>NC_050530.1:6946076-6991689 GCF_002922805.2 Oryzias melastigma | reverse complement strand
CTTGAGAAAATCCTGATGCGGCCCAGCCTCAACTAGACGCCGCCTGTAGTGGCCCCCGGCTGATTTGAGTTTGAGACCCCTGCTTTAGGGCCTTCGTACCTTGGGGAGTAATACTCACAATCAATATTTTAAAAAACATCTTTTCCAAATGTGCCCCACCATTGGGTTGAGCAGGCAGAAAGGGTTAAGAAAAGTACGGTATTGGCCCTTTAACATACTAAGCCAAACAAACCACCCTTAGGGGGTCAAAAAGGTTGAGTAGGAAAATCCATCTGCATTCCTACTGTAATAAAACATATCCGGATTTACTTTCAAATCTTTATGTATGACCAAGTTTCACCTGCACCAGAATTCGGATGGATTTTCAAATTGGTCCAGACCAAACAGCCTTACTGCATTACTGCTACTACTGAAGTGTGCCTCCATGAAACAAGCACTCTGCTATGTCTACTTATCGTCCTGTGATGCTGAACACCCAGATATCTCGCACACAGTCACCTGTTCTCCAATCATGACAAAATAAGAAAGCGATTATTCTGCCCCATCATCTCTCTCAGCTCAATCTCTCATCCAGTATTGATACCTACAGTAATGACAGAGCCATCAGAGTTGGTTTTTCCCAGTCTGGTAGTCGTCACTGTCAACCACCGATGGCCACGTGACACAATGCAGCCGCTAAATTACCTTTCTGTAAAGAATAAAAGCTCTCCCCGCTTTCCCAGCACTCTCTCTGAAAATATGAACATGCACTCAGAGCTGTACTTCCATCAGGGTCAATAAGAGGCAGAGCAGATCAATGCTCTCAACTTACTCCAAAGTCATTTGACGTGGGACTGTATTCCAATTAGACCGCTTCCTGCTGCACCCAAAGGACAGAATTTAGTGACTGTTAGCGGGTTTCTTTTGACCGGAGAAAAATCTGTGGACGTTGAGTGGAAATCAATGTGGCGCTGAGTCTCACGGAGCCTTTAGCACGATGGCTGCAGACACTGGTCCAAAAGGAGGCCACAGGTGTGTCTTTTTAGTTTTGGATTGTTTTTTTCCTCTGCACCCAGACTCATAAATCAATCAGTGCATGCTCACGCTCGCTATAAAACCTCTGACACACAGGTAAACACTTGCAGTAATCCGGACAGGCCATACCAACATGTTTTAAAAAGGGGTTTTCTCCCAATAGCCCCGATGTGGTCCACATTTCGGATCAATAGCAGAAAGCATTTCGACATCATCCATCACAGTCTAGTTCTCCCTGGCCTCTTCACGCTCCGCAGAAACAGATCACGGACTGTCAGCTGCCCTTTATGAAACACCTGCACAAACCCGTGGAGGACAAAAAAAAAAAGCCAGGAGGTGTGGCATTGTCTTTGCAGCCACATTTAACAAGCTTTCAAGCAAAAAAAAATGTTCTTTTCCGACACGGAACCGGTCCATTAAACTGCTGTCACTGTGAGATTTTCATTGAAGTAGTCGTCGATGTCAACCAGACCTGCAAAGACTGACTCCCTGTGATAACTGTACACTCTGTACCTTCAGTTTGCAGCAAGTGTTCAGTGTCTTAGTCACATACACCGTGCAACGGTAGACTTGTGTGGGTGCTGCAGGTTTTTGGATTGTCGAGACCTGTAGAAGGTTGTAGACAGGAGGGGATGCATCTTAAATTGTGTATTCCCTTAAGCCAGGGGTGTCAAACTCAATCTCACAAGGAGCCAAAATCCAAAACACATCTTAGGTGGCGGGCCGAACAGGAGAAACATTTATTTAAGACTCTAAAACTATATTTTTAAAACTAACTTTTTAACATAATTATGAACTAGATATATAGCATTACCTGCAATAATGCTAGTAATGAAGATGCTAGTGCTAATAGCTGAAGATGGTGAAATTGATAGCTAATAGCTGAAATCCCTGAAGCTAATAGTTAAAAACACTGAAGCTGATAGCAAGCTGAAATATTAGCTAAATGCCAAATTAGCCTAAAAAATGTTAAAAACTTTAAAAAAATAAAATAAAAACTTAGGTTAGCCAAAACAGCCAGCATGTAGCTAAAAAATTAGCTTGACCTCAAAATAGTCTGAAAAAAAAAAGCCTTAACTACCCAAAACAGCTAGCATGTCAATATTAGCCTAGATCCAAAACAGCCTAAAAAACAAAATTAAAAAAAGGCCGTAATTAGCCAAAACATCTAGCATGTAATTGAAATATTAGCTAGCATGAAAAAATACCTAAACCTTAAAATAAAAAAACATGAAAAAAGCCAAAATTACAGCTAGCATGTCAATAGTAGCCTAGCTCCAAAACAGCCTAAAAAACAAACAAAAAAAAGCCTTAATTAGCCAAAAAAAAAAAAAAAAGGCTAGCATGTAGCTGAAATACTAGCTAAACTCCAAAACAGTATAAAAAATCCGGATCCGGCCCCTAGGCCTTGACTTTGACACATGTGCCTTAAAGGGTTAGTAATGGGGTTGTGGGTCATTTTCGGTGTTAACTGCATTTCGCCTTATATTTACCATTTCCAAATGTTTTGCCGTGTTTTGAGCAAGAAATATTGAAATAAAACGGCATTTTTGAGGCCAAATTTGGCAAACCTGTCTCTTCCGGGTCAAAAGCTCCGTTTTGGTCACGTGGTGCGCGTGACGTCAGAAGGGTCAATATAGCAAGATGGCTTCTCCTTAGCGTGTCGGAGCTAGCGATAGCAGCGATATTTCCAGGTCCACAATTCTGTCTTCAGACTCAGATTGTGGAAACATTTGTTCTAAAAGTGACGCTGATTCAGAGGCGCCGGGTGTTTGTGGTTTGAGGACTGTAAAGCCCTATCAATTTGAGCCGGCAGCGCGTAAAGTAGGAGCTCACTATTTGGCAATGACACTGACAATGACGCTGAGAATGCCGATGAAACTGAAATCTGTCCGTTTATCAGAGCCATGCTCGAAGCTGGAAGACGTAGAGCATCTCGTGAAGCTTTATTTACAGATCGGAACCTTTTGGCGACTCTAAATCAAATCATCAATGACGCTGACTATCCGGGTCTGTAATGCAGAGTTTCATATGCAAAATAAAGAGCTTAGAGACATGTTTGCAGGACCGTCCGCCACTTTATCATTATTTATTTATTTATTCACTTATTTAATCACTTTATTCTCATACCCAGAAGCTCTTTCACCACCTTACTGCATGTCTCTGATATGCGCAGAAAAAAATGAGAATGTAAACAGTCCTCCTTACGCCCCGTTCTCCACATGAATCGTCCCGTTTCAACACACAACCACAACAGGGGATGCAGAGATCCCGCAAGCCACCATCAATGATTGATAAACTGCAAATCAAACAAATAAACTTCCAAACATTTGCAATGTTTTAAACATTCAGTTTACCTGTTGAAATCAGAAGCTTTTCACAGTTCAGTCGGTCTGGTTCTGCTCAGTGTTCATTCACAATAGGCTCATTTCGATTGTAAATCTCGTAAATTTACGACTTTAAAAATCATAATTATATTATTTTTTTTTTTTTGGTGGCCCTAATACTCCGTCGGACCATAACACCGACGTTCATAGAATTCAACTTTGCCGCAGCGCACCCACATACATGTATCTGTTGACAACCCTGGGTCCGCCTGCATTCTGCTGCTGGCGCTGTCTCACTCACATGACGTCAACGCGTCACGTGACCCAAATCGAGCCGTTTCTGAAGCAGGGCGAAATGCGAGTGTGATTTGTCGTTTAATTTGTCAAATTTTACAAAAACCTGCGTTTGTCAACGGTAATTATTTGTTATTTTTGATACATTAGAACATATGGAATATATCTGGATACTTATTTTAGCTTTGTCCCAGCCCATTACTAACACTTTAAGGCTTAAGAGACGCCATGTAAATGGAACGTACAATTTGATGCGTCATTAACCTCCTCATTGAACATCCTTTTCACTTTAATGCGAGTCGTTCTCCAAGAGACACGCGCACCATTCCGTCTATTTCCTCTGTGGTTCTTCTGTAGCAAGCTAGCAAGCTCATCTGTACTGAGCTAGCGAGCTCTGCTGTCCAATGAGCGGTTGGCTAGCTTAGCGAGCCTACCCACTGAGAGCCCACTTAAAAGAACAGCTGGGGCCACCACGGAAGCTGTGGACAAACCCATTTGGGGCCCACATTTTCTGCCCACTTTTAAACCATAAGGGGCCCACTTTGTCTTGCTGGCTTTCAAGTATCGCCAAATGAAACTTTGCGATATATCGATTGATTTCCCTCTACACCCCTAGTTTCCAAGCCCCGTTTGAACCTAGCATCAGACTTTTACCAGCGACTGTCAGAGCGGGCCAGCACCCACATTATCAAAGCAAACAAAGCGTCTCCTTAAGCGTTGCAGGCAGGGCCATCAGAGCATGCTGCACACCCACAATCCCGCGCTTCTCTGTGGATTATAAAAGCAGCAGCTTGTGAATCTGACTGCTGTGATCACAAAAACACTGCCGCCTTTGAGATCTGCCGTTGCAAAAACGCTGTTAATTTGCTTGAATGCTCCGCTGCTGAAAGGACGGCATGGGAAATTCCGAATTTGTAACTGCGTTCTTCTCCGAGGATGTGTGTCTCCTTTGTATCCCACGTGTGAGCAACAATTTCCAAACCCGATCGAGAAGCCGTTTAATATCACAGCTTTGCTTGAGTTCTCTTTTTATATACTAGCTTAAAGCGGCGAACCAAAGTGAGAAATACACAAACGCAGACGTTGCCATTTATAACATTCTTTAGCGGTGCTTTTCTTTAACATTTATTATTTGGGGGCTCGTGTTTTATAACGCCGCGGATTTCTCACTTGGCTGCCTTTTATATATCTTGATGTTGGCTGAGATACAGTAGATATGAGAAAAAAAAAGGGGCTGGGAAAATCTTTTTTACCTGAAGCGTTTCCCTTTAGAGAGCGCTTTGCTGAGAATCGGCGGGGTTGCCGCTGAAGTGCCTGGTGTCACATTGCCGACCTTAACAGATGATCCATGAGGACTGCAGCCCTGCGGAGACGAGGGGAAATAAGGCCAAGAGTAAGTGACAAAACAGAGTTGTCAACAGCGCAAAGACACTAAGAGCTTTATGCATGATGTTGATAACTGCGGCGGAGCCTTCAGTCAGGTTGAGGATGTTCTCTTGGCTGGTTTATCCACCGGCACTCGAGCAGAGTGTCTTTAATTACATTTTACATTTTAAACTACAGATTAGGAGGGGGCACTCTGTGAATAAGCTCAACGTTGGCCCCAACAGCACTCCTGTTACACTCAAGAATTAATCCAACAGAAGATTACATTAATGGCTCGCTGAAGAATTTCCCCTCTTCTTCTTTTTCCTTTATTCTTATCAAAATTAAAACCATTATCTTACACCGGGCCACAGTCGGAGCTCTGGCACAGGGGCCGCCGACGCCTCAAGAACCCCTCTGTAAAAGTCTTGAGATAATTCCCGCTATTCCAGCCGCACTTCTCTCCCGGTTGCCCTTTCGCTCGGTCTGATTGCACACCATTAAAGCTGCTGCATGTGACTTAGAGCTGGTTCGGGGCTGTCATCTCTTTTTCTCCCTTACACTGCTGACTCCCAGAGGGAGCTGTTACTGCTGCTCTTAGTTGTGCTGGAAAACAGAGTAGGATTCAGGCCTCCCTCTCATATACCCTACGGGCGGAGAACGCCTCGCTTTCTGAGGAAAAGAGTCACAGCAAACCTTCCTGTGGGATGATATCTGTGTCAGGGGATAACATAAATTGCTGGTGGCAGACAATGGCAGTCCTGCATGCCACAGCCTTTCTTTACTTTTTCCTTTTATTTTTTTATACTTTTTTGTGTCACTATTGATAAAAGGAAAAAAAAAGCGACGTGGGTGTATGGAGGAAGAGACTAAAGCAACACAAAGTCTATATTTGTGTGAGAGAAAACATATACAACATCTCATCTTGGAGTTTATTGATTTAAAAGTCAAGATTTTATAATACTGTCATGTGTCAAAGTCAAGGCCCGGGGGCCGGATCTGGCCCTCCGCGTAATTCTATCCGGCCCTCCAGATCATTTTATTTTATTTTATTTTATTTTTTCTAACTTGTATAATTTTGACAAAATATATTTTTCTGGAGAGTAAAATATTGAAAGTTATTTCAAGGTTTAAGTTGATTGATTCTGGAATAATATTCCTGTCTTTTTTTTATTCATAATTATTTCAAAAAGTTTTAAAGTTTTAAAATTGGCATTCTGCTAGCTTTTTGGAATATTTTGGCATTTACTAAAATTATTTAGGCTATTTTAGAGTTTAGCTAATATTGCAGCTACATGCTAGCTGTTTTGGCTAATTTAGGCATTAAAAAAAAGTTTTTTAAATCTGTTTTGGAGTTAGCCTAATATTTACACGTTAGTAGTTTTGGCTAATATATCTTTTTTTTCAGTTTTTTAGTACATCTTGAAGTTTAGCTAATTTCAGCTACATGCTAGGTGTTTTGGCTAACTAAGTTTTATTTTTTTAGGCTAATTTGGCTTTTAATAAATGTTTCAACTGGTTATCAGCTTTAGCGTTTTTTCAATTTTAGCATCTTCAATGGCCAAATTCAGCTTACAGGATTCACACTAGCATTATTGCATATAATGCTATATATTTAGTTCATAATTATGTTAAAATTATGTTGTGTTTGAAAAAAAAAGAAATGTCTTATTTGATCAAAATCTAATAATATATTAAAACACAATAAAAATATGCAAATATAAACGTTAAAAGTGACTTTTAAAATAATGTATAGATACAATTTAATATTCATAAATAATTTGCACCTTTTAAATAAAAAAGCATACTCATGTTATCTATGTATCAATTAATATAATTTTATAATTTCTGTTGTTGCAGCATCCTTGTTAAATAATTTATTCTAGGGATTTTCCTCATGAGTAAATACAAATTATAAGCAAAGTAAATTAAAATATTACTTTTTCCTTCAATTAAAATGTATGTCTCATTACATTTAATGATTTACTGGCACATTTGATGTATTTAAAAATGTAATAAATATTTACTAACTCATTTTCAGTTCAATTAAACCACAGAAAATGTAATTTTCCACCTAAATGACATGTTTTTTTTTTACCATGCATTTATCACTTTCAGTTTGCCATTCATGACTGTTCGTTCTGCAGTTTCTCAATAATGACCCTCCTTAGGCAAAAAAAAAAAAAAAAAAAAAGTAGACAGAAAACACTGTTTCACAGCTTGTATTCGTATGATGCTGCAACTCAAAAACTCTTTGATGCAAATTTTCTTGACTTTTTTACATTTTATTTTATTCTGGTGGTGTTTTATTTAAACCCCAGGCACTATACTGGGGCTCTTACCTTTTTTCAATCAAGTATTTGCACATTATGCTCACTCCTTAAGCTCTGGCTAGAAAAGTCATTTTATTTTACTCATCCTTCAGCAGGGAAGATCCCACAGAGAAATAAGCTCTCCTCTTCTCAAGAGTCCTGCACAGATTGTTAATACTTATTCAGCTTCCAGCTGATGTGAACCCTTTTTTAAAAACTACCCAATCATTTCCTGTTAGACATGTTAGAGCACATAAATCTTTTTTTCCTTCAAAGCAGAACATTTCTGAGAACAAATTTGCCTAAGAAGTTACAGCTGAAACATGTTTATTTCTACTAGGCAATTAAAAAAAATAAATACAAGTTGAAAAGTTACTTTTTGCACCATTAGAGCAAAGTTCAGCAACTTTTTCATATTCAGTATTTGCCCCTTGCTCATTTTTTTTACTTGGTTCCTATTTGCACTAAAAATCTGTTGAAGCTTTAAGAAAAATAACAACATTTGCTGTTGAGTAATTTATATTTCCCATGGTTTTAAACCTTTCCTTTTTATATATTAGCTACCATCTGTTAAATATGATACATTTCTGCATTAAACAGGCTAATTTCTGTTTTTCTCCGTCTTAAAACTGTCAATCTTTTTGAACGTTACTAACATCTGGTAACTGTTGACACCAAGTAGCATTAATTCTGCTACATTTAAAGTTTCTATGCTAAATAAAACAATGTTTTACACACTATAAGGTAAACCTAAAAGCCTTCATTAAAAAAAAAAGTAATAAATAATCTGGAGCACCTCTTATGGATTATTTCTGGTTGTGCTCACTGCCGATGTTGAGGCAATTTTGTGAAGTACACTGCTTTAATTGTTTTTTTTTTTTTTTTTTACACTAATGCGACTAACATGTAACGTGTCAGAATGTGCTTTTGTATGTTACTAACAAGAATGGGAGTTATGCTGTCACAGTAATGTTTGCTTTAGCTGTGTCAGTCTGTTTTCATGATGTGTTACTGACAAATTTAGAAGCTACAGGTATTGAAATATGCTAACGCAGCTAACATGTGGCAGTGTCATGATTTTTTTACATTTTACTAACAAAGTTGGGAGTTAGCATAGTGGCAATAACATTGTTTTAAGTGGTATTGATCTGTTTTTTACATGTTGCAAACAAGGTTAAAAGTTTGTTGTAAATATGCTAATGCAGCTAGCGTTTTTAACATGGCTAACGTGTAGCGGTGTCACACTTTTTTTCCATGTTACTAGCAAGGTTGGGAGTTAGCATAGTGACAATGTTGTTTTAAGCGATAACGGCCTGTTTTTTTATGTATTGTGAACAAGGTTGAAAGCTACAGTTATTGGAAATATGCTAATGTGGCTAACGCTTCTAATATTGCTAACATGTTAAGAACACGGTTGAGAGATAGCATAGTGACGATTACGTTTGTTTTAGTGTTATTGGTCCATTTTTTTTCAACATGTTGCAAACAATGTTGAAAGTTACAGTTATTGTAAATATGCTAATTCGGCTAATGTTTCTAACATGGCTAACATGTAGCAGTGTTGCCCTTTTTTCCATGTGAAGAACAAGCTTGGGAGATAGCATAGTGACAATACATTTTGCTTTAGCAGCATTATTCTCTGTTAGCTACACAATCACCAAAACCAAACCTACAAACTTTAAAACCAAGTAGCTCTCCAAATATCCTTGATGAGTTAGGAGGCGATAGACTGAAATTCATAGGCGGAGTTTCAATTTGTAGCTGCCAGTAGCAAGGGTAATGTCAGAGGTCAAAGGGCAATAACACTTTGGTTGTAGACTTAATGTGTTTGTGTATAAAAAAATGCTGTTTTATTTCACATATTGTGGAGAAACTGAAAATTTCAAACTTTGCAGCAATATGGCCGCCAAGCAGTAGGTCCTGTTGCCATCCCATAATAATTAAAAAAATCCCTCTAGGTAATCCCTGCATGTGACTTTAGGTTGAACTGTTTTTTTAAGCCCCAAGAGATTTTGCTCCGATTCATTTTTTTTATGAGATTTTCATCATCATGATATATTTGGGGTGTATTAACTATATTAAAAATTGAATTTTCCCATATATTAGGTGTGCACAACTTTTGATAACTTTTTGTGTATGTGGTGGGGTGAATCTTTTGCTTTAAAAGTGCAGTAAGTTGTAGGAGTTGCAGAAATTGTATGGGTGGAGTTCAGGATATGTAAATATGTAATAAATAGTCTGAGATTATATGGAGATTTTGTAAATTGGATCAAGTAACAAAACTGCAGTAATTTGTTGATTTATTTATTTTTTAACTTGTCCTGTCTAACAGCTGAGCAAACACATACGAGCTGAGAGCCTCTAATGTTACAGATTTTACTGTCAAAGTAGGGGTTTATTGAGTATAAACCCCTTTTGTATTTCATGCTGAACTTTATTTATATTTATGTTTAAATCTTTTTTTTCTTTCTTTTATGTTTGACCTGACGGAAAAGAAGAGAGAGTGTAATTGTCATAAAATTTAACAAAATCTTAAATTTTAGTTAATGGTTGATGCAACTTACAGATATAATTTTGACAAAAACAAATATTTTAAAATGTAAAAAATTAGCGCTTTTGTTAAGTGATCCAATGTTTCACTTTCTATAGTGTACTAAATACAATTACTTTGCAATACATAATTTAAAAAAAAAAAAAAAAGTGCCACAATCAGAGTTCCGGTTCCGGGTCACATCAATGATATTAATGATCCTTAATAACCTGAATCTATTAATATTTGATATTAAGTTCTGAACTGGATATTGATAATACATGTAGAGAAAATGGTATGGTCGAGTCGGGGTGGGATTATATAAGTTCGCTTCCTTCCACTCCCTTTCAAGCGATCTACTTGTGATTCATTATGTGATATGTTATTTATGTATTATGATCTAATTGTTGGATATAAACTATTTAATTCTTCAATTTAAGATGCCCAAATCTTCTAAAATTTTACATTTTTGAAATAAATTAGTCAACAAAATTCAAATAGCAGGTTCTTCAAGTCTGCAGAAACTCATTTGACATCTCATAAAACTTTAAGCCTTAACTAGATATCAGTCATGCGGCCTGAACAATAAGCAGGACAAGTTTCAATCGAATTCTCTGAATAACTGTGACATTCTGCCCCTGGAGTGAAACTGATATTTGAGCTTTGTGATGTGGCTTTATCCTCTCAAAGTTGAACGCCATCCTCACAGCAAATCCGTGTAGTAAAGCTTGAAGGGTTCAGCGAGCTGGAATGAAATGACCCCTGAAAAACGGCGGGTCATTCCATCCCTTCTAGGTGACAACAGGGCAACCTCTCAGGCTCTGAGCATGTCTGCATCAATTATTACATCGAGTCATGTAAATGTATTCCACTGTACAAGCCCTTGGATTCTTATGCAACGCGCCTTGAGGGAAAACGTCTTTGCCAAAAAACATTTGCTGAGATATTTTTGGGGCCGTGAAAGAAAAATGGGACAGCGCATCATTTTATCATGGAGTTGGAACGGCAGACAAAGACCAAAATGGACCCTAGCTTTATCCTTCCCTCTGCACCTGCCTCAGCAGAACCAACCTTTTGTTTCTAGCTCACTGGCCTCATCCCCCATCTCCAAGAACACAAAAACACCATTGTGCTCTGATGCGCCAAAAACATTTCGAGCCCCGCCGCAATCACACCGCTCTCGTCTTCCTTGCAGAATATTTTTGCGAGTGCAACTTAAAAAAAACAGAGGAGTCGAAGCTCGGCACCACCCACAGACCGTGTTCTCTCTCTGGATGGTTTCAAGCTGAGGGAGTGGGAGGCGAGGAGCAGTGGTCTGGGGTCGCCGTGTCAAATCTGTGGAAAAATGGGTTTCTCTTGTTAATCTTTCTTTAGTCTTTCCAGCTCGGGCTCCCCGCGTTGGTACTTACAGGCGGCGGTCCTCCACATCCCGCCTTAAAGTCCCACTCCAATCATCTTTTGATCTAGTGTTAAAGTGTATTTTAATAGTGCCGTTTTTAGCCAAAACTAAACCTAATTAGGACATAGTTTCTGTAGAGCGGCAGTAGCTCATTAGAAATTCACCTTTGAGTTAGGGGTGGGACTATTAGCATAGAGTAAGCCTGCCCTTATTTCCCATCATACTTTTGTTTGTTTTTGCCTTGCTAGCTTACAGTCCCTCAAAATCTCAAGCTAACATTCGCATAAAAATGGTAGACAATATCGGAGCTAATCCAGCCGTACAGTTTTGATCCAGATTGCAGCTCAGACGAGGAAAACAAAGACGTTCATAAATCTGTTTGCCTGCAAGTGGATTTATCACATCACAGATTAGTGACCCACCAACTCCATTTTTTTACAAAACTGCTGCATTTTTCTGTCTTCTTTCCATTTTCAATGATTTGAATAAAGAAATGAAGTAATTTAAAGGTAATTTATCATTTAAATATTCTTTATATATGTCCCCTATGATGAGAAAAGAGTATTGGAGCAACCATATATATATATATTTAAAAGATTAAAGTCGTAAAATTTTTAGAAAAAAGTTGTAATTTTACAAGAATTAATTCATAGATTTATGAGTAAGAGAGTCAATATTTTATAGTAATAAAATTAAACTTTTATGGGTTATGAATTGAGGATTTACAAGATTAATTTCATAAAGTCATGAGACAAAATAAAAAAATATAAACAATAAAAAAAAGAACTAATATTGTGTTTCAGTATGAGAGGTTTTAAGCGTAAGTATTTTAGTTAGTAAACATTGTTTTCTTATAAGCATACGGGTTATTCTCGCAAAATTAAGATGTTTCATATATAAATTTATTACTATTTTTGGTAAATTACGACTGAATTTCATATTTATTTATTTTTTTTTAGCCTAATTGTCATTTATTTTGTCTTTAAAACTTCCCTCGCACAGTTCCACGTGTTTCTATTTTTTCTTTAACATCATTATTGTCTTTCATTTTTCTCCTCTACTCCCCCCTGACCTCCTTTCTGTATTAAGAAATGAAACCTTTGTGCTTGGAAACAGGGCTTCACCTCATGCGGAGCACCAGCCCTTTTCTGTCACTACAATCTCACCATCCTGGTGTTAATATAATAACTTGCTATTTTGCCACAGGGCCTCATCTGACTGAACCACATCGCACTCTGACAGGCATGGGACTGCTTTGGCTTCAATTGACTTTTTTTGTTGTTTCTACAAGCTGTGGATCATTAGAAAGTATATTTCCTTATTTACCTTAAAAATGTTCACTTCACACCGTGCAACTTTTCTTAGCTGTCAGTTGCTCCGAAACGTGATTTTTATTTGACGTGTTTTGAGAAAAAAAAAAAAAAAAGTCTTTTAAATGGTGCCAGCTGCAGTTCCGTGGGCGGGGTTAGCTGGAGGGGTGTTTGTTTTTCAGTGGGTGACACTAGACACTGTTCAAATATTAAGAACCT
This sequence comes from Oryzias melastigma, assembly GCF_002922805.2. NCBI lineage: Eukaryota > Metazoa > Chordata > Actinopteri > Beloniformes > Adrianichthyidae > Oryzias > Oryzias melastigma. The sequence continues at coordinate 6,978,919 of NC_050530.1, read as the reverse complement.
CGCAACAGAGTAAACACAAAAAGACAGAACAAGGCTGAGCTTGAATGATGAATTCCAAATAAGAAAGAAGAAAACATTTATTTCATGTTTTGGGAGACCTTGTTGTAATTGTTCAACTAAAACGTGAATAGCTGGGTAATTATAAAGTCAGATAGATTAAAAAAAAGGGCAGAGAGAGGAAAATCTGAGAGAAAAAGTGTCAGGTATAAATAAGTAAAGAGGCCACATTCTGCAAAGTGTTAATGCATCATGACGAGCGATTGCACTTATTTGATGAGATCTTTGCAAGTGTATATTTGAGTGTAATTACCTCTCTGTGGAGACTTGAGCTGCATCTGTGCCATCTGCAGCCTCCACGTGCCTCACGGGTCAGCTCTGCTCGGCAGAGTTTACCTCTGCAGGCAGCGGTGGCCTGTGATTCATACACGGACACTTCTTCTTTTCTTTTTTTTTTTAGGTTGGCACCCTGCCATTTTGTTTTTGCTAGCAGGAGTTTGATTTGTGTTTCTCTGTTTACATTTATCAAGAGAAATAGGCTTATCCTGTTTCTTTCTGAACTCTTTTGGTTTTGTGACTATTTTGTAATATACAACAATACTTTACATATTCGTAGCTTCAAATATGGTTTAGTGGGTTTTATTTTTCTTTAAATAAAATCCACCATATAAAATTTACATAAAACATGTTTAAATACAAAAATTTCAGCTTCTGTTTTGACCTGAAACAACTTTATATAGATTTGTCACATTAGTTCTAAAGCACGTGTCAAAGTCAATTCTATCCGGCCCTCCAGATCATTTTATTTTATTGTTATTAATGGCTCGATGTTGTCTTGCGCTCATTTCTAACTTGTATAATTTTGACAAAATATATTTTTATGGAGAATAAAATATTGAAAGTTATTTAAGGTTTAAGTCGGTTTACTATGGAATAATATTCCTGCCTTTTTATGTTAAAAAGTTATGGTTATAAAGTTTTAAAAATTGGCATCCTGCTAGCTTTTTGGACAATTTTGGCACTTACTAAGATTTTTTAGGCTATTTTGGAGTTTAGTTAATATTTCAACTACATGCTAGCTATTTTGGCTAATTTAGCTGTTTTTTTTAGTTTTTGAGGCTGTTTTGGAGTAAGGCTAATATTTAAATGCTAGCTATTTTTGGCGGATTTAGGTTTTCTCAGTTTCTTTGGCTATTTTGGAGTTTAGCTATTTTTTTAGCTACATGCCAGCTGCTTTGGCTAACCTGTTTTGTTTTTTTAAGTTTTTTAGGCTAATTTGGCATTTAGCTAATATTTTAGTTGGCTATCAGCTTCATCGTTTTCAGCACCCACACAAGTCGTTTTCTTTGAGTCATTTGAATTAAAGTAAGCCATTACAGGTTGACCAATCAAAAGACATCATATGTCAGCGGGGGCTGGGCATCACTCCTGAAAATCTTATTATATACATTAAAGAGAAAAGATGGTTTTCCAAATATTTCTTTATGGTAAAGTTAATTTTTCTTGAAAATGTTGAATAATTATGTGATATTGTGTCTCCTGTGTGCATTGTGTGCTTTATTATCTTGTGTGTGTATGAAGGTCTGATTTGCTTTCAGTTTTAAATTGAACAATGTTTTTACTATTTAAAGCACTTTGGGTTACATATGTATAAAATAAGTGATTTATATGGAAAGTTTGATTTTATGTGATTTAATTTTTTCACTCTCCTTTCACCTCTCAAACATAAAAATAAAATAAATCCAGCTCCTGCATTTTAAAGAACTTCCTGTTCTTGTATAGCAGAATTAAATCTGAACACCAGCACAAATGTAATATTCCAACTTGCAGATTGTCACAGGAATCTGCCACTAAAAAAACATGATGAGCAGTATTTTCCCGCATATCGCGCAGCAAATGTACTCCTCACGATTTTTGCCAATCACCTACCAACCCATGTCAGATGATTAGGAACAAAATGCTAGAGGCAGAAGAGAAACATCCAGTCATGTCATAGATCTCTTGCTGGAGCTCAGAGTATATGCGTAGAAGTGGAGCTCATGGAAACATAGTGTTGATAATGATGATTAGAACGTGTCAGGAGGTACAAATCGATGGCAGCTTTAAACTTACGTTTTGTAGATGAAGGCTGTACTGAAACCTCGGAGTGGATTTGGACATGAGGCCGGAGGCGTTGACACTGCAGTCTCTCAGACTGCGGCTGCTGGAGAAATGAGCCTGGAGCTTTTCGCGGTGTCTCCTTTGGAGGGAAATATATGCGAGTGAAAAACAAAAATAGAAAATTGCAATGTCATTGCAGCTTATTGTATGACAATGTCACCCAACAGAAACAGACCAGAGTAAACCAAGACTGATAAATCTCTGCTCTGTTGTCTCATTATACATGATTTACTGTAAGTAATGAATTTGTTTTATTCATGAATTTCCTCAGAAATAAAAAAATGTAGGTTTATTCTCAGTGGTCAAAGTATATCTGGGTATTGTAGTTTTAGGAGCAAGAAATCTGATCATCGTTCTGTTCAAAAAAATTCATAGAAATGAAATGCTTCATAAAAGAGGGAAAACATAATAAAAGAACAATATTAAGTAGTTTTGTAATCATTTTCTGAAAGCAGAATGTTAGTTTTAAAGCAGTTTTTAACCTTTCAACACTGCAGCTTTAGCTTCAGTGTTGACATTCTTTCTACTACCTCAACCCCTCAACCGTGAACCCAATTAATGCAATTCTAGTGGATTCTGAAGCAGGAAAAAACATTGTGCTGATATGCAAGAGAGAGAATAGGAATATACTTTCCATCAAACTCATTTTGACAAGTGCCCCGCCCCCAAATCCACCCACAAAATGACATAACAATTTAAATATACATTTTATGTAAGTTGAACATAGAATATATATTAAAATTGTGACGTCAGACGACTAGTTTATATTTCAAGACTATCTAGCCAACAGATATGTTTGTAACTGAGTAAGTGTGTGGACAGGCCCCGCCCATTTCAGATTACTATTTACACCTTGTTGTATGATTTTACTACCCTCCGTTACAATCTTCTAATTTCACAAAACACCCCTCTTTTACTTTTCTTTTGGGCCATTAACCCCCCTCCCCCCTGTTTTTCTTTTCCGTCGTTACGTCATCCTGGAGGCAGGTTTGGGGGCGGGGCACCTGTCAAAATGAGTTTGATGGAAAGTTTATTCCTATTCTCTCTTACAAGAATTTAGTGTAGTGAGATGCTTATGCGACATCAGCAGATTCCGTCACTGAGAAAATCGCCTTTGCACGATACATCATTGCAAAGCCACTTGTATGTTGATTGAGCAAAGGGCTATGGTGTGTCAAAGGAGCATGTATTATTTTGGTGTCTCTAACTGTATCTCCAGTATAAAAGGGTTAAATATTAAATAACTTAATTTTATATGGTAGCCCAAAGGGATGTGCATGCCAGCCGGATCATTCTATGGCCTAATGTGTTCAAATGTAAAGACGCACACATATTAGGTGTGTGATTATAGATATCATTAAGATTTTATCAATACTACTTATTGACACTGCTTATTGATCCAGTATTCTTATTGATACTGTTCTTTGTGTAAACAAGGGAGATGATAAATACATTGTGTACTTTAAAACTTTTTAGAGTTCAGACTAGTTTTATGCCCCTATCTTTGATCAAACAACGTTAGTCATGTGCTACCGCTAGCATACACACCTGTTGAAACACTAGACGTCTTACATGGACGGTAAGCGCCTCGCACTAGAATCTGGTGTATTTTAGTGTTGTGTTTGGATAGATTACTGGTTTTACTGCCCTTATAAGCCACGTTTTTTTTAATATCAGAGACAGTACGCGTTGTCTGCATCTATTTTAGAAAAATATAGACACACTTTGGACCTTTTTAATCATGGCCGCTCTGCCATCTGAGTATGTTTGTTGTGATGACAAAGGGAAAGAGATGTCCCGTCTTTTGAGGACACATGGAAACAAAGTAGAGCACACTGTGTCCGCACTGTTGCAATGCCACTACGCCAGCACTGTTAATAAGGCTAAAACTGGTAAAAATTGATGTTGCGGCACCAAACGGTACCGGTTTCAGAACCACATCCCTAGTGATAAACAGTATGTCAACCTGATCTCTTCTCTTACCCAAACCAGAAACATGACCCCTATGTTTTGTTTTTGCTTTTCTTCAAGTCTTTGCGGTCAGTGACTCTACCCCTCCCACAATTCCACAGAATTTCTGAAGTTGAATTGATTAATTAAAATCACCAACTCAGATAAATCCAATTCAACTCAATTTTTTTCTTTTTGTAATCTGCGTTACCGCTATCCCATATTGTGCATCCAGTTAATATAATCTATGGACACCATGGTTGAGTTTTGATGGCAAAAATGATTACATTTGAACTGATACATTTGAAAAATAACATTAGGAGTTGTTTGTGTGATGAAGTGTCTATGCCTCTCTGTCAGCCACAGCACGCACACTGTCATTCATTTACTGTGGGTGTTTATCAAATGTGTAAATGAGTGAATTTCATTAAAAGTGCCATCTGTTTTCTCTGATCTTTAGAGATAAGTCTGCACTTGTTTTCTGGCTCAAAGTTAAATACAATCTAAAGAACAATTCATGCATTAAAACTGAGGCGATTTAAAACATTCCTCATTTTGTTGTTCTTTTAGCTACAGCTGTTCCAGTTGCAGCTAATTTATTTGCTTCATATCTCGTTTTTCTTAATTGTTAGTAATTGCTTGTTAATGCTGTAATGTGTTTGCAATAAAGGCGTTAATGTTTAAAGGCTGAACTGGAACACCAAAATAAAATGAACTAAACAGCAAAGCAAGATGTGAAAATAAAGCAAAAATGATAGTTTTCTGGGATGCAGAAGCTGTGATTAAAACCATTATTATGTAGCAGTGGAACCAGTAGTGGCATCTGTTAGAAATAAGGCATGCCCAGAGAGTAAACAGGCTCATGCATCATACGGCATGACATAATGGACTGCTTACTGCTTAATAAAGCTCACTTAAATAGAAATCTATGATAATAAAGATGAAATAGATGCTCCAGTAAACATCAGCAATATGTGCAGCCTTGCTTCATGTTACGAACTTAATGTGGGAACGCTATTTTGAGCTCAGATATTAAGAAAACCTATGGGGTAAGAAAAGTGTCAAAAAGAAGCGTTTGCTCCTAGATAAAGTTGTGCGCAGCAAATATAAAATATGTTTGTTTTACACATGACTTTTCTTTGATTTGAATGACATTTGTTCTATTAAATTACTGTCAAAGTGTATCACACATAATGTCTTTTGAGTCACAAAACATTACACAAAGTGTGCACGCGTACTGACTACAAATAGAATTAGAACGTAAAGAAAAAAAGAAAAAAAGACCCCTCTGCAACTACTTTATTATCTCATGTAAATGAAAGGTCATTGATTACATATAAACGTAGGCTGGGTGTAAATTCCTTCACTATTCCCTACATAGTGCACTATAGTGCATATATATAGTGCATATAGTGCCTTTGCCATTTCATTGCGCTGTCCAAATTTGCAATTCCAAAATAGAATACCCCATGCATAACAATGTGCATCGATGGTCACTAGTTTGGCAAATATAGTCCACAATGCATTGCTTCTGAGCAATTTTTCATGTGGAAAAAATGTGTTTTAATTTTTTTACAACGTTTTTTTTCATCAGAATGCAGTGGATTCATAAAAAATCGTTGAAAAAAATTTTATTTATTAGATTTTTAAATCGTAAAACTGGTGTTGTTATATTTGCTGTGTAGTTATGGAGTAGGGAAGGAATTCAGCCCTAATATTGTCACCACCCGTCATGTTAAAGCAAGTGACATCATAAGCAGTAGCTGTGTTTCCATTGACCAAAAAATTACCCCAACTGGAATTACAATAATAAATTTGTCTAATGGAAACACGACAATTTAGAAAAATACAGATTTTGTCCAAAAAATGTTTTTGCGCTTGAAGGAGGTGGTTTTTAAGGCGTATCGAAATTTATATTGCAAAACTGCAATGGAAACACTTAAAAAAAATAAATAAATACAATTAGCCACATGACCAACGACCGGATACCACAGCGTTACAAGAGGTCCCTCAGCATCACACAACTCATCAAAAGTTGAGCGTGTCATTTGGAATTATTGGATCCACTCCTCTACAAAATCACCATTTCCCCAAAATCCCTTCATCTGTAGCCGCTCTTATGTGTCTTGCCTCTCCATAACCTGAATAAGACGCCAACGTCTCCTTTGATAGATGATGATGAGCGCTAGCTCGTGCCATGGCAGAAATGTGATTGTCTCTGCTGTAATTCAAAGTTTTGTTCACATCTGTCGGCGTGTTTTTGAACGACTTGTTTACTTGGTTTTTGTGTATTAGCATAATTAAGGTTAAATGGAAACAAGGTAATTGCAAAACTGTTTTTTTTCTTCTTTAATTTCTAGAATTTCTATAAAGTTTTGCGCAGATGTGTGATGGGAAAAAAAATCTGAAAAGGACATTTTTTAACTGCCGATAAAGTCGGCTGCCAGTTAGCAAACTTTAGTTAGCTAACTAAACCCTACACACATTTATGACGAGTTGGAAATGAGTATGTCTTGGATCTGCGGTATCATTGGACAATCAGCTGTTGCCTGGCAACATCAAAATTCATCTGGAGATGGCCATTTTTATTATGTATTTGAACTACTTTGGGATCAATATAGTTTAAAGCAATTCTACTTTATTTTAGTTTAATAAATGATTTCCAATGCGCACTTTGTTGGTATGTTTCGTGACTGGATCTATACCGTATTCTCGTGACCCCATGACCTACTTTTAACAGGAAAATTTCAAAAAACCCTTAAAACAAAATGTTAAATTAAATTTTTTTGGCAAAGTTATGTACAAAGTATTCATTGTACACATCTTTGTCTTTATCCATGCGTTTTTTTTTTTCCTATCGTATAGAAAACCAGATGTCTGCGAGGTAGAGTTTTCACCTAACCGGCGTCTTTACTGGATAGCAGTAAAGACGGAGGCTGTCTGCCCGGCCTGCACTGTCAAACAACATTTGAGGAAAAGCAAATCAATTAAACAGGATCTGCCTGTTCGGATAATTTGCGGTACATTAATTTTGCAGACGGAAAAAGAGACGGGGCTCTCCGGGCGCGCTGACCGAGATGCCCTGTAATTCTTACAACACTTCCCTGCTGAAAAACAAAACCTTTTTTTTGTTGTTGTTGTGGAACCAATTCAATCAACACTACCTCTATTAACTCCCTTCTTTACTCTCTGCTTCTCTCTGTCCTCTTTATTTTTTTTTCCTTGTTTCTCACCTGCAAGCAAGTAATTGACTTTGGGGATGGAGGGGGGGGAGAAAGTGTGCTTTCACACAAACACCCTCAAACCCAAAATCTACTGTTTTGTGAACTGGCCGTAGCTGGGGCGTATTTTGTTTTGGGTGAATTGTTTGTGACATACCTGTTTGCTAAAACCACTTTGTGAATAAATCTTACATGAGTATCTGTCCCAAATGCATCCCGCACAATTTAGATTTCATGCCTCGCTAAAACATCCTCTCGCTGACTCACACTTTGGTTGGGCTCCATGCCATGATAGTAAAGTGCTCTTGTGCACAGCCAGGGGCTTACTGTACTAATGTGGTTCTGGCTGGCATCACTCACTTGTTGCGGCGGTAGAGAGCCATGCACGCCACTCCAAGAAGACAGATCCCCGAGGCGATGCTGAAGATGGATAGCACCTGCCTCTGGTAGGTGTCGCCGCTCTCTGCGGAGGAGAGAAGACAATTCAAGACGATGAGTTTCTACCGCTCGGACTGTTGTGATTGCGCCACGAGAAGAGGTTTCTTGAGTTAGCACTCCAAAGCAAAACAATAAAAGGGTGTACTACACACACATCCACGCACAATTGGGATTAGCATAAAGCAACCAGCGATGCTGTCAGTAAGTGTCAGCGTTTGAACATGGGACGGGGACATGGCAGACACAGGCTGGGCTCGATGACATGTGCTAACTGAAGTGTGATAATCATTTTGTTCAGAAAAACCCAGCAGGCAACAGCGATGAGGCCAGGGCCACTCCACATTTATATATGTATGTGTGTGTGTGTGTGAGGACGGCCTCCATGTGCATCTCAGCATCCGGAGAGCGATGGTGACAGGGAATTAGCAGCAAATGAATGCTCCCAGAGCTTCTTGTCAAAACTCTGCACATCAACGGCCGAGGCTTAAGGTCACAAGCAGCCGGAAAAAAAAAAAAGAAACAGTTGATCCCGACTGATATCTTTGGATTGTGGAACTCCACTATTTACCATCGCTCGAGTGTGATACTGACGACTCTGAGGGAAACTCAACCAGACCGAACACAGCTTCTAAGCCATGAACTGACACAGTTTATTCCATATCAACAAACGTAGCTGACAGAAGTAGAGGCTCCTCAGCCCCACTGATACTCACGACCTTCAGCTTAACCTCCTGTGCCTTCCTTCAGTATCTCATGAAGGCTGAAAATACTCCCGTGTTTGATTTGTATACCCAGCAGATGCAGGAAAAAGAACAAAAACCCGGATGAAACCTGCGCGTGACCTTCAAGGACTCATCTTTGGCTTCTGCTGTTGACATAGAATCTGTTATTACAGCGGAGAGTGAAACCAGAGAAGTGCTGCAGGACTGGGTCGGAAAAAAATAACAAAAAACAAAAATACAGTTGATTTAAAGCTTTAAGCAAAAAAACTCAGTGATGCCATAAATTATACAAAAAAGTCTGTGCAACCTCAAGAACAAGCATAAAGAAAAGATGGGAAAAAAATATTTTAATATTTTGCTCAAATATATATGTTCCAAATAATATTATATAGCATAATAATATATTCTGAATATATAATATTATTCTTAACATATGTATTTATATATATGCAATATTCAGCAGCTCAAACGCATGGAAGTGCAATAGTTCCGCGTCCCACTGTACCGCAGAGGAGAAGCGCTTTTCTTCATGCAGTGTGAAGCAGAGGTTTACATTTTAATGTAAGTAATTACTTTTTTTTTTTTTTTAAGCTATACAATCGCTGTTGTTATGTATATTCAAGCGCTGGAAGCTCCTCGCTAATGGTAGCTAGCAATCAAGTATTGGTGATGTTATCCAAGGAAAGTGACGTCCAAAATCTGAGACACTATTTTTTCATAACTCTCCATTTGGAGGGCTGAATGTAGGAGAAAGGAAGAATTCGGATCGGGCCTAAATTTTCTTTTTTTCCCTACATTTCTTGAATTTATTTTTAAAAACATTTTAGCTTACGACCTGGACTATAACTGCTACATGTATTCTCAACGCGCTGCACTGCTGGACAGACATTCATGCGCATTTGCTCCTTCACCGTCTCGGTTGTATTGGACCTCACTCATACGTGGAGTTAATTTCACAGGATGTGCTCGATTAATGTTCCAGACAAAGTCTGGAAAATGTTGGTTTTGCAGTTCAACAGAATGTTGTTTTTTTACTTTCAGATAAATCACCTGTTACACTTCGTCTTGTGGGGAAAAGCCTGTTTCCACTGTCGATTCTCCTGAAAGATTTCTCCCCACAGCATAAGACTGCCCCCCGTCTTTGTTTGTCTGTTGCGGAGCTGAAACTGATGTAATCTCAAAGTCTTGTTTACACTTCTGTGGAAGTCTGACCAAATAGTTCAGTGTTTGTTTCAGCAGATGCTTCAGAGAGGAACACAAGTGCCTTCATCCATTTCCCAGTGGGTCGTTGTTAGTCCGCTGTGTGTTTTAGGGAAGTAACGGGCTCGGACTGACAATGCTGGGATGAGATTGTGAGGAAGACGGGCTGACTTTAAAGTCGCCCCTGTGTGAGACGTGCTGCGATTTCCAGAGAGGAACTGTGTGAACCCCTCTCCCAGAGATCCTTTGGTTGAAGTCTCTGGGTAGCACCAGACATCCTCCTAATTTAAAAAAAAGGCAAGTTCTAGGGCTTTGGAAGTGTCATATCCTACTTTAGGAACAAAATAAGGACACTTGTGTGTCTTGAAACTTCTGTAAACAAATACATATTTAATCCGTTAATTGATTTTACTAAACGATGTAAACACAAAGCTTTCTGCATCTCAGCTCTGCTACAAGGCCACACATGAAAGCTTTTATGCCAAAGAAACATCAATAAAAGTTTGGAAAAGATTCCCACATTTTCAGTGCTTCTCTCTAACCTTCATATTTTTTTATTTTTTACTTTTCCAGCAGAGTGACTTAAATGATCATCAAAGTGGTGTGACACGGCAGTCACCTCTGGCTGCAGCCCGGGCTCATGCATGGGTGGCAGAAGACATCTGATAAGTTGAGGGGGAAGATCCGTTTCCAGGACGATCCCTTAATCAATTCAGTAACTGAAGCAATTTGGACTACAGCGCCAAAGGGGGGGCCCCCTCGCCGGCCCCCACCAGCGTGTGCTGCTCACATGTAAGGAAAGGTGAAGCGGGAATACTCGACTGAGACTCCAGATTCAATACCAGTCAGATGTGAAGGTCATGGAATATTTCTTAGAAGAAAAATGAGCAGGAAGTGAGAGGTAAGTAAGATTCAAAAACATTTATTTCTGAGAAGAAGGAAGAAATTACAAATAATTTAAAGCATTTCCTAGAAAGCACAATTATGTCAGCTTACATTTTAACTATGCAGTGCACCACTTAGTATGATACTTATGTAGTTTTGATGTTAAAAACAGATTTTACATATAATTTAGTCATTATACGAGAAGAAAAGAGTGCATAGTCTTATGGTATGATGTCAACAAATGTGGAAATGTAGAAAAAGTTCTACTTAGAGGTAATTTAGGGAACAGTTGTTTGTCGATTGCTGTTTTTGCTACTTTATCTTGGTTACTTAAGGTATTAAAACTTAGTATTTACTAGGGTTGGGCACCAAAATTCGGTTCCAAGCATAGACCGTTCAGTAAGAACTGGCAAACGTTGAGGTTCCCCATAGGAAATGCTTTATCTTCGGCCCTCGCGAAATCAGGCCAGAGCCTTCACCGTCACTTCCTGATACGTCCACTGCCATATTGCAAACGATTGCAACCCTTCGAAAACGATTAGTCTGAGTCCCGTTTTTAGAGAAAGTACTGTCATGAGTGAGCTAGTTGCAGCTTGTTTCAAGTCCACACCCCTCCCACTAAAAGCAACTTGGAGGAATCTGACAATCAAACGTTGGCATCTGGTTGTTCAGTTTATAACTTGAATAACTTGCGATAACGAAGTTCTAGGAACCGCTTTAGCACAGAAACCAAATAAAACCCAATCAGTGCCCGACCTCCGTAGTTACACAATACCGGTACATCTGCTTCTTTGCAGTATTTCTTCATTTAATCTACTTACATAGACATGTGATGTATTGTTACTTGAGGATTCATAATAACCTGAATTTATGTTGGAAAGATATAAATATCTGATCTTAAGTTATGAACCAGATAATAATAAATGTAAAGGAAATGGTATGGTCGAGCCGGGTGGGATTATATAAATTTGCTTCCCCCATTTCCTTTCAGACAATCTCCTAATGTTTAGTTATCCTGTGTTTGACATGACTTTATGGATGTAAACTTCTGATGATTGATTGTATTGGGCATCAATTTAGTTTTCTTCTTCTCGATTTAATATAATCTAAACCCCGTCAAGTTGACACCAAACCTAATTTACGCGCCTGGTGCATCCAGTTCCGATATTAAGTCAATGTACGGATGCGATCAGAGGTTCAGTAACGCCTTCTTAAGTTTTGGCCATGATGCGGGGGTTTATGAGAAGCAAGTAAGGGCTTTGCGGCGGATTTTGGCCTTATGTTTTCAGAGTTTGAATAAGAGAGACCTAAATGACACACTCGTTGACTTGTCACTTAAATATTCAATCATTTATGCGATTAAATTGAATCAGCTGATTCTGAAGTGGAGAAAAGCGACTTATCATATCAGCTTTGCACCATTATATAACACTACAAAAGTTTTTAAGGGCACAAAGCAGCTTCTCTCCATGACAGAATCAGCTAAATTAAATTGATCTAGGAAACACTTCTCTATCACAAAGTGTTGCAAATTAGGGCTAAGTTGCTTTTCTCAAGTCTGAAGTCAGACATGTGATGTCACATGTCCTAAGGAGTCCCTGATTGATAGATATGACGTGACAAGATCGCCAAAGCTTAGATATTTAATCTGTGGCCGCGCCGCTCAAACTGCGATTTTTCTGGACTAAAATTGTGCCACAAGACCTCAGATCTGTACCATTGACTTAACATCGAAACTGGCCACTCCTGACGAGCATCACGTTCGGTGTGAACACATCTTTGGGGTTGCTTTGCCAAATCTTGTAGTTGCTATAGCAACACCAAGCTACCACCTGGACCCCCCTTTGATTACGGAGCCTGATGACCTCGCTCTGCTGCAGTGGAGAAAAGTAGGATACACAGTAATAGTCATGTTGTACAAAGCATCTTTTCGGAAGGTAAGTGATTTTTGTCCAGATTATAACGTAAAAGTTTGTTTCAAAGAAACAAAGTCAAGTAGTTTTCTAAATCGTTTTTACTGGAAGACATTTTTGCCATTAATTCTAATGATTAACTAATTAATTTTGTTATTAATCATAAATTATAAATAAAAATGTATTTACTCTGTATGGAGGAATAAATGAGCAAGACAGAAAGTCATGGAACAAACTATTATTGTTGTTGATGGTAAAAAATTGAATGGAGATTTTGGCGTGTCCATAAGAGACATTCTACTGTCTATTTTAATAAACTGTGGAATAATGTATGTCCACCTATGTTCTATGTTTCTATTGTTCTGCTAACTAACTGGCAATAATATAGAACACACAGACTATCTTTCCCATCATTACTTTTTAATGGACACCCTGCAGCCAATCAGAATCTAGTTTTCACCCAGACCGTGATATAAACCAGATACTAGAATCTGTCAGCAAAGAAACTAGGATTCTTCACTTAAAAAACACCTTCAGCTGTGTTCAAACTGTGTTTCACAAATAAAAAGCAGAAGTTGTCAAATCCCGGATGTGCAGCTCGCTCACCGTTGTCCCTGACAACCCCTCTGGCTTTCACAGAAACGATCCCTCAACAGTTGCATCCTGAAACAGAGGGAGTATCTCTCCCAACTGCTGCATCATCAGTGTTCATGTAGAGCGCCACCTGAGACCCACCCTGGTCTTGCTTTTTTATTTTTTTTATAGGGGTAAAAAAAAGGCTACTAAACTCCAAACACAAAAACAAACTATATACGAAGTTTGGTGAGCGCCTGCGGGGAAAATCCCAACATGCAGTCTGAGCACAAAGGCGTTGCGGGCCTTTCAAGCTGGATGCCTACAAGGCACTTTTGAAATTAGATGCAAGAGCGTGTTAGGACAGAACAAAGTCAACAGCTTTAGCTAAACTTGCTACACCGTGTAATATTGACCCAAAGACGAGACAATCCCATAAGGCCACTTACACGTAGCAACCAATCTACACTTTGTGATAAAAATGCTATAATAAAGACCCGCACAAAGTGGGCTATTCAACCTGAAATACATCAGAGTGAGCTTGTAAGACAAGCACTGCTTTGCTCACTGGACTTCAGGGGCTTAGACTATCATATTTAGAGCACTCAATCCTCCATCAAACGAGGCACTTTTTTAGCTAGCAGCCTCAAATGTGGGATTTATATAACAATTATCAAAAGGTTCATTGACGGAGTAAGGAAAGAATTCACAAAGGAGGGCGTTAAATAATCTGTGTGCAGCGTTCTCTTCAGAGGCAAAACAATCCATCTTCACTTCTGTCTGTCATCTGTCCAGCTATCAATCGATCAATCCTGTTCTCATTTTCTCTAATGCATCCGCCCACGTGCAGTAGCATTCCGAGCTAATTTAGTCCCCAGATTAAAATCAGTGAACTGAGAAATGTTGTGTGCGGTACCAGCCTCTCTTCCTCTGCGTCTTCTCGCCTCCTGTATTTCTCTGAGCTGGAGTGTGATGTGACAGCAGTTTATGAAGCCATGTTAATGGAAAACCTCACAGCTATGCAACGCAGGGGGAGGAGCGGGGCCAAGATGGCAGAAGTTGAAACAAAAAGAATTCTAATAAAAATGGGATGAGACTGCATTTTTCTTCTGGATAAGAAGCTGTTAGCTATCTTTTTTTACACATCAATCCTTTTGTTTCACCAGGGTCTACAACCTGAGGCTACGAGCCGCATGCTCTTTGATTAAAAAAAATAAATAAAGATGTTTTAATTTGAAAAAGTACCATTTTCTGAGACTACAAGGCGTAACAAGCAAAGGTAGTACTGTACGTATCACTGTGGGAAGCTTTTGACTACAGTACCCATAATTCTCCAACAATCTATCAAACGGTTTGTGTTTTTACTTTATGAAAGATATTTTGATGGATCTTGGAGCGCTGTGTTCCACAGAAAATCAATAAGCACAACTGGAATACATAAGGACCGCCCATAGTCATATATTAATCACTGGACACAACGAGATGTTGACATCCGTCATGAAATCAGGCCAAAGCCGTCCCCGTGGCTTCCTGATATGGCCACCGCCATTGTGAAACCAGTCAACAGTGATTGGTCTGAGTCGGTCTGAGTCACATTTTTAACGAAGAACTTCTGAGCTTATTGGAAGTCCACAATCTTTCCACTGAAAGTGGCTTGGGAGAATCTTTCAAGGTGGGGCCACCAGGCACCACAAGCTTTTGAGGCATCTTATTGGTCAGTTTATAACTTGAATAACTTGCAATGAAGAAGAAAAAAAAAAGGATTAGAAAGTAAATATTAAGAGGATGGCATCAAAGCAAGAATGGTTATACTGACAAATAAAATGACAGAGTAATAACTGTATTTCTCAATGTAAGTCTATGGAATTCTGACCTTCTTGGAACCAGTACTTCCTATCTGGAACATGAGAGGGGAGGGTGAATATACAATCAATGGGATTGCCAGACTAGAGGTTGGATTTCCTATTGTTGAAAAATTCTAGAAGTTTTAGTGCACCTTACAGTCCAAATACTACAGTACGGCTGAATCCCCCCCCCACCTACCCCTCCGAAAGTTGGGGCATTTGTGGAAGTAGGGATGTCTGGAATTGTTTTGACTCTGCATATTCCTCCGCGTCACGCTGTGCCGTGGAGGAGAAACTCATCTCGATACGTGGGTGTGCCCTGGATCACAGAAGTTTACATTAAATGTAAGTAATGATTTTTTGTTTTCGCAGGACTTTTTAAAGTTTTAAAACCAATGTTATGTACTATCCAAGCAGTAGCAGCTAGGTACTAACATAGCTGACTGGCGAATATTGATGATGTCATCGAGGGATAGTGTCGTCCAAAACTGAAGTCCCTAATATACCATAACTCTCCAGTTGTAGGGCTTAATGTGGGGGAAGGGAGAAGCTGTACGTACAGGGGAAGAACTTGGACTCTGCCTAAGTGTTACTTAGTTAGTTATGATTTCTGAGTTTCTGGCTGTAATGGACAAAATACTGTTGACATTACACTACCTATACTACATTTGCTTCATTTTACATAGTACCTATATGGTACAGGGTGTCTTTTATTTTGAAAGGAAGTGAACATCTGTCAAAAATTATAAACGTACAGAAAAATCTCAAGTTCCAAAGCCAAAAAGTTTATCATGTTTATGTCTAATATATACCAAAAAACACAGGTTATATACGTATATATGTATATTTATGTATATATGTGTATGTGTATATATATGTGTATATATATGAATGGATCTTTAATTGTTGAGCTATATATATGTATATATATATATATATATATATATATCAGAACTGGACTGAGTAACCCCTCCCCCAAAGACCAAAATCCCTTACACTTCTAGTTTTTTTTTTTTTTTTTCCATATTTTCTCTTTATTGCAAGTTGTTCAAGTTAGATCAGATTCCTTAATGAAAGTGAATGGTCTCAACTCCGAACGTTCAAAACATTTGATTGACAGATTCTTCTTAGCCCACTTTTCATTCATTCATTCAGTTTTACATGTGAACTCCCAAAACGCTGACTCCCGATTGGTGAGAGTGGTTGCCATAGAAATGCTGACTCATACTGGATCCACAAATCACTGCTGACGCCATGATGTCGTCTGGCTCCAACACAGTGGCGTCCATATTTAAAAAAAAAATGGCATCTTAGTTGGCATTATTTTGTCAGTGTGGGTGATGTCACTCTGACTCGCTCCAGTTCTCATACACAGTCAATGTGTTCAGCTCAATAATAAAATAAAAATACAACTTAAAATAAAATGTGTGCAAGTTATGATTTGTGCTGCTTACTTTTGGACTTTTTACTCATTGCATCACTCTTCCCTAGCACTGTCTGTTCCTCATGCAGACAGATACACCTAATTCACCACTGTGTTTCCATGGCGACTGGCCCACATTAATTTTCCAAGGTGAGCGGCCTTGTTGTGTGAGATTGCGTGTGTTGTTTTTTTCTTTTTTTGTGTGTGGAAAATGAAAGATTCAATGCATGACAAAGTCAATGAAAAGTTGTCTTACCCATGAACTCGATCCCAAGTTCATCTGCTGTTCCGTTCAAGGCCGAAGACAGACGGCGACGGTGAAGAGAGACATGAGGGGAGGGGGAGACAGAGAGAGAGACGGTTACTGCACACGCTCACAAGAAGGTGGTCTGAGTCCACACAGACACGGCGGCTTCTCCCCGCACCGTGTAATGAGCCGGCGAGCCTCAGACACTTGGAATCCTTCACCGTGATAATCTTAGTTCGCTCAGGCTTCAAATAAAGACACACCAACAGCGATACGGGGGGGTTGAAAAGATTAGAAGAGGGATCAGAAGGAAGAAGTTAAAGATGACATATCATGCAGCTTTACGCCGCTGATGTTGCTTTGCACGTGGCTTTTCTGCCGCTTTGAGCCTGAGGCATTGCAGTAATTATTCTCCTCCTTTCTGGCTCGTTTGCTTGCAGATGCATCACATGTATATGCAGCCATACAACACGCCCCCCCTTCTATTGTACTGTGTTGCTACAGGTACACAGTCTATGCACGCTGCTAAGTCCTGTCCCACAATCCCAGTGCTCGGGAAATGGATCTAAAAAAAAGAGTCGTGTTCCCTCCATCCTGACAGTGCCCCCTTTTCGTGTCACTGGAATGTAATCTCATTTAAATTAAAATGAAACCCTCACCAGTAATAGCTTTTTCTGACAGAGGTGGTCTGAGTTTTTAAAAAGAGCACGGATTTCCAAGACCTAACAGATTATGTAGTGCTCCCCTCCCATCAGAAATGAAATGAAAACTGAGCCCAGAATAAAGAAAAAAAAAGAAGCGTTTTGATGTTTAAGCAGGAAAACTGTCAGCACTGTAGCTTATATTTTAAGAAGAAAACCCCCCAGGGAACTGGAGTGAGATCCATACAGGCAAGAGATGAATTAATTATTTTTGCATAGTCATCTCTATGTTGAAGAGTGTTTTTTTTTTTTGTATTTTTCTATTTCCATGTGACAGCTTGAATCTAAAATGTGGCGAGGAAAAACTCTTGAGATAACAGTGGAGGCAAACTTTCCTCGGAATCGAATAAATGTAAATTATCTGGCCGCTGGTTGATTTCATTGTCTTGCTATGAGTTTTAGAGGTTTGAAAATATTGGCCATGGGCAGGTCTGTCAACAACAATATCTGCTTCCACAAATCATTAGCCATTTACCAAAAACCAAAAAAAAAGGGGGCCAAATTTTATTGTTAAAATTGTTTTCTTTCAACCAAATTGTAGACCCTTTCGGGAAGAGTTTCTGACTGAATGTTCCAGATCACTGATTGGACAGGCGAGGCCGGATTCAGGCATAGGCCAAGGGGGGCGTGGCCTCCTAAATACTGTCATCCACTCAAATGTATTGGCTGGGAAAAATCTACTATTAGCTAAAGAAATATGACTTTTGTTAATCAAACAACCAACAAAAAATAAAATGAAAATAAAGCGTAAGAATGGACAGACGGAGATAGTAAATGGAGCTTCATATTTGGGCATTTGGACAAACCGGTGTGCAGGTTGTGCCTGTCCCTAGACCGGTAAATCCAGAGAAATAAACATAAAACTCTGTAGACATATCAAATACATTAAAGGAGATAGATATATGGATAGATGCACCTATTTGATGCATTTTTGGGGCCCCAATATCCCCTCCCTCCTCCGATTTTCTACCTGCACCCCATAGTGGCGGCCCTGTGAAAAGGTGGATTATCTCACAGGTCTTAAACCCCGGAAGTTCACAGTATTAATTAGACATAGCAAAATATAAACATGGCCATTGGTCGTTTATATATCAGGTGTGGAACAAGGTCCGTGTCACTTTCAAGGAACCCTGAGGATTTATTTAAGCTGCAATTCCTTACTGCACCCATTTACGGTGAAGAATAATGAAAAAAAAATCTGAGTAAAAAAGAATATAAAAATGATTATCAAAATCAAGTATCAACCAGCTTTTGTCTGTCAATATAAATTTGATTTTAATTAACTCTAATAATGTCTGTTTACATTCTCTCTGTTTCCTTCCCGTCTGTTGTCTACTTTTTGCTTGTTTCCTGTTTCAGCCGGAGTGGATCAGCTGATTGAAAGGCTGTCACCCGGACAGCTGATTGCCAGGAGAAACTGACAGGTTAAAAGAGGAAGGGCCTCAAGGAAGGGCTCAAGTAGATAAGCTAAAAAAACAAACTCGTAAACATTAACGACTTATGTTCGGTTAATCTGTCCAGTTGTCTGTCGTGGATTTGGGTTTATTTGAAAAAGTTAGGGGCTTGTCCGGGATTCGAACCCAGATCTTTCGACACAAAAAGTGAGAATCATACTATTGTTAGCAAAAAGTAGTACATTTGAAGTTTTTTTAATAAGTATTATTTATAGTATTGAGTATAAGTATGGCAAGTATACTACAGATCATGTGTATATAAAGAAGTAAACTAATATACCTAGTCTATGTTAAAAGTGAAGAGAATACTTAAAGTTTACTTTTTATGTACTATCAGTAAACTACCTCCCCATGAATATAGACCAGGTTGTAATATACTTGTATAAACTACTTTTTAAAGAAAAAAAAGCTCATGTCATAAGTAAATAAATTGCTGAGTAAGCACTTTTTGGATTAGTTTAGTCATATTCAGTATAAAATGTATATATAGAGATTTACTTTTGCAGTGAAGCATTGGATGAAACACTGTAGTATGGGAAGACTGGACAGAGAATTACTTGTCTGCACCGAATTTCAGATACATTTAATCTAAAAATAAGTCATTTTAGCCATTGTTTTTTAAACAGACACTTCTATCTGAATACATGAACTACAATGGAAGCAAATACAGAATGGTTTTACTTCCTTCTTGAAATTACCTTAAAAACATAAGATCAGTTCACCAGATAACCACTAGGTGGCAAGTTGCACTACAACAGTCCAACTTCATGGCAGAAACATACTTGATTGAGCTGCACAGTTTTGTCATGATTGTTCTTACGTAAAATTGTGTTCAAAAGGGGGTGTGATCAGTTTGACAGGAAGTCTCCCACTGTGTTTGGAAGCCTTACTAACGATCATTAATGTTGCACACTTTTATCTGGTTTTAAAAGGTAGAACTGTTATGATGTCATGTCCAGGCAAGATGGCGCCAAATTGGGTTCTAATACAAACTGATGGATCGGAGGGTTTACATCAAGTTCCTCTTCGGTTATTCATATCTAACCTACAGATTGTCACTCCCAACTTGTCATATATGGACGTATGGTTCAGGCCCAATCTGCGTCACTTTTTCACGATTTGGGTGTCCCCAAAATTGTCGTTATTTGATGTACTGACTGTTCCCATTAAACCAGGGGTCCTCAACCGATACTAGTCTGAGGGCCACTTGGTATTGAGCCACAGACAGGGAAAAAATGCATATAGTACCCGTCTGCATCTCTAGAGTTGGGAACCCCTGATTAGCATATGCATTTTTCTTCTGTCTGTGGCCTGATACCAAGAAGCCCTCGGACTGATACAGATTGGGCCCCCTGATCTAATGGGACCAGCCAGCACGTCAAATAACAACAAGTTGGGGACACCCAAAACGTCAAAAAGTGGCGCGTAGGGGGCTTGAACCGTATGTCCATATATGTCGAGTTCAGTCATTTTGCTTTAACTGAACTGGTGAATTTTGAAAAGCCAAAAGCAGCGGATGACCTTCCCTGATCGGATTTACCCAAAGGCAACAGCTAAGACCAAACCACTCTAAATGGCAGTGGCTGTCACTGGTGTGCGGATGATGTCATCCCAGTGCTGATCCACACTCCCTCCTCTGGCGTTGTCTTGTCTGGAGGCCTTCACCAATCATGATGTGTGCAGGCTTTCAAATCTCTTCAACTGGCAACTCAAAGTACCACAGGGAATCGTTTACGACGTCTTATGGGAGCCTTGAGCAAGCTTGGAGAATACCTGTGCATCATGTCGGAGCCTTTTTGGCCTGACTAAGATGCAGAAATCTGGCAGGTGGGAGAGACAATGGCACGAGTAAATCAAATGCTTAATCCCTTCCTTCACTTGGGGGAGAATGGAAACGAGGAGCCAGTGTTTGTGCAGTAATGCGACTGTGTATTTTTGAACTCAATACCCTTCTTAGACACTTACTCCAGGCTTTTATCTGCAGGAGATAAATGTCTCGAATTAGAGAAGCGCTTACTTTGTTTTAAATCGGCAAAAGAAGAACCGACTCGCCTACTTTTTTCTTCTCGGAGATGCCACCATTAGCAAAATACCCCAACACTATCCCCTTATTAGGAAAAAAATTCGACTCTTCCAGGTACCAAGAAAAAACGAAGCCACCTTTTTCCATTGAAATACCTCCAATTAAAGACGACACCGTTTCCTACCGCCGTGCCAGACCACTGCACCCTTCCCACCTCGTTTCAAAAGCATTCAGAGAGTTCAAAGGCGTGTAGCTGCTGTCCTTGGCAGGGAGTCGCTCTCTGCTTTTGTCCCTGTGCTAATGTGATGCACACAACAGCCTCTGCTTCACTTTCACCCCTCTGTAAAGATGTGAAGATGATGGAGTGCCACTGCGTGCAAGCCAGTCCAGGCTGCTCTTTTAAGTCTTTTGCCAGTCAATAATAAGACAAAGGAGGAGGCGCACCGAAGGATTTGTGTCTGGAAGGTGCACACAGATTGATTTCAGGAAATAAAAAGGAGAAAGCTAGGAAGTATGCAAACTTTTTTTTCTTTTTTCTCACCTCGGGGTGTGTGTGATGCTGGAGGATGTGAGTCTTCACCCACACAAACACAAGTGTTTCACTGTAGTTTTTCCAGCATGCTTGACTTTTTTATTTTTTTTGCTCAGCCATAACATTAACAACCAGTTTCGCTGAGATCAAATCTATAATAACTGATGAAGGCCTTGCTCCTCCCCTACAGATCAGAGCACTTGTGTTGGCATAACAAGGGCCTACTTAAGGCTAAGCTGCTATTGACAAATCAGCGTACGTGTGCTTGTCATTATTTGATTTATCTGTAGAAATCCCAATAATCCCACAAACCCTTTCGTAATCTGGGCAAATTTTGGATCAATCTCCATCAACAGATCAAAATATGCTTCAGATATGCCAGATGTGTTCTGCTGGTTTCTGAACTATTCAGTAAAACGTGTCTTTTGTGGTTTAAAGGTGTGGACTACTGCTTTGAAGATTACATTTAAAGATCATATCTGAAGAAAATTATTTTTTGGTGTTTTTATCATGTTCTGTTTTCATTTTTATCATGATAGAGACCATATTTAAAAAATATTAAGCATAGTTATGTGTTCTTAAGTATTTCTTTATTCAAGTTGTTGTGAATCAGGGGGAGACAAAAATTTGTGACTAACAAAATATGCTAGGTGGCTACAATCTTCCTACTGTGCTCCATATACTGTATTTTCCACGTTATAAGGACATTTTGAAACCTTAATTATTTAAAAAATATATATAGTCTGCTTTATAATTCATAGCAGTTTATTAAAAAGATATTAAAGTCATTTTGCGAGATACATGGCGCTCAAGATATCAGTTTTTTTTACGAGTTGCAAACAAGGTTTTGTGAATATGCTAACGCAGCTAACGTGTAGCAGTGTTGATCTGTGTTTTTTAAAGTTTTTTTTAAAAGGGTTGGGAGTTAGCATAGTCACAGTAACTTCGTGATCACAAGGATTTATGTTTTTCTCAACAACAAAGATTCTCTCCCGACTTGATTACAGTGCTGAAAAATACAGGAACATCGCCAAAATGCTACACTGTATAACCGTCTATTGTTTTTATTACAGACAATGGGAAATCTAAAATGCTTTGGCCAAAGTCACACGAACTTAACATTACTATCGTAAAGTATGTCTTGGCGGAGAGGTCTCAAACTGGCATCCATTTGCTGCCCCAAAGTCGATATTTTGCAGCCCCCACCTTAGTATGAAAGTTCAACGTCTACTAAGCAATATCTTCTGCATGTCCACACCTCTTTAATGATAGCTTTGTATTTGCTTTGTGATGTTTCAGCTTTATGTTTAAAACTTTGCATTCGCTATTGTCGTTGGATCAGAAAAGTCCTTAGCAACAGTTGCTAGCGTCGTTAGCTCCTGTAGTTCTACAGGATAGTGCTTAGTAGACATGAACAAATGTTCAATAAACGTGTTCAATAGACGTAGTCAATGGAACAAAGATATAATGATGCAAAAACATATTTTTGGCACAAAGGGAACCCCAGACTCTGCCTTCAAAGGCCCCAAGAAAAATTTAGTTGAAGAACCCTGTCTTAGCGGAAGTGACGTATGATTTGACGTAATATTTGGTGATACTTGTAACGATTTAAATACTGCCATGGTGAAATTCGATTAATTGTTTAAAAGCAAACATGTAGTTCAGTCTTTTGTTATCCACTTAAATATTTTCTGAATTACCAAAAAAGAAAAACATATACATTTTCTTGGGTAAATTTAATGTTCTCATCATTGAATAACATGTATTTTATAATTTTTTTTTAAAAGACGTACAAACAGTAAGATAATTCATAAGTCAGAATTTAAAAAAAAATAGTGTTGTCTGATACTGTATTGAAATACATCGAAATACGTATCGTATCATGACATGTGTATTGCGATATGCATTAATTGGTTTGATTTGAAGTGGTTTATTTCAAGCAATCAGGTTATAATACATAAACATAGGCATATATTACATAATCAATCAGCATCCAGAAACATGTCAGACATTGGAGAATTAGACGTAAAAAAAGTAGACTGCTTAAAAGGGAGTGGGAGGAAGCGAACTTATATAATCCCACCCCGACTCGACTATGCCATTTCCTTTACATGAATTATCAACATCCGGTTCAAGACTTATGATTAAATATTTATACTCAACAATCACAGATTCAGGTTATATTGCCAGCCTCTTGCCAATTTACACCCCTCGTAAATATAGAGCATAATTCAAAAAAAAAAAATAGTCTATTTATTGACAATGCACTTTATAACCATAAAGTTATAAGGGCGAAAAATATGGTACCTCTTCATTTTCCTCATCTAAGTTGGTTCAAAACTGAACAGCTGAAAAGTTCTAATATTGCTCACCATCTTTGCTGCAGCGGTAATGTCAGTTTGGGGGTTTTAGGAGCTTTTAGCTTCACACCACAACTCAGAGATTAATTTTAATGAACTACTTCTGCTCTGCAAAAACTACATCCTAGAAACCAACACAGGTTGTTTGATTTTGGCTGAAACAGCATCACCATTAATAAAAGACCACTACAGTAGGATGCTTTAAAAACAGCTGATATATTTTAAGGTTAACTGTTCATCCATCCATTTTTAATAAAAAAAAACAAAACAAAAAAAAACTTGCACTAAAGTCCTCAAAACTGTCAGTCATAGTTGATTCAGGGAAATACATTCCCCTTGAGTTTCAAGTTTGAACATGTCTCCATAACAAAAGCACAAGTGTGTCTGTCCAAGTATTATGTTTGGTCTTGGAGCTTCTAAATCCTGGAGATAAACAGAATTAAAAAGTAAGACTGTAGCTACAAAAGGTCATGCTTGGTTCCTGGGTATTGTGAGCCTCAGAAGAGTTCACGGTAGAACAAATTGGAAGTGTATCGTGTCTCATTTAATTAGGATGAGAGGCAGGAGAAATACCCAAAGTAATCCAAGTCTTTTGTATCCCACCAACACAGCAGCACTCTGTAAACCATTTTGGGAGCAACCTCCGCTCTTCAAATAGCATCTTAGTGTCTGTCATGAGTTTATTTTTGTTCTAGGGATTGACAAAAGAAAAAATGATCGCTTGAATAAAACATAGAAAAAACAACAAAGAAGGTAAACCAAAGAGACAAAAGGGGACAGTGATGGGGGAGAAGAAAAGAGGACAAAACAGGTCAACTAAAACAAAACATTTAATTACAATGAAGTATTTGTGATAATTTGAAAGTCAGACCTGGTGTCACAATGACTTTAGAGAAAATTCTAATAGAACTTGGATGACTAAACATGACTAAACACAGCCAAAAGGTTAAATCCATGTATAAAATGAAAACACTCATACTTCATTTTGTGTCTTTTAATATTTCTGAGGGTTTTTCAAATACAGGTGAGAAAACAATCTGTCAAAATACCCCAGAACTGCTTTTTTGAAGCTGATAATTCCGTGGTTACTTCTTTATCACAAGATTATTCCCCAATGCAACTTGAAGTTCAAATGAGTTCATAAAACAATTAACACCAAGTGTACGTGTCATGTAAATATAAACCTAACAATAGAGGGGAAAATGGTTTCACAACTTACTTCTTATACGTTGAGTAGCTAGACAATGGAGGGATGGCTTCTTGTATAACAAGCCACCTAGTGGTTACCTTGTGAATTGACCTTGTTCCAGTTTCATTTTTATACCAACTTGAAAAAGGAAGTGTTGTGTTCAAACCAGAATACGCCAAATACTCACTCTTTAACACCCATTTAGCCCAAGTTGTTCACATTAGACAAGCAAGGAGGGGCTTCTTCATCTTCTTTTTTTCTACTATTTCTATTTTCTACTATGTCTAACCCCTACAGTTGAAAGAGGCTTCAAGCGAAATATCGAAGCTGTACAAATCTTTCCCCATGCTTTTTCCTTTGTAGTTTTTTTTTTACAAAATATAAAAAAAATTTAAGCAAAAATTATTTTTTTTTATTTATCCTCTATCATTAATTTTAGAAAAGTTGGTACTTCCGTGAATGGTAAGGGACGCCATCAATATGTTCAAATTTAGTCCCTGATTGGTCGACTGGTTAAACTTCTAACAACGGACACACATATTGTACGTAGAGCCCAAAAAGGATAATGGCAACCAGAAACGCTCATATAGGCGTGTTTACATTGACTTTTCAATGAAAGTGGTCATATGAACGCTTGTTTCCACAGCTGTAGAATAACACAGTCTGGCCTAATTCTAACAACAGAGGGAGAAAGGATTTAAGAACTTTTTTTAAACTTAATTTGTTGTAAATTAGAGGGAATTAGTTACAGGTGGCTGCTTGTAAATCAAGCCCCCTAGTGGTTACCTGGTGAAACGACCTGGCTCCACTTTTATTTTTATCCCAGCTTCAAACAGGAAGTGAACTTTTTCTTAGAATTTCTGGGTCTTAAGCTCAAGTTTGAGTTTTTCCAGCTTCGTCTTGGCTCCTTGAATGTGTAAACTCCACTTTTATAGTGTGTGTTTTCCCTCTGAGCTCTATTATAAAGTATTTTTTTATGTTTTAACATGTTCTATAAATGTGGTGTAAATTACTTGTGTCCCTGTTTGTGCAAAAACTACAATACGATGTGGCTTATTTCAAAGAACAACATAAAAGTCTCCTGAGCCAGACAAACAGGAAAATTTATGTCTGCCTATAGAAGATAAAATAAATCCCAGTGTGGAAACTGTGCCACGCCAGAGCATAAAACACGCTTTGTGGCAATGGCTTGTGACCCCGTTAATGGACTCTCGCAGAGTCTGAAGGATACAGGAGTTAAATTTCCTTCTGACTCCTGTAGCAAAGTCGGTGCCTGAAATCTGTGGGAATTTGTAAAGCCACAGCCTTATGAGAAAGGCTCGGGGCCATCAATTTCTCTTCCTTGTACATCTGAGTTCTGCTTTATTTTTTCAACTTAACCACAAAGGTGTCGTGGGGATGCAAAGGCTCCAGGGCATTTTTTAATGCAATAAGAAATAGAAATGCTTCCCTCCCTTTAGTCAGACTGAAGGAGGGGAAAAAAGGAAGATTAAAGACCTTAATTAAAGATAGCACAGGTTTAATGCATAAGGTTTAACCTTATTATCTGTGAGGTCAGCTCCCTGCTGGATTACACTTTTTTTTCCATAAATAAAAAACAATATTTTATGGTTTTTATCTTACTGTATTTACCACATTTCAAGGTGCACTCAAAAGCCTTCATTTTGAGAGGTACACTGAGCTCTGTCAATGTCAGTCTGTGCTTTTTACAAGTTGAAAACAAGGTAGAGTGTTAATGTAAATACACGAATGCTAATATGTAGCGGTGTCGGACTGTTTTTTGATGAATGTCTTACTGGGAGTTAGCATAGTCACAATAATGTTTATTTTAGTGGTTTATCAGTGTTGGGAGTCACAGGTATTGTGATTGCGCTAACACTACTAAAATGTGGCGATGAATTGTTTTCTTTTCTTTACGTGTTACTACCAAGGTTGAGAGCTAGCATAGCTAGTCACAGTAACATTTCTCTTGAGCTCTACAAACAAGGTTGGGAGACACATGTATTATATCCTAGTGCTGCTAACGTGCAGCAATGTCGGGCTGTTTGATTTTACATGACAATACCACGGTTGCGCTTTAGCATAGTGACAGCGGTGTCAGTCCTTTATTGTGTTGCAAGCAAGGTTGAGGGTTATTGTAAATATGCTAACGTGGCTAAAAGGTTGTGATTTCGTAAAGTCTTTTTTTTTATATGTTACTAACAAGGTTAGGTGTTAGCCTAGTCACAGCGACGTTTGTTTAAGGGGCATCAGTCTATTTTTCATGTGTTGCAAACAAGGTTGGGAGTCACAATATGCTTACGCTAGGGTGCAGCAATGTCAGACTGTGTTTTTTACATGGTACTACTCGGGTTGCGAGTTAGCATAGTAATATGGTGTTTGTTTTAGCCACAAGTCTGTTTTTAATTTGTGTTGCAAACAAGTTTGGGAGTTAAAAGTATTGTAAATATGCTAACGTGGCTGAATTCGTAGCAATGTCAGAATGGGTTATTTTACATGGTACTACTCGGGTTGTGAGTTAGCATAGTAAATTGATGTTTTTTGAGTGCTACCAGTCTGTTTTCATTTCCTGTTTCGAACATAACACGAAATTTAGGAATTGAAAGTATTGTAAATATGCTAACGTGGCTAAGGTGTAGCAATGTCAGACTACTGCTTCGTCTGAATTCTCTCATTACTTCATAACTACTAAGAAATTACATAGTGCAGAACTATCTAGTGCCATTGATTTTTATATGGTAATTTGGACACAATGCTCACTACTTTTTTTTTTTTTTTTTTAAATGGCAAGTATGATGTCACAGATTTCAAGAAGTCTTCAGGGTCCAGATGACTCCAGCCATATATTGATGTGTGATTCATTCCATGACAAATGTGGACAAAGGTGGACAGGATTTTATGTCTGCCATGGACATTAGTGAAACTCAAAAATCAACTTAACTCAGACTTCTTCAGGAAATATAGTATCTTCCATTTACTAGGATGTCAGTTAAGACCTACAAGACATATTTGAGTAAGATGAACCATTGTGTACTTTGAAAATGAGCTGAAACCAAAGGGATCAAAGTTAATTCTCAAATTTGCTTAACCCTGTTACACCAAAGCCAGTATTGACATTCTTTCGACTACCGTAACTCTTCAACCATTTATGCAAATAATCTATTGGAAGCTGATTCTGTCATGGAGATAAACAGCATTGCATCAAACTTTTTGTTACTAACGTGTTGCATATCAGGTGGCTTTTCTCGCATCTGAACCAGCTGATTCATGCAAATGGTTAAAGTGTTACAGTATGTCAAAGAGTGTGTGTTATTTAGTCATTATGTTAAAGGTTTTAGAACATGTTGTACAAGCTAATGTCTATTTTCCAAAAGAGGAACAAAACTGAATCAATAGCGTACCTGGATCGGACAAGATAGCGTCAGTTTTGGGGACAAATTGGTCACATCGTAGGCCGTGGTAGCCCTCCTTACACCTGTGGGGGACAAAAAAGAGAAAAACCTGGTTTAATTGCAGAAGACAGACAATCCAAGCAGCAAAACACAAACCAAACATGAGCTACGAGTCAAAAAGACTTTGAGGAGTAGAAACGTCCAAAGGAGGAAACCAAGACAGTGGAATGTAAAGGATGACAGAAAGTAGATTTCCCGCTGTGTGCTGGGATGTTGAAGGGAGATACACTAATGCTGTTGAGATGGGTGTGGGGTAGGAAGAAAAAGTGGAGGGGAATGACGCTGGGCAGGCCCAGCCAGCGCCTGCACACTTGCTGATAGTGCTTGAATGACAGGAATGCCAAGTCCCACAGGAGGAAATGGGATGGAGAGTCCATGGAGTGATGCAGACGAAACAAGATCCGCAGTGGAGAAGAAGTCCTGACACACACCAAATATTTTCTTTCGTATCCATTTGCATTAATAGTTGACATTTCCTATGGACCGTATCCCTGTGGATGGATATAGTTACTCAAATTGTGCTTGTATGTGGCACAATTTTGCTTCCTATGTTAACCGCGGTATGTTACAGGATATTGTTTTATCCATTCCTGCATATTATATTGTACTGTATGTATTTCTATTCATCACCAATTCTTAAGTCAACTGTTTATTAGCTCTTTAAGAATGAATATTCAGTTTAATATCTCATTCATGAGCATTGTCAGCTTGAAACTATAGGAAGTCACTAATGATCATAAAATCATAAAAATGAACATTTTAAATTTCAATTATTTTCTCTGTAATTATACGTTTCGGAACCATTACATATAAGCAAACAAACACGGCACTGATAGTCTTGTTTATTTATTTTTTTTTTTATAACCAACATTATGGTTGTGTTTGGCAGTGTCAGGTGATTCCTCATGTCGCATACATGCACATTTAGATTTATTGAAAACTGCAAACACATTTTATCGTGATTCCTTGTTAAGTCCTGATCCACGACCTCATTTGTCATCAGATATGCCACCATTATGCAACGCAACACGCCACAAGTTGGTCATCAGCCAATATTAGGTTGTTATATAAATCCATAGATCCTGGATGTATTTTGTTTTTTGATTTTTTTTTCAAAGGTTTTTACACCAGTATTTTCACCAGGCTGTGGCTTTGAATACTATGAGAGTTGTTTGTCGTCTCATATAGAGTGCATCACAAAAGGTTTCAAAATCTCCACAAAAAAGGGATTTTTGTTCAATCAAAAAAGAAAAATCTTTGGCCTTGTGCTAAAAAAAATGAAAAGTTAGAAAGCTCACAGTGTGATTAGTTATTAGTATGCTATTTATGTGATCTCAACAGTTTATCGTCACAAATTTTCTTTACATTTCTAAATAAATTAAGACCAAAATTAAGGAATATTGCAATCAGAAATTAGCTTTGTCTTCACTTGTAGTACAAATCAGTTTAAACTTATTGGATTTTATTTAAAATACAAATTGTGTTTTTGAATAGATAATATGTAAAGTATGACAATAGGTAACCATCATTTGTTAAACTCAAACCCAAAAATCAAAAAAGGCATGTTGGAAATATTTGCAAAAGTTAGGTAATGCTGGTTTGCAAGCAAATATTCTTCTGCGTCTTTCTGTACATTTTTCTAGCATGTTAAAAACTCAATCTCACTTTCAACGATTTCAGTAATCTTGGTATCAAAACGTCCAGCTCGTTCAGGACATTACTGCTTATACCTTAGGTATTTATAAACATTATAGTTTTTGAAAAATTGCCCCATAGGAAATGAATGAGAAATTGCTCAAATCCTTAAAAAGTTTTGTGCACTTTGAAACTTGTGAACTTTTGCAAACTTTCAGCTCGAGACAGAATTCTAACTTTAAAATGTTCAGCAACTAGTAGGCATTTTTAGGGTAATTATAAGTTTAGCTTTTATTTTAGGAACATGCTAGCTATGTTAGGCTAATTTACACATTTTTCCATTATTTAGGGCAATCTGGAGTTTAGCTAATATTTTAGCATTATGCTAAAATATTGGCATAAATCATTTTTTTTTTTGTGGCTAATTTGGAGTTAGCTAATATTTTAGCATTATGCTAGCTGTTTTGGAAAATTTAGAAAATTTTCCACTTTTTTTAGGCTAATTCATCATTTCGCTAATATATTAGCAAGCTTTCAGCTTTAGCACTCTCAACTATAAGCTTCAGCCTTTTCAGCTATCAGCTTACAGCATTCATTCTAGTGTTAACGCAGTTAATCCCATATAGCTAGCTCTGATCTGATTTTGTTCCATATTTGGAAATACAAGATAATATAACTTATACGTCAAATCAAAAAGAGTTTGAAAATATTAATATAGCCCTTAACAGCCCTTATGAGCTGTCCAACCATCAGGAAACTTTGTAAGAAAACTTAAACGATAAAAAATTCGATGCAAATTTAACTGTGGGACTCATTACTGTTCAAACCATGTGCTAAAAAAACCTTGAAATTAAACATTCTAAATCCTAAACCCAACACATTTCTGTGTGTTGGGTGTATTTTTAAAGTATTAGACTAAATCCACAAGGCCTTTTGGGTCCTGCGCTCAGGGAACCCAAGGAGATAAAACACTTGATCCTCTCATGTCATTGTTTTCCTCTCAGCCAGACTTTCTCCTATTAATCAAGATTAAAAATGCAAAACAAAAACACGTTCAATTGTTCATTTTTTATGCCATACAGATTTCTATCACACTGTATAAAGACCTGTTTTAACTACACTCAAAATCATATTTAAAATCCTTCAAAATAATTTTATTTTTCATAGAAAACATTTTAACATTTAGTTTTACAGTACAGTACTTACTTATTGCTGTGGTACTAATATGGTATTTTTGTTGTACTTAAAAGGCAGTTTCTGTTTAGCTACTCTACTTAAACACTTTAACTTAATGTATGTATTTTTAACACACATTAAATTGTACTTTGTGTATACACAATCCTGTCTCATTAATAATTAGTCATTTCAATGAGAAACACAGAAGTACCTCATGCATACTATGCAAATACCTATCTTCTTACATATGGTGAATACCATGAAACATATAAACATACCAAGTAAGTAGAAAGTAAATTCTGGGCACTTTTTTGTACTTCGTTTATCTCCTTCATGAAATTTCTAAATGTTTTTGTTTACTTACTATCTTTCTACACATGGTAATACCTTGAAACATAAAAAGTTAACAAGTGTGTGTATTCATAGTACTTCATTTGTACTTATGAGTCTTTTGTAGTACTATCCCTGCCCTTACATGTGGTAAGTACTACAAAATACCCACTAACTCAACACGTAAGTGCCCAGAAGGTACCATGTAAAACCGAGGGGTACTATTTAAATACCCAGCAAGTACCGGGTAAATATGAACCAGATAGTACCACCTAGATACACAGGAAGTACCACGTAAGTATGGGTACAACAAAAGTACCATATAATTACTACTTAAATTATGTTAAGTACTGTAATGTAAAAACAAGCTTTACTAAAAATATTTGGGACTTTGTATCCTACAGTTTATTTTAAGGTATTCAATAAAAACGTAGGCTATCAATATTCTAGGATATTTTTTTTCCCGCCACATTGAACCATTCGCTTCCATCCTCAGCCTCCTCCTCACATTCACCACCCTCATGGCCTCCTTCACTTCAGCCACAAAAACCCTTTCTCAAACTCTTTCCACATAAATTTCAAATTTTTATGCAAATCAGGTTATAGCAGAATCTGCATGAAGTTTCCTGCCTGATAAAGGGTTAAACCCATAAACACAACAGTAATTTATGCAGTATAAAAACATCCACTCACTGTGATAAATGTGTTATGATAAATAGTACAGGCATCCAGTTGTAAGCACTTGTGAAAGATGAATTCAGGTGACCCAAAAAATATACATACAAATATATCTAGAGGATTAACAAAGGATGGACGATAAAAGCTAATGGAGCATTTTACAATGTCCTGTGCGGTCAAAACGACTGGGATGGAGGTCTCACATTAACTATTGAATACAAAACCACCTTGATTATGGAGAGTTAGTGTGAAGCACAGCACACGAAGGGATTAAGATTTAACGATTTAACGAAAATCTAATTCATACGAACATTTTACTACATGATTAAAACTTTAATGGTTTATCAAAAAATTACATCTAAACATTGTGTTTGGAAAGATTGTTTAAATGCAATGCATTGTGGTCTATATTTGCCAAATTTGTGAGCATCGATGCACAGTCATTTTTCGTTAAGACACTTGATTTTGGAATTCTAGATTCAGACAGCAGCACTACAAAATGGCGAATACACTATATACTGCACTATGTAGTGAAGGAATCCCTAAAATGTCCAAGAAAATGACAGGTTTTTTTGATTTTTTGCAAAAAAAAAAAGAGAAAAAATACTGGGAGTGCTATAAAAATATATCAAAAAATGATTGGAGTGGGTGGATTTAACATATTTTTTGAGGTAGGATTACAAAAAAGCAAAATATATAATTATTTTTTTACTCTTTGTAGACATAAAAACAGGGAGGAG
>NC_050530.1:6884387-6945847 GCF_002922805.2 Oryzias melastigma | reverse complement strand
AGAGACAAAAACAGGAAGGAGTGATATACTGCAAATATTTGTGAGGCATTGAAATCTGATTTCAAGGGTAAGTCACCTCTCCCTTGACATTGCTTGGCTCCAGCACAGATGACACTCTTTTATCTTATGTGTGCGCCGAGGCGCCTTGTTAGTATTCTGAATCGCCGGCGATCTGTTTATGTCTGGGCTTGCTGTCTGTTTGTCTACGCCGCCCCGCCCCATCTTTGTGCATCAGTGAAATAAGCTCAGCTGTCACTCAGCGAGATACGAACAATGCTTTATAAATGTGACTCCATGAACATGGCGTTGAATGCCTGAATGGGTGATGAACAATGTGAGATAATCGCGCTTGCTGTTCATTTTTTTTTTCTTTTTTACATGTGTGTGTTGAAGGTTGAAATCCAGATAAGGGGTGTGCGCGTTTGGACTGGAGTGCACGTGACAGTTTCTTCAGTATGTGGGTTTATCTCATGTCGAGTGTTTTTTTTTTTTCTCCCCTCTGCTGCTCCAGAGTTGTCTGCGACTACCCAGCTGCCTTTAACACATGCTCTATTAAGAGAGGAGAAAAAAACTGGATGATGGAGGGGTGGAGAGATGTGCCTCATAACTAATCACCAACCTGCCCGTTAATTAGCACGAAGAAAAATGGAGGGACAGTTTGCGTACGAGGGGAGGGGAAGAGGTTCCAGGAGGAGACAACACGATCATGTGAGCCCCCCTTTCGTTTACCTGCTGACACACAAGCAGATTAGCTTCAACATGTGTTCCAATATGAACTCCATATGCCAGAGTTGCGGTGGCATAAGGGAGCTGCCATGGCTTAGTGGAAGTGTTGAGCGCTTGTTCAATTGATTCGTTTAAGACGTTTAGCTCAAAGCGGAATAAAGCGTTCGTAACTCGTAAGAAGTAAGAAATCTGTTCTTCAGTCTTGAAGATCAAGTTGCTCTCTTGACTGTTTGCTTCCTGGCCTTCATGGTTGATGTGTCCCTGGACAGGATGTGTTTATTGTCACTCTGAACCCAATGTCTGCCAAATAAATCAGCTGCAGATGGGCGCCTCTGCCTCAGTGGTCTTCAATCTGAAGTTTAAGGTTCACTTATGACCTTTAAAAAGAACTGTTTCTGAGTTTATCTTAAACAGGGGTGTCAGAATCCAGGCCTCCAGACCTGCCATTGATGCTCCTTATTGGCTATTCACACCTGATTCAAGCAATCAGTAGCTGACAAGATTTCCAGCTCGAGGCCGGCCCTTGAGGCCTTGAGTTTGACGCCCTTGATCTAAAGCCTTGCACTCGTACACGGGGTTGATTCATACTTTTTTGGTTGTCCGGGACCATAGAGGGTCATAGAGAAGAATGACCGCATCTCAAGGGTAGGGCCGGTGTATCTTTCAATTCCCTTAAGGTTGGTATAGCTACCCTTAAGAGGTGTAAGTGAATCGTGACGCATTTGTAAGGTTAATGTAAGTTGCACACGCTTATGACTCTTATAACACTCTAGTTGTTGGCAATGTGCATGTGGACCATGCGGAAATACTGTACACACGGGGTGTGCAGGTAAATAGCCGTAGGATGCCCAAACAAACTACACCCTGACTGTCAAATTTCCTAATTTTTAACAGGCTGCATGCAAAGAGAGTGCACTAATCACAAAAACAGCAGCATGCCAAGAAAAAATGTACTAGAACATTTTTGGTGTATAGGCTCACCCAGCTGACTATGACCTTGATATTTCATCTAAACATCCTCTGTTTACCATAAAGGTGTGCCCATTTTATAGAATGAAACCAAAGATCTGATAGTGATCAGATCTACTGATGGATCTAAAGATCTAAAGATCCACAGATAGATCTAAAGATCCAGTAGATTTACTGGAAGTTCTAGTAGATCTGAGGATAGATCAATAGATCCACTGATAGAAAAATATCTAGTAGATCTACTGATAGATTTATAGATCCACTGATAGAAAAAGATCTAGTAGATCTATTGATAGATCTATTAGATCTACTGATAGATCTAATAGATCTTGTACATCTACTGATATATCTAATAGATATATAAATCTACTGGTAGATCTAAAATCTAGTAGGTCTAATGAAAGATATGGTAGATCTATAGATATATTGATAGATCTAAAGATCTAGTGCACAGGTGTCAAACTCCAGCCCTGGAGGGCCATTGTCCAACATATTTCTCAAGCTTTTAGAAGCTTCTTATTGGCTAAGCACACCTGATCCAGGTAATCAGCAGCAAACAATGCTGGGTTTCTGGAAAACCAACAGGACATCAGCCCTCAAGGACTTGAGCGTGTCACCCCTGATCTAGTAGATCTACAGATCTACTCCAATTATTGTGACTTTAAATTTGATATGTTGAACGTATTCTCTACAAGAGACATGGTACAGAAGAGATTGGTTGACAAGGTCAACAGCCAATCAGGACGCAGAATGAATGCACTGTAAAAATAAAAAAAAATAAAAAATGACTGCATAATTACACTAAAGAAAATCTGCAAAACCGCAAAAAGTGAACTTTGACATAGCAAGGGAACATTCATTCATCTTCTTGTCCGCGTTGTCCCTTTCTGGGTCGCGGGGTGCCAGAGCCTAACCCGGCTACTGATGGGCGAAGGCAGGGTTTACCCTGGACAGGTCGCCAGTCTGTCGCAGGGCCTCAAGGGAACATCGTATCTTGAAATGTTTCTAAATTCATGTTTTTATTTGGATTCATGTCCTAGTAGCTCAGTTGATTGTGTGTAGGACTGCCGCATAGAATACCAGGTTCTTTCACCAGGGAGCATGTTGAGCTGAGTCCAAGTCTGGGTATCCGTGTTGGTTCCCAGCCCGGATAAAATACAGGGTTGTGTCATCAGGGGCATCTGGCCTCAAAATCTCTGCCAAACCATAGTTAGCTGATTTGGTGTAGCAACCTCTAAAGGAATATGCCAAGAGATGGATTCATGCTTTGGCCCAAAGTTTGCTTACAACACTTTCAATTCAAACTTTTTGTATTTTGGTTTGTTAAATAGTCTGTTCATGTTCACGCTGTAAAAGAACCATGCCAGAGTTCACTTTCAAGCAAACAGAAACTGACATTTTCCCAACAGCGAACATTTTATATGACTTTTTATAACCTCAGCCAAACAAAAACAACCCAAATGTCTTCAGGACAAAACATTCCTGGAAGACAATAACACGCTAATGCCAGCCTCAGACAGCGGCGTCTAAAAGGGGCTGACAGAAGAGTGACTGCTTCCAACGTGACACTTAAGAGGTCCCTTGTCTTAACAATCGATGACTCCGAGATGTTTTGACATCGCAAAGGGGCTCAGTCAACGATAGGGAGATGGTTTTAATCTTCCGTGATGGACTGTCGACCTGCCCGGGGTGTCCTATGACTCCCGCTCAGGAGGAGATCAGGATGGATGGATTCGGAAAATGGATTTTATTTCAAGGCAGTTCTGAACTAAAGAGCTAATCAAGCAACAATTAGGACATAGCAGCTAGAAAACACAATAATTACAGGTAATAAAAGGCTTGATTTAAGCGCCGTTGTTTAGTCTAGACTGATGAAATATGCCTTTTTTTAAGGTGTTTATAGAAATGATTTGAGCGAGAGGGGGGGTGCGAACCAGAGCTAGCAGATTGACTAATAAGCAGGAAACTGACAGAATCAAACCTAAAAACCCCACAATACGATGTCTGAATAAGCCAATTTGCCTTTAATTATCCAAAATTTGGAAAATGACTTTCTCATGATCAAAGGCAATCATTTCTTGGCAGCGGGGGCTCTCTTCAAACTCAGCAGACACGTTAACCGATCTTTTAACTCGGGCCTCTTTTCAGATGGCGCACCAACTGGCGCAGCTCGTTTCACCGAGTCAGGTGTTACCCTTCCTTTTCATATTTGACCT
Organism: Oryzias melastigma; assembly: GCF_002922805.2. Lineage (NCBI taxonomy): Eukaryota > Metazoa > Chordata > Actinopteri > Beloniformes > Adrianichthyidae > Oryzias > Oryzias melastigma. Next base: position 6,941,936 of record NC_050530.1, on the reverse strand, counting down.
ACAAGTCAACCAAAATAAAATCGACATTTGCATATGTGCCGAAGCAAAGGCACAATATGACATGATGTTAATTACTAAATATTGAAATAATTAAAAAAAATAAAATCTTTCCCTTTGGGTTTGCTGATTAATGTAGCATTCTAATTTGCTCACTTCAAATAAAGTGGCACCTGCTGTAGTCCATGACATACTTAACATACATGAATGAAACCCAGCTGTGTCAAGATACACTTGCTTTCAATGTAACTTTAATTTTCATCACATGAATTACTAAAAATCTTTAGTTTCCATATATATATATATAATGTGTGTGTGTGTGTTCATATATGTATATATAAACACACACACACACACATATATATGTATATACACACACCTACCTAAGCTTGGAGGAGAAACCACCCGCGGAGGGTGAAAGGGGCCTTTTTTCTTTTACATATATATATATATATATATATATATATATATATAAAATATGTGTGTTACTATTTTGCTATCCTAGGCATATTTACCTTTTGTGATTATGTTGACCTTATTTTTTTCAAGGATTTTTCAATTTTTACCGGTGTCCGTGGAAGACACAACACATAATTGTTGGGGTGGGGTCATCTGGACTCCATATGAGAGAAAGAGGGATACAAATAAACACACCCACACACACACATATATATATATGTATATAAATAATTTTAAACAAAAAACATCCCGTGCACACAGACGTTTTCACATGCATTCACAGATTTTCCTTATCCACTCTCAACCCTTAAACCTTACATTTATTAAAAGCAATAGTTGGCTGCAATTTTGCATTTCTCTAAGGTTTTGGGGAAAAAAAGCACAATTCAGAGCCAAGTGCCTGGAATAAAACAATATTTTCCATTTACCGCAAAAGCAACTCCTATCTGTCCTTTACAGCAGAGCGGCAGAGAAGCTGCTGTTGACATGATTTATACTTTGAGCCAGTTTGACGGATGCTTCATAGTGGTGCGTTGTGAGCTACACACACCAGTGATATGCATATGCCAGGATGTGTCACTACTCCCAACTTTCATGTGAGGAGAAGGAGCCATGCAAGCAAAGGCAACTAGGGTGGCAGCCATGAAGTTTGTACCGACGTGACGTCGGGCATTTATAATGTGGAAGTGCCAAAAAAGATACCAACACAACACAACTGTCGTTCGTCATACGTGGCTGTATTGTTCTGATTTGAGCCGAGAAAGTCAAATATGGATGGATATGGGCTGTTTGCGGGCTAAAAATCAGCAAACCTATGGAGGGCTGCTCGGTAACCCACTAGAATGAAATTTTCATGCACATTTTTTTTCCTATGGGCATGCTGTAAGCGACTGGTCGTAGTAGACACTTATGCAACATGCAAGGGTAAGTAAGGATGAAGTAGGTCAGATGAATTCAATTCAGAGGGATGTCCACATGAAGGAGGGATCCTCTCCCAGCACCAGGACTGTAAAAGAAGAATTAGCTTATCTATCTCTACAACTACATGTTTAAATAGTGTTTATCCTGATAGAACTGGGGGACAGCTGGGGGCGAAGTCCTCAGCCAAGACGAGCCAGAGGAGCGGTCCACAGCCTTGAACAGGAGCACAGACGATCCACCAAGAAGTCTTCTGGATTTTTTCATAGTTTTAATCCCTCCAGATCCTATGCACTGCACTAAGAGGCTGTATACTGTTGACGTGATAACTAGTGACTATTGGACATTAGGACATTAGACAATCAGGGTGTAGTTCGTCTGAACATCCAACTTGCACTTTCTTGCACACCTTGCACGTGCAGATTTTGCGTACAGTCAGTACGGGACAGTTTGTGCACCTTACTAACAATTAGAGAATGGCACTTTACACTTGCATGAACCATACGTAGGGGTGTACATATTCATTTGGACAAGGATTCGATTAATGTCACACTTTGTGGTTGACAATACTTTTCTTTCTGAACGATCTGATTCACTGACCTCAAATTGATCCAGAGCATCTTTTGACAAAAATTCAACCAGTGTGACTCGGAGGTGAAGTTTTCAACATACCTTGTAATTGTACTGCACTGTAATGGTGGCTTGATGGTACTTGGTCATAGTTAAGCTATAGTAAAAAAACTACCATATCTCAATCCAAACAGTATTTTCCAATATCAATTTATTTCATTTTGAAATGATTTTATAACGGTATAGGTTGATGCTGTTAACAACTTGCCTCAGACAAATCAATCTGGTTGGATCGTAGGAATAGAAATTGAATCATCGATTAATTACTACATCCCTATCCATCCATCCATCCATCCATCCTACATTAGCCTTACAAATATTTCGCAATACACAATAACTGTATGTTCCATTAACCCGATGTGCCTTGATTTAGCTGTACAAGCCTCAATGAAACTGCAGGACACACCTGTGCTCCCCTTACAATGCGTTTGGTCATCTCTACGACCCTCCATGGGTCCAGAAAATCCCCAAATTTGCAGCCACCTTCCAGACCAACCTCCTGTTCAGGTTAGGGCTGGGAATCACTGGGTACCTCACGATATGACACAATGCGATACATGGCTCACGATACCAATAATATTGCGATTCTGCAATGATTGGTAAAAAATAATCTTTAATAAGTCACATTATATAGAACACATTTTGTAGGAAAATATGTCCAAATTTACTTTTTTATCTTAAACACAATCTTAATAAACAACTTGTGCCTTATTTTGTGCAACAAATAACAGATACTTCTGTGCAGCATTGCTGAAATCTTTAATACTTCGCCTTTAACAAACATTTACATCAATTAAATTGGAATTATCTGTAAAATTCAGTGTTAACAATAGTAAACATGATCAGCAGTGTCACTACTAAGTGCAGATCTGTTGTAAACAACAGAACAAAAATTAAATAATTCAAGTAGCCGCCAGGCACATTGGTGCTCACAACAGCCAGTCTTGCACCGCGGGACCCCTATCTACCTCGAAAAGAACGTCTCACCAAAAGAGGACAAACATACATTTTACAATCTCTTCAAATGAAAACAACAGATTGATACTTGGTGAGAACAAACTGAGAATCAATTGGAGGACTAAATATAGTGATAAATAGCAATATCAACATTTTGGCTCACCCCACAGGTACATGTGAGTAAAGCTTTACATAAAAAACAATACTCTAATTTGGAGCATTGTTAGCTTTTCAACTAATGAGCCAATTAGCCGTAGGATCATTATGAACAAAATTAAGACAGATAAGGCCATCTTCTTTTCCCCCTAGTCCTCATCTCGACTACATTCTGTGCTCATGGTAAATACCGATTTACAGTAGGTTTCATTATCTGAGGCTATACCTCGATGTAGCCACTGCTGTGATGTCCCCATTTTGCTGCAGGGATCATTAGATTTTCATCAGCTAAGACAGTAAACAACCCTGCTGCGGCCATCTCATTCATCTATAGTAACACACACATACACACACACGCTCGATCACACTCTAAAATGTCATTTGAGCTATAGCGATAAATAAAATATCTCAGTGGGGGCTTGACACAAAGAGAGAAAACACAGTATGCAATGTTCTGGTCTGGTGTGTCCCATCCACAATGTTCCAAGAAGTCATTAAGCTCTCGGAGGATGAAGATGTCCTGCCTTATTTGCCATCCACATCAGCAGGGCTGAGCGTGACGCTAAGAGCGGGCTCTGTGTCATGCGGGCGTGTGCACTACATCACGGCGGAGCTGTGGAGATGTGAGACTGTACCAGGTGCTGTTTCAAAGGACGGGAGATAACAGAGGAAGAAAGAGCTGATGGAAGATGAGGAAAGGGAGAAAGGTGGGATGTTACTAAGAAGATATACACTCATTTCTCTCACTTTTCAAGAACAAAAACTAGTGTATTATATTTGGAAGAGAATTGTGAACATCAGCATCTGCCACTAAAATTAGCGTCAGGTACATGAGACTTTATTTCCTTTGCAGGAAGCTGGTAATCCATATTCAGTTCAAATGTAATTTTTGTGCTCAAAGGGTTCCACACTATAAGACGCACCGTCTATTTTTACACTTGTATCATATAACCGAACTTTAAAGTACATTAACCGAGACAAAAGAGTCAAGAGACAAGTCTGTCAGTCAGTCAGACTTCATTAGCTGTGATCACAGTAACTTCTATGTGACATGCTAGCTGACGTTAGCCATGTTAGTATATACCTGTAACTGCAAATCTTGTTTGCCATACGTAAAGAACAGACTGATACCACTAAAACAATCATTACTGAGACTACGCTAAGTCCCAACTTTGTGAGTAATACATTTAAAGAACACAATCCGCCACTGCTACATGTTAGCCACATTAGCGTATTCACAATAGGCTACTTGTAACTCCAAACACTGATTGCCACACGTAAAAAAAAGCAGACTGATTGCGCTAAAACAAACGTCTATGTCGTTGCACTAACTCCCAACCTTGTTATTTACGTAAAAAACACTGTCCATCAGTGCTAGTAGTTTGTCACGTTAGCATGTTCACAATACCTGTAACGCCAAACACTGTCTGCCATTCATACAAAAACAGACTGATATGACTAAAACAAGCATTACCGTGACTACGCTAGCTCCCAACTTTGTTAGTGACACATTTTAAAAACACAGTTTGCCTCTGCTACATGTTAGTATATTCACAATAGGCTACCTTTAACTTCAAATGCTGCCACACATAAAAAAAAAAAAAAACAGACTGATACCCCTAAAACAAACATCTGTCATTTTTGAAAATAAATAAATAAGACATTAAAGGTTTGCTCTAAATCACATAGAAAGTTTCATTTTGTCTTTAAGGGGCTTTCCTCTAAAACCCAAATGATAGAGATTTAAGTGATGGGATTTTGCACACAGATTTCCGTCACACTTGAGTCTAACTGGAGGTGAATTGAGGTCTCAGACTTTATTATTTTTTTCTAAGCTCCAAGACATAAAAATAAAATCTCCCTTTACAACATCTTTGCATTGAGAATAGAAAAACACCAACTGTCTGTTTTTGTGTTGTTTTAAGGAGTTTTATTGACAATGAAATATTAATTTTGTTTAAAGACTTGAGACTTAATTTGAAGTTACAGCTAAAGAGTCTCAGGCTTGAATTGAATTCATCATCAAAAAAGGAGTTGTGAGCATCTCTGAAAGATTTGCAAAACAATAAAAACATTTAATAATTCATCTCAGTCTGAAGAACAACCAAAAAAAGCACAATCAAAGAACAAGAGAGGAGTCTGAACTGGGGAACATCTTAGATATAAGTGAGACAAAGACAGAAATAAACTCCAGCCTTGACTAAAACATGATATAGAATTACAAAAAACTACTTTCCACAGAGGATGCCAAATTTGTTTAAAAAATGTTAAATTGAAGCCAAGTAAGGACAAATAAGGGAAGGAAAAAAATAGATAAGGATGCAAAACAATTACAGTGATCCAAACACAGAAATGTAAGGATCCATATATATATATACGGTAATGCAAAAGTGAAAAATGAAATGAAGATTTCTTAATATATTTAACAAAAAGAAAAACAATCACAGAAACTGATAAATACAAATTAAACTAAAAAATGACCTTCACAACATTTGCTGACTCATGTTTTTCACTAGGTTGAAACTAATCTCAGACGCCTGCAGATTAAACTTCTGTCTTTCATAATTATGTAATGTACTAGTCAAAACACAAGGATTATTTAAAAGAAAGCGGGCTGGTCTTTGAATCGTTAATTTCAGAAAAAGACGGCTACTTTACCTAAAAGCTAAGCTAGCTAAAAGGTCAACAAATAGTATGCATTTAATTAAAAGAAAGTGTTAAAAAGAGGTGAAAAAAATCTATACATTTTGTTAAAGACAATTGAAGTTAAACTTAATGACACTCTAAAAAATATTTTTTTGATGTTTTTAATTTATTTTTGAGGCCTTTTTCCTGATGATGGAGGACAAGTATAAGGAAAATAATCTCAAAATCACATTTCTGGGTATTTCATTATTCTAATCATTGTAAATTAGAAAAAGATTGTAATTGTGATGTAAAAAAGTATGTGATGTGCAGTCATAGGAGACAGGTGAGACTGTGTCTCACCTGCAAAACATAGCTTAAGAAATACATACATTAAACAAGATGAACATACTTTTTCACTATTGAAAATAAAAATCAAATATTATATTTAGATATTTTTTCCCACAACTACTGCAACTCTCTAGAAACTATGTCCTAGAAAGTGTGACATTTTTTGGAGGGCTAAAAACATCATATTCATGACTAAAACACTTTTAAAATAGATCAAAAGATTATCAGAGTGGGACTTTAATTAGGACTGAAACTAACAAAGATTATTGTACTTGAAAATATACTTTTATCTAGTTTTTAAACATTTTTAGTCCTTTTTTCCCCTAATGAAACTTTCTCAAAAACATGTTCTACACACTAAGCTTTCACGGGAGAGGATGCACCTCATGTATGATTGAAAGCTTATAAAGCAAATGCCTGTAAAATGCACACAGGCTCTTTTTCAGCTCTTTAAGAAAACAACACGATTTCAGCACTTTCAAGATTTATGTGCACTCAAATCACATTTCCTTTATATAGTATGCAAGGGATCCAAGAGGATCACCGACGCAAAGACAAAAGCCACCATTTTCTCTGATGTGTCCAGACAACACCACGATGTTCCACACATCTTCACCTAGCCATTACTGCAGAGCTGTAAATTATTCAGTCGGTGTGCTGATGCTGTTCAGAGTTCACAGCACTTTTAGTAAAGTTGTGTCAAACAGGCTGTTCTCCAATGAAAATTTTAGCTCACATTAGTGTTTTTTTTTTTCATCCTTTGAAAGGGCGCGAAAGAACGAGTTGAGATTAATTACGTTTTATTTGCGTCAGTCCTGAAGGGCCGTGTAAATAATATCAAGCAGGATGAGCTTTAGCACACCTCGCTGACAACCGAGGGGCCCCGGTGGCTTCCCGTCTCTCCCTTGTCATCTTTCATAATCACATTATGTCCTCTCAAGGTGCGGTTCAAGCACCCCTGCTAAATTTGTAATGTACTGCATCATTGTGGAGGCAGCAAGCAGAATGTGTTGTGGCTTTATGCCACTGGCACTTGCTTTCAGGGAGCGATCTGATGAATAATACAAGTCACAGAATTGTCTCAAGTGGTTTAGGCAGATATTGTTTTGGTGGCTCTCATGAGCTCTTTGGTATCTCTAAAATAGCAATGAAGGCTCTAGGGTGAGAATATTCCAAAATTATTTTTGGTAGCAGCTGCTGAGCCCCAAGTCTTAGTTATACCAATTGAATGTGTAATTAGAAAATAGGAGGCAACTTAGCCTTACAAATATAAACATTATTTGGGATTTTTGTGTTTGTTTCATGCTAATTGCTACATTAATGACATAAGCTGAAAAAAAGTCACGAGTCATTTCACTAATAACAAAATAAGCTAATTTTGGAAAATGCTTGAAAACAGAGTGATCCGAGCTTAGAAAAACTACATATTTCTTTTTACTATGAAATTGCACAATTTATGTTTGAGACAATAAATTTGTCTAATAGAAATGCAATATATTTCGAAAAAACTCACTTTTATCGGAAAAAGTTTTGCGCAAAGAGGTGGTTTTTGAGGCGTATCAAAATTGAGATATTTTGCAAAACTGCAATGGAAGCACATTTTTCAAATTAAATGAGTCACATGACCAACAGTGCCTGCACACTATGGCCCACATGAGGCTCCATAGCATCATCAGCTCATCAAATCAGAATTGTTGAAAGTAGCCACTCACATGTAGCTCGCTGCATGATGGCTTGAATAAGATACAGATGATGACGCGTTTACTTTTTAAAAATTATTATTGATAATCACATTTAAATAAAAATCAAGAACTGTAAATGTTGAATATTCTAAATATCACTTAGTTCAATCCAAAATATGAATATGTGATAGACTGACTTCATATTATTAAAGACCCTCTTCAATCATCTTTTGTGGTATTTTAAAAGCCTCGCCAGTGGTATTTTAATTAGGATTATGCCATTTTTAGCCAAAATCAAACAAACTGGGTCATTTCTCTTAGACATAGCTTCTCCAGAGCGGAATAACCCCACCCCCCTTCCCGTCACTATTGCTAAGAGCTCATAGCCAGGAGCTTACCCAGCATATACTCTACATCTTTTTACTCTGCTCCTAAATAACTATGATTTGAATGGAGAATTACTCAGAAATACCAATTTAATCTTCTTTTTTTAATTATTTTTACAAAAAATGCCACAAAAGTATGTTAAAAACACCAGAAACACAATTTTTAAAGTGGGTCTTTCAATATTTTTTTTTGTAAAAAGTCTATTTTTAAAAGATTTTCAGCTTGAAAGATTGTTGAGTAGTCATGTAGGGTAAAATGGATTTAGAAATATAATATACGATGTTAAACTGCTATAAATAACTTTTCTTTTCTTGTTTTTTTTCAATTTAGGTCTTCTTATATATTTTTATCTCATATTTCTAACATTTAAAAGCTAAATCTGAACTAGAAGGTGATTAAAAACATGAACCATGAATAAATGAAAGTAGAAAGACAGGAAAATGTGTGATTGGAAACTTTAGATGCCAGCTCCAAAATACACTATTAGTGAAAAAAACTGATGAAAGATGAATAAAGGGAGAACAGAAACCAAATGTACAGGAAAATACATAAAACCAAAGTTAAAAAGTCACATATGTGACAAATATTATACATAATAAATGTAAGGGCACAAATAAATACATCTTAACTACGGTTTATACCTTATAAATTTCATGTTTTTCCCTCAAACAACATAATCTGTAAAATAGCTGGTATTATAATGAGGTCCATAATCCTGAATCTGCTATTTGCTGTTTCTTAGACACTTTGCTTTAATTCTTAAACCACTTCCAACAGCTTATTAGAGTCAAAATAGCTCAAATAGAGAAAGCTTTGAAATACCAAGTGAATAAAAAGTTAGTTTTGTCCAATAACTCTGTAATGTGACCCATAACTATATTCAGTCCAACCACAACAACTATAAAATGAATAATTCTGTACATTTTTAGCATTGCATTTCACACTGTGTGATTTTCACCTAAGAAATCGGGGTTAAAATCTCCGACAATGCGAATGCCCTCAAGAGCTGCAAGTGAATAAAACCATAATGCACACAACATTATGAGGTGGTTTGTTCCATAAACATCAATGAACTTTGTTATGCCCGCCGTCGTGTTTTGAAACCCGGCCTACATCTTTTGAATCAGGCTCTTGTTCTTATGCATCTGGAGAATCGTTTTGCTCTCTGAGGCGTGACAGAGTGCAAACGCCATGACGCCGTGCAGCTCCAGGTGCAAACATTGATCAGCATTCATATCGGCAGCCCTTCAAAGAGGTCAAACTCAGTTAACTTTTTGTCTGGGAAGCCATGAGCTGCTTTTACTTTATCACAGGGTTAAGACCTTTACTTTGCTTTTTTTTCTTCTTCTTATTTTTGGAAAAATGTTTTTCTGTAGGTAAACAAAACACCAGTGGAATATGTGCTTTTGATAGCTGCAAAATCTACCCCCTCCAGATTAACCTGGCTGACATACGAACAAACACACACCCAGTTGCTATTATTACAAGCAATTAGAGCTTGATGAACTGCCTTAAAGACAAATCCTCAGATTTAGCAACAGAATCAGCGGGTAGGAGATGGATTCAGGTTTTCTACAACAGCTCTCATGCTGCTGAGCAATGTAATGAGGTTTAATGTGTTTGTGTTTTTTGCAGACAGAAGTGGAAATATTATAAGTGACTACACACTGTTGCCTACTGAGCCTTAAATGGAGCATTTACTGATCCAAGCAGCCATGAATAGATGGTCACATTTCAATGTCATATACAGAGAAATAGAACTTTATATATTTTTTTCAGTGTTTCAATGTAATTTTGTGTAGATAAAATATCAAAATATTGTGAAAAAAAGAAATCAAGAGTACAAGAAGTTATGTCACCTTTTTTTGTTTGTTTTGTAACCCACTATTTACCATACTGGTATATAATTACAAATAAAATGCTTTTTATAAGTCAGAATTACAATTATCTTTACTTCTCTTCATAATTTTGCAAAAGTTGCACCTCTTATCAAAAAATACAATTTTAATTTCCTTTGAAAGATGTTCTAAAATTCTGAGGGAACTTACACACTGGGTTTGTTGACTCGCGTTTCAGCGACCACATCCAATGAAAAGTCTACACAAATGTGCGTAAACCAGAATTCTGGCCTTCTGGAACGCTGGTAACTTTATAAGTCTAGTCATGGGCTCTCTGTAGAAATCTGGCATTCATTGATGGTGCACTGAAAGTTCAACCAGTTGAACATTTTCACAGTGAAACGCGGCCCTGTGACCAATCAGGGACCGGGATTTGATAGTGATTAGTGGATAGCATCCATGCTACCAAACATTGTAAACAAGATGAAGAAATTAATAATTGCTGTTTGTGCCCGGTCAGATTAAAATGACACCAAGATGGACATTTATAGGAACAGAGCTGTAAAAAACAAGCAGCCTGGAGCGAGATTTGCAGGATTTGCATTGAACTGACTTTGCGCTCCAAGCCCAATTGTAGCTGACAGACGAGCGCTAGTAGACCGCAAAAAATAACACAAAAGAAGAAAAATCCACCTCCCTGACATTACCTGGATGTCTGGCGGTGGTGAACACACCACACACAACTGGTGTAAATGCAGCATAACAGTAATGGAATCTTGGATTGTTACGCACCAAACAGATCACATGGGTTAATTCTCCGCATTACTCTGTGAATTTCTAAATGTGTCTGTTGTGCTGCTTAGCATGAATAAGGCACAATCCAAATTCTTCTCTTGTCCCAACCCCTCCATCTGTAGGGGCATTTGTAGTGGAAGTGGAATCCAAAATATGTTTTAAGAACCCTTTAAGAACCCTTTTTTCATAACTCTCCGTTTGGTGGGGTAAATCTAGGGGTAGGGAGAAGGGAAGAATTCGGATAGGGCCTAATATTTGTACCAAGCAACAGTGGATGCGGTTTGTTTTTCCAAAGCGGAAGATTCTTTTTGTTATTTATATTTACAGTTTGGCAAAACTTAATATAAATCTGATTTCTTTTAATATTTTTTGAGGAATTGCTTTAATTTGTTGATGAATCTGCACAAAAAAATGTGGACTTTGAGTGGGGTATCTGTTTGTAAAAGTGTAACAATACATCTGATTGTAAAGAAACTACAGTGTTAAAGGATAGATATAATCGTAAAAAAGAAAACAAAACATAATTTTCATGACCAGGTGGGAGACAGTTTGAGTTGAATCACTGTAGCCCAACAGTTTGGTCTGTTTACAAGTTTCTCAATCTTTCTGTGAACTTTATAAACCATCACATTGATTGATGTACTTGATAGGGTATGATTAACATTAGTTACTCCTAACAGCATGATAGGGCCTCATTATTGTTTAATAGAAGTTTGTGCAATGCAAAATGGCGCAGAGAGTGAGCAGGACGGATATATGAAGATTAGGGTCAAAGCACAATAAACCAGCCTCTCTTATTCATAAATCTAAAGTATGCAAATGAAAAAAGAAAGTGACTCATTCTTTACAGAGAACTGCCGCCTCACTTCAGTGCAGCATTAAAAAGGTAAGACATGTTACAGTGAGTGTTTATGACAAAAGCATCACTGACTCAGACGGTGTTGTTAATTATTTCCCAATTATGCCATAATTCTTGAGACACATCACATTTTTCATAAACAACATTTATTTCCCTGAATGTGCATTGACATGCCTTTGGTAAAGTAGGGACTACTCAAAGGAATCTATTTATTTTGAATTAGTAAAGCCCATATGCATCAAAATAAACATGTTAGTTGAGGTCACTTTCCCACCATTGTCAAATACGGTTTCCTAACCCTCTAAAATATGTGAAATATCCAATCACAAAGCTGGGATGTAGCTGTCCTGTATAGCTAAGCACACTATAAGGAGGTCAATGCCTTGGCAGAGCACAAAGCTGAGCCCCGCGATTGTGCTGGAACACATAAAAAATATAGTCCTTAGGCGCTAAGATAACAAAATCCCTATAAAAGATTCAAGAAATGGATTTGGAAATGAAAAACGAGGCAACGGAGCAAAGTTATAGCTGCAATGCTAATTGGAAGAGAGCAGAACTGGAGAAATATCCTGCGGACACACTGTTGATGTCAACAGTATGGATTTCTGTGTGGACAGTGATCTATATTTACTATGGACTCTAAAAATACAGATCTTTTATGATTTACATTTCGGTTCGAGTTTTTTTCTGGTGTGAATAAAGGCTATTTTTTAACTTGCGGACAGCTACGAATGAGTATTGATTAAAGTCTAATTCAATTCCTCTCGTTTCGCCGTTATTGCAGGCACAGGTGTAGTGTCTGTCCAGGCTGGTGCAACTCCAGTACCGAAATAGATGACCTCTGTCTCTTTAATTACCCTTGATCCCATGCTGTTTGGCCGCTGTGATCTTTTAGACTTGCTGGAGTGAATGATTCATAGACATTAAATTAACCATGGGGACAATTTTTGCAAACAAGGCCTTTGAATTTTCACTTTTTAGAGACAAAGCAACCCAAAGAACTACAATGAGACTAAATATGATTGTCATTTGTTTTATTCCCCAAATAAAGTGAAATCCAGCAAACGTCTGTGGCAAAGCAAGCTCCCACTTGTCAGAAATTGCGCCTCCAGTTAAATTTCGTAGATATCCATGTCACAGTTTAAAATTCCAGCTTAAAGGATCAACGTTAACGTGACGGGCAGGAGAAATTAAAATAAAGGGTGGGCGACTTTGGGAATTAGAAGGAAATTGCCAATGTGGAGTTCATCAATGTCACTCAAGCTGCATCCCCAGTGATTGTGGTTAATTAGATTTCCCTATCCTGAACAAATCAGGCTGATAGAAAGAAGCATTCTGTGACTCAATAGTGAGCCGACATGCAGTGATAGTATTGTTGAGAGTCAGCTGTGAGCCTGACAATGGAATCTGAATGGAGGTTTGAGGGAGATATTCAAATTTGTGTTTTGCTTCACACAAAAAGTAATCATAATAGAATCAATTTCAGGTGGTTTATTTCATGTGTTTCTTCTCTGTATGGATGTTGAACCACATATATAACAATAACCACAGACTCAAAGTGCTATTCATGTTCTTCATTTGTAGTCTGTTCTAACCCTTACTTGCATAAAAAGTTAAAACTATGGAAAGAAATGTTATATTTATAAAGCATTTCGAAAAAGACATATTATTTTAATAAAACATATATATATATATAAAAAATAGGTGAAACCGCAAATGTGTAAAAACGTCACTTATAAAATATGGATAGTGGAGGAACACTATATATGTATATATATGTATATGTATAAAATCTGTAAATATGTGAAACCACGAATCTGTAAAAATGTGAATAATAAAACACGAATAAGTTGGGGAACACTATATATATATACACATATAGGTATTTATATACACATATATACATAAATATATTTATATATATATATATATATATACAGTATGTACATGTATATATACATATAAACATGTACATACTGTATATATATATAAACATACATACACACTGGTCCCCCATCTATTCACGTTTCATTATTTGCGTTTTTACAGATTTGTGGTTTCACATATTCGCAGTTTTTTTGTTTTTTTTTTCAGTCACGTGACTTCCACTTTGTCACAGACCTATAGAGTCACCAACTGGTTCCGCAGCCGTTAACGCATCCTGACGGTTGGGGCCCTTTTCATCTAATGGGAATAGCCAGAACGTCAAAAAACGACAAGTTGGGGATACCCAAAATGTCAGAAATGGGAGGGGTCCGAACCATACGTCCATACATGACAAGTTGGGACTGACAATGTGTTGTAAGAATATGTTAAAAAATCTCTTTTGATCAAACATTTTCCAAAGAGCAGTATTTTCAATCTGTAAATCTTCTGATTTCTAATTACTCTAAATTAATTTAAAATGCTATAACTATGAGATCATGAGACCAGTCTGTAAAGTGTGGACTTGCACACAGAGCTTAGTTTGATGAATCCAGAGAATTCCCTCCTTTTCTGTTGAAAACTTCCCGTCTGCTACATTTTGTAAAGTTAGTTGATTCAGCAGCAGAACATTCTCTATTTTTAGTGTATGTGGTGCAGCTTCTGGGACACCTATGATATAAGATAAAGCCTTATTGTTTAGTGTTTATGGATGTTACAAAGGTGAACCAAAACGTTTCATATTAATCATTTACAGATGGTTTAGTAACTATTGGTGCTCTGTGAGGGCAACAAAAGGTGAAAATATTCATTTATAATTGAAATAAATCACAAATATTTGTGATTTTTTTTAACTTAACCTAAAAAAGGAAAGATTCTAACAATCATTGGACTTTAATTCAAACTTTCCAGCAGAAAATGCATGTCCACATTTATTTCAGCAAGACTTTCAAAATAAACTAAAGCTACAGATTTGAAATGGCAGTGATTTAGCTGCTAATAAGCTCAGGCATCTGGCTGTGCTGCGTTCCAGGTGAGCAGGTCTTTGCCAGTGCAGCAGGCAGGTGTATCCGCTGAGGTAAGACACTTCTGGTTATTAATGGAGTCTCATCAGTGCAGCTTGAAAGTGAAAGACAGGGACTTGCAATTCCAGTTTTTAAATTCAGCGGACATGCAGCCTAGAAAAAAATAAAATCACCAGTGGTCGTAAATAAAAGATTTTTGGCACCAAAGCTGTAAACAAACCTTGATTTTTCTTCATCTTCATGAAAAATTACTACTTTCTCGCTGCAATCAAACTGTTTTTTTTTTCTTGCAGACATGCTGCCTTTTTAAGTGATTAGGATCCATGCACAAACAAGCGCACACTTGGAGCTTTGAGTTTGAGGCAAAGTTAATCAGCACTGTGTTAGAAAGTAGTTAAGCGGAACCTCACATGCAAAAGCCAGCTGGAGGAGAAAATGTGTGCATAATACGGAAAAACTACATACTTTCATAGTGCGTTTTCTTTGTTCACGCAGCTCGCTTAAATATTATTACTTCTCCCTTTGTTGCATTTATGCATCCCCGCTAATAAAGTGTCCATAAAGATGATGCCATTTCAGTGCAATGCAGCGCTGCATTTTGGAGTCTAAATCAAACGCTCCTTCCAGAGCTGCAAGTGAAGATTTCCGCCTCCCTCCACTGCACCGTTAGTTACAGGGGAGGAAAGAAGCAACAGCATGTTGTGTCTCCTACATGACAGATTATTAAAGGCTTTGAAGCTCAAATTTAATTAAATCTCTGTAAAACACTGTAAAGATGCAACATGAAGGTCACGCAAGCAGGCGAGGAAGATGAAGAGTTTAGGATAAGAAGCAGCCGGGCAGCAGATTGGACGTGCAGATAAACATACCAGTGATGGATGTGGAATTATCAGTATATTCCATAGAAATACAATTTAGTATTATTTTTAGGTCTTTTTTGTTGTCGTTTTCAGTGAAAATGGGAGGATTTGACTTTATAGAGGTGGCTTAGCTGCTTTGTCGAGACTAGTCGTAGTATACTTTACATAAGGGTTTGTATTTTATATAAGGGTTTAAGTGGTTAAGATATTGTTTTGTTTTAGTTACCATTTTGTAGGATTTGCTAAATATATATATATGTATATATATATACATATATATATATACTGTATATATGTGTATGTATATAAATAGGTATGTACGTATCTATGTGTGAATATATATATATATATACTGTGTATATATGTACTGTATATATGTGTATGTATATAAATAGGTATGTACGTATCTATGTGTGAATATATATATATACTGTGTATATATGTACTGTATATATGTGTATGTATATAAATAGGTATGTACGTATCTATATGTGTATATATATATATATATATATATATATACTGTATATGTGTATGTATATAAATAGGTATGTATGTGTGTGTGTATATATATATGTACTGTATATATATAAAATTTTGCCTTAATTTTGTCCGTAGAGTCTGAAAACAGTAGAAAAATCTGCTCTGAGCCAACGGTCCCGCCCACAACTTTGAGGCAAATTTCAAATTTCTAATGAATCCCTGCCGCTCTGTGGAAACTATGTCCTAGAAAACAGCAGTTTATTGTAATTCTTTTGCTAAAAATGCCATAATCCTTTTTTTATATATATATAACTTTATTTTTATTAATTTTTAGATCCTACAACAGCAAAATATATCACACTGACAAGAAAAACAATTGAAAAAAGCAAAAATATATATATATATATATATATATCAATGGAAAAAAATTACATAGAAGTATACTATACGGGTCAATGTTGGTCTGGAGTTTATTAAAAAAAATAGGATAATCCTAATTAAAAGACCACTGGAAATTCTTTGAAAATAGATAAAAAGATGATCGGGTTTCATCTTTAAACCTCTACTGTGCTTTGAAACTAAATAAAATATAACCACAGAAATCGACCACTTCACAACCTAAGTGCACAAACTGCTTTGTCTTGTATAACTAGGTTTTTTCAAACCAACAATCTTTAGAAACAACTTGTAAAGCTTTAAAGCTCCAGGGAGGTCCTATGGTCCACAAGAACACAGGAAATCGGGTTACATGCTGTAAAAACGAGAGCACACGTCCCCTTGAGATTATCTCCTGGTTCGTGGATGGTTTTTTTTTTTTTTTTTTTTTTGTGACGATGACCCTCAGAACAATAAGTGACCCTGAGGCCGAGGCTTGAGTGCGACCACGGCTTCATTAGATCAGAATGGGGTCTGGGGTTCACAGTGCGGATGGTGGTTTGAAAGTTCTGGAAAGGAGGTTGATGGATTGAAATGAATAGAATAAAAAGAAGATAATTTGATGATAATTTGCTGTATTTTTTTATTTATTTTTTTTGCCTTACACCACATAAAGATATGGGAGGAATTCTTGGAATTAGTGAGTGATAATTAAGTGTGAAACCCATGAAAAATTAGATTAACCTTTAAAGCTGTTTTTTTTTAGTTTTTAACATGTCTGTGTGGCATTTTCCTTATGAAAGAGAACAAATGTAATAATTATTTTTGTATTTCCAAGTATGTCTCCTTTTAAGCAATTTTACTGACGTTGCTTAACATTTTTAGGTAGCGGCGGTGAAGATTTATGCTAGCGAAACACAGCTATCATAGTCAGATAGAGGGGGATCAGGGGGTGGAGCTACTCAGCTCCAAAAGCCACACCCCCTCAGAGGAGATTCTGGAAACAGAGGCTTCAGATCAACATGAAAAATGTCTTTTTAAGACATTTATTTTGTAGGTTTTTGGTGAAAAACTTCAAAATTAAAACACTACTGGGAATAAAAAATATAAAAATAAAATTGTCATAGAGGGTTTTTTTAGAGTAGAAAAGCATATGAACATGGTCCACGGTAAAAAATAAATATTTTCCATCAAGGCAATTATCTGATCAGAACTCTTACTATTCTCTGGCAAAGCAGTGGGAGCCTTCTCACTCCTTCGCTCTTATCACACTGTCAAGTCAGCTCGGCTGCTCCCACACTGCGCTTGCCAGCAGAAAGGGCACCGCTCATTAATGCCAGTGAGCTGGAAATGAGTCACAGCCCCTCGTCACGTGTCCGAGCTGTGCTCCACCGGCGCTGTAGCTAAGATACACGGCTTTTCCCGCCCGTTTGACATTCACTGCTGCTAGCACGAAAGCTGTTCTCCAAGACAAACCTTGAGTAAGACTCAATGAATTGAAATATGTTGTGGGCGACGGATCATCTGGATGGGAGTTTGGGGATTTATTTTACATCCCTCACTTTATTATGTTTCATTTTTTTATGTTTTACCAGCTTTTTCTTGCATGTTTTTGTGAGATTATCTTTTTTCTTAAAGTTTATTTTTAACAGCCTCCTCTTCTTTTATTTTCTCTGTGTTTTTTAAGTTTTGGATCCATTTTCTGCTCTAATCAAGTTTTGCTTAGCAGGTTTCCAGCACTTATGTTGATTATCGAGGCAACAGAAAGTTTGATTCCGCTTCTTCATCTATTATTGAAAAAAAAAGTTTATTTCTTTAATTAATGGACTTTCATAGAATTTTTCATCATCAATATTTAGAAATCTGGAGCCACAATCCACAAATATTATTTTTCTCTGTAAATGAATGTGTTTATAAATTAATAATTAACTCAACTAGTTCCTAATGCCAATTTAGACAGACATCACAGTAATGTGGTAAGTACTACTTTCAAATTAGTATTTGAATGTAGAACAATTTGAGTGAAATCAATGAAGTTAAATGGCCACATTTCTGAGTCTGTATGTTTGACTTTTTTTATCTTTTATTTTAAAAATTTAACACTTTCATTGGAACAATCCTTCATTCTAGGACAGGAATTCATGTTTGTCATTGGACACCAGTGAAGATTGAAAATCCTTGAAAAAAAACGTGCTGTCTTATGGGGTCCAGATGACCCCACTTTTAATGTAAATATGCCTAGGATAGTAGAAGGGTTAAGGGTTCCAGTCTACGTCCCGTGATTTGGTGACCCATGATTGGCCTATGCATTTCTTTACTTTCTGTGGGCCGGTACCAAGCAGCCCTCGGACCGGTACCAGAGGTTCGGGACCCGTAATTTAATGGGAACACCCACAGTGTAAAAAAATGACAAGTTGGAGACACCCAAAGCCTCAAAAAGTGGCGCGGCAGGGGCCCAAACCATACATTTATATATGACGAGTTGCTCTGTGCCAACAGTACCGCCCAAAACGGAGTAGCAAAATTCTAATGAATTACTGCCGCTCTGCAGAAACTATGTCCTCAAAAAATGATTTTTCTTTTTTTTTTTTTTTTTTTTTTAAGAGTTGGCTAAAAATGGCCAATATTAAAAGACCTGTGGGAATGCCTTGAAAATAGCTTAAAAAAACATCAAAGTGGGTCAAAATGAGATTGTTATCTGGACATATTGAGATGATTAGCTAAACACACGCTGAAAAGCCTTCAGGGCTTTAAGCTTTACATGGGCTCGGGATGTGGGAGGGTCGCGGGGCAGCCCCCACTGCTGACTTCTAGGAAAAGTGTTTAAATCCCTGTTAATTGTTTCTATCAAAACATGAACAATGTTGCTAGAGTTGTTTTAGTGAACAAAAGCCACAAAGCATAACGACAAAGCTGCCAAATTTCCTGCAGAGTGTTTAGCGTTTGCTTAATGCTGGTTTAGTGCCTCATAAGTGTAGCATGTCACGTTTGTTGCAAACTGGTTCTTTATGAATGAACTGAACTGAAGTGGAATAACAGCAACATGTCATCCACGTTAGCCTGTATCTTTTCCTAACACGCCATTAAGTTGCAAAAAACGGGGGCGAGGCTCCCGTGCCCCTCTGACAATATGAGTCAGGGGCAGCAATCTGGAAAATGAGAGGATTTCAACCTGTAATTTATCCAGGTTGTCAGATTATTTTTTTGCAAATTTGTGTCAATAAATAAGTTTTCAAAACAACAAAATTTAACAGAAAAGTGAATCAATTTGTAAAAGCAGCTTTCTCTATTCAATATTTCTCCAATCAAGCAGATAGACAACTGAAAAGAATTCCACCATTAGCCCATGACTACTGTGCAATTACAACCCGGGCATGATGAGAGTGTGTATAACGCTGAGAGATAATCACGGTGTTCTGTGTGAAGGATACGCCTTTGCAGCATAAATCACTACTTTAATGCAAAACAAACATCATAGACATGTCTAATGATGGCATGCACATCATTAATGCCGCTCAGCTCCTAACTGATAGCCTACAACTCTGTTAACACAGCAAACAGAGAAATCCCAGAGGGATCCGAACCTACGTTCGCTCTGCAAAAAGCTTTAAGGCAAGCTGGCAAGTAAGCAGAACAGATTTGTGTTGCGTAATGTCAGCAGGTACCTATAAACAATGATGCTAAAAGACGGATACACATAAAGAAAATACTTGCGAACATGCAAAGGTTAACATCTTTTCATCATCTTATTATTTACCTAATAATTCCTTGTGTTCATTGGGTCTCATCAGGTTTCTGATGACTTCATCAAACACTTCATTCAACACATCTTCCCCAGAATGGACTCTTCAACTGCTTGTTAAAGTAATTAAAAAACAATAAACCTTTGTTTTATGTCCTATTTAAAAAAAAAGGGTTTAAACCAACATGTTCATTTGCATTTCCCCCGAAGGTAAACGACGTCACCTGCAACGTTAGTGCTAGTTGTTAGCTTCGTTGAAGACCCACTTTGATGAAAATGGTGTCTTTGGTACTTAAAACATGTTCTTGTGGCATTTTTTTGATGCTCAAAAATGCATTTCTGAGAATTTCTTTAGACAAATCGTTGTGAGCAGACAAAAATATGAAGATATTCTGGGGTCTGCTTCACTCTAAGGACAAATAGATCCATGTACGTCTTCGTTTTCCTCATCTGAGCTGGCATCTGGCTCCGAACTCTATGACTGAATAGCTCAGATATTTAGAACTTTTTTGAAACATGCTACATGTTAGTCACGTCAGGAGCAATAGCTGCTTTAGCCTATCACAAAACCTGTAAAACAAAACATGTTAGCTTCATTAAGCATTAGCTCTGTTAGCGAAGTCAGAATACCCGTAGCTCCCAACCTTGTTTGCGACACGTAAGAAAATAGACTGATACCACTAAAACAAACACTACTGTGACTACGCTAACTCCCAACCTTCTTAGTAACACGGAAATGTCCTGCACCGCTACATGCTAGCTGCATTAGTGTATTTAAAAAAACATCCAACCTCGTCTGCAACACATAGAATACCAAATGTTACTGTCACAACACCAGCTCCCAACCTTGTTTGTAATATGTAAAAAATAAAAATATAATAAAAAAGGCCAAAACTAACTATAGCGGTAACACCTGTAACTCCCAACTTTGTTTGCAACATGTATATAATAGACTAATACTGCTACAATAAACGTTAGCGTGACTATGCTAACGCCAAACCTTGTTAGGAACATGGAACAAAAAGGTCCTGCACCGCTACATGTTAGCTGGATTAGCATATTTACAAATTATCCAAAGTTGTTTGTAACACATGAAAAAACAGACTAATTCCACAAAACAAATGTTACTGTCACAATGCAGCTCTCAATATTGTTAGTAATATGTATATAAAAAACAACAATCTGACAATGCTAAACGTTAGCTGCATTAGCCGAAGTAAAAAACACAGAAACTTGTTTGCAACATGTTGAAAACAGACTGATGCCGCTAAAAGAAACGCTATTTGTCTATGCCAGCACCAAACCTTGTTAGTAATATGTAAAAAAAAAGAAGAAACAGTCTGACTGAGTCTACCACATGTTAGCTGCACTAGAAGCGTTAGCACCTATAGGGAATTCACAATACCTGTAACTCCCAACCCTGTTAGCAACACGTAAATAACAGACTAATACTGCTACAACTAACGTAACTGTGACTACACTAACTCCAAACCTGGTTAGTAGCACACAAAAGTCCTGCACTGCTAAACGCTAGCTGCATTAGCATGTTTACAACACATCCAACCTTGTTTGCAACACGTAAAAAACAGGCTGATACATCTTAAAAAAATGCTACTGTCACAATTTCAGCTCCCAACCTTGTTAGTAATGACTAAAAAGAAAAAAAAAGAGACAGACACTGCCACATGTTAGCTGCATTAGAAGCGTTAGCCCTGATAGTAAATTCACAAAACCTGTAACTCCTGCAACACATAAATAACAGACTAAAACTGCTGACACAAACTTAACTGTGACATCGCTAAGAAAACACAAGAAAAAGTCCTGCAACGCTACACGTTAGCTGCATTAGCGTATTTACAAAACACCCATAGAAAACAGGCTAATACTGAAACAACAAATGCTACTGTCACAACGCCAGCTCCCAAGCTTGCTAGTAATAAGTTAAAAGAACAGTTTGACACCGCTACGCTAGCTGTGTTAGCATATTGAGGAAACACCAAAACTTGTTTGCAACACATTAAAACAGACTGATACCGCTAAAAGAAACACAAGCATGATAATGCAAGCTCCCAATCATGGTAGTGATATATATATAAAAAAACAGTCCAACAAAAAACTGTTAACTCTTAGCTGTGTTAGCATATTCGGAAATAAACCCAAACATATTGATAGAGCGCTTTCTAAAAATAATGTCAGCATCAGTAGACACAGCCACTGTCCTTTAAAAGATAAAAAAAATTACTTTAGGGCTTGAAGTGTGGATTGTAGTGTGGATACGGTGGTATGTTGCTTCATTCTTCTCCTTTAAGGACCTAGATTTTCATCTCCAGCTACAGCAGGGAGGTCTTGGAGACAGAAAGTACTGGCATACAACAATCCTCCCAACTGGCAGGCAAAACTACTAAAAATAAATGAAGAATTCAGAAAAAAAAATGTTTTCAATCCCATTTTAAAGATCCTTCAAAAAGCCGTCTGTAAATGGCTGCTTTCCTTTCTCCTTCTCTAACAACTGTTTCATAGCAACACCAAACCTTGGATGCTGGAAATGACGGAGATGAAGACAGAAAAAATAAAAAATAAAAGTTGAAGCACATGTTTTGGGTGACAGCTCACACTACTCCAAATAAATGTTTATCTTTATGTTTGAACACACTGTGGTTTGCAAACCTGTCAGAGCAGATGAGGCACAGAGAGATACCTTCACACAAAGAGTACGGCGCCTTGAAAGCGCCGTTCGGCTTTGATTCCTCGCGGGCTTCATAATTATCAATGCGCCTTTCAAATCACAAGAGCCTAATTCGAAGTCATAGATGTACAGAAGATTTTTTTTTTTTTCTGGGGTTTGATGGGATGAACACAACGAGACAGATTTTCCAAAAACTCTGGTCATTAGAATAGTGTTGCCGCAGCAACCATAAGATCAGCGTCAGGTATCTCTATTCAACGGGGCTCTGCACAGGTGATAGCCAAAGAAATAATTATGCAAATTCAGTCCTGAATATTCATCACTGACTTCCTCCATCTGACTAAGCTGAGAAATGCCGGCCTTGATGGAACGGCGGAGACTAAAAATATCAGAGAGGAAGTCATCTGTGAGAGCAGGTGCTGGGGATCACTTGGAGAATGAGCATTTTAATCTGTATTATTTTCCTGTGGAAGGAGGCAGCGTTCGGAAAAAAAAACAAACAAAACAAAAAGCGAAGTTGATAATGTTCCGCCACGGCAGACAGACTGAAGTGGTGAAACCGGAAACTTCTAACTACGATCCAGACGCCTTTGATGTCGGTTGGAGGGTGAGCGGAAATTAATAAGATAAGGCGGGAATCTTATTAGGCAGTGGAGGCGTGTCAGGATCGCAAAGCACCTCGACAAAAACGGCGTCCCTTTGTCTTCAGGTCAAAGCTCGTTTATCCTTTCAGACCTGCGTTGTTTTTAGCTTACTGTGTAAAATGTATCTCCGTGAGTAGACTTAAGATAGCCACCGTTTGGGAAAAACGTTACATAAATGTGTCTTTTTGTTGCTCCACGTTTATGAGCTGATTAGCTTGCGGTCGTGGCGCTGTAGGAACCCCTCCGCTCACACTACTACAGAAAAACACACTAAACTAGGAACATAAAGTAAGACGTGACAGTTATTACTCTTGGATTAAACACAAGGAAATATACTTTCATCCTTAAACCTGAAAAGTTCTAGGTGAGTAAACCTTTAGGGTTTTAATTTTCAACATAAAAAACTACCAAAGTCGTAGTGTTCTTCAAAGAAACCCCCATCATCACACAGGTGGACTGAGCCCTTCCCTCATTATTGATTGATTACTATCTGGTGAGAAGATATTTAGAAATAAATCTAATCTCACTTCAATCAGAAGTGGACAAAACAGGCTCAGGTGGACGCGCTCAGACCTATTTCTGACACAAAAAAGGACTTTTGCATATTTAAAAGTGTACAAATACATCAATACAAACAAGGAAAATGTTAATCAGAAAAACTATAATTTAACACAATATGCATTTGAAACATCATTACAAATGTTTTATTAAGACGTGATTCATTTTTTTCGTCTGATTAATTAATCGAGTACAGAGCTCCAAAAAAGGGAAATAAAAAAAAATGAAGTGAGAAAAACGTTTTGTTTTCTTTTAAAAATGTAAGTTAAAAAACGAAATTTCTCGTTACTATCTTAGTAAATAGATTTTTTTTATGTGAATAAAAAAATGATAAAAAAGTTTTTACTTCAGTTTTAAGAAAAAAAAAATGTGACTTTCATTTTTAGAATATATTTTTTTCAATTATTATGTGGTGTACACCACGTAGTAACTGGTGTGTATCAATTAGTAACCAGAAACATTTTTTTTTAATTAATTTAAATTTCTAGAAAAAAGAAAAACATATTTTTCGCTTCATCCTTTTTTTTATATTGATGGCCCTTTAGGGGCTCCTGATTAGGATTTAAAAAAAAAAAATTAAATGAATATAAAAAAATAATTTTGGCTACTAACTAGTGGGCAGCAGATAGTAACTGGTGCGCATCAGTTACTATCTGGTGCACACCAGGTAGTAACTGATGCGTACCAGAAACCATTTTTTTCCTTAAAAAAAAAGCACCTTAAATGATCTTTTTTTTTTTTTTAAATTTATGAAATACAATTGTTGTTCTGATCATGAAATAATATGTATATTTTATAATTTTACTTTTGTAAAAAATGCGTTAAATATTTAGATTAATTAATTTTTAAGTCATAAGTTAGTGAATATTGAAATATTGTCGTGACATGTCGGGATTCATATCGTATCATGACACAAGTATCGCGATACTAATTTCTGATACACACCTGTAATAAATGTGCCTAAAAAAGACAGAATGCAGACATAATTGTAAAACGAGACTTGATTCTATGAAAACAATGACAATTTTGCAACACAATAGTCTTTAGTCGTCCGTTTTATGGTAAAAAGATGGATGTGGAGTTGCCCGGTTCACACCAAACGCATTGCAGTGGCAATTTCTGTGTCTAACTCTGTGCTGATGTTCAGACGTCCATCTTGACTGATCTCTTCCTTTTCACCGCCTCCTCTTCAGTGGCGGACGACCTGCTGATGAATAATTTACGCAGCCACTAACGTCCTCAGATTAGACAGAGAAAATTGTTTCAGGAGCGCATGAATGTTTAAAGAGCAGCCACTGAACCTCTTCGGCGCTATCATTAATATCAGAAGGACGAGGCGGCGATGGCACCGGGGCCCATGCAAATTCAGCAAAAAAAAGGGGGTTTGATTTGGGGTGGCGAGCCATTTTGTTTCTGCGATAAAGCCGATAAAAGAAGAGAAACGCCAAGCGGCTGTCACGAGGAGGAGAGGCAGGCAGTTTGAAACCATCTCCCAACATCTGCTGCCAGGGTTTCTGCATGTTCTGGCACCAGTCCCCGAAAGCTGTACATACAAGGATTCTCCGTCCATAAAAGCACTTTTTTTTTTTTTTTTTTTTTTTTGCTATCATCCGCTGGCAGCGTATTAATGTTAACATCCGCCCAAACCAAGGAAAGGAAAAAAGAACTAAATGTTTCTCTGAATCTTTCTCATCCCTCACATCATGACACATCATTTCTTTTTAACCAACGAGAACATTTCTCAACACTCCACATTACAGCAGGAGAAGGCTTCATATGAAGCACATATTCTATCTGCGGGCTAAAATGTCACCATCATTTGGGGATTGTAATAATGAGTGGACAAAGATCAGCGAGGTGTGTAATAACCTCAAATGTGGTGAGAATGAAGAGTAGAAAATATCGTTGATTGGTTCCTCGATTTAAAAAAGCTCAGACAGGTTTTTTTATTTCCATTTTTTCTTCCAAATTTTGAGAAATCCTTAGTTTTGATAGACTGCAGGTCTTCAGTTTCTTGTAAAAAATATCAGAATTGGATCAAATAATGGAAAATTTTGTTTTTTTAAAAGCTTTTATCCAGTTTAAATATGTGTTCACTCATGTACACCCACATATTTAGTGTAGAATGATGTTTGTTTTCATTTTTGTTAGTTTTGAATTCTTAGTTTGATTGCTTTTGTCTTGTTTCCTGATTTTCTCCATATACATTTCTATACAGTTCTTTAAAAATATAAACTTTACTCCAATAAAATACAATTTTAAACAAAGGTTCCATTGAGATAAAATCTTTAAAACTAAAAAAAAAACTCTTAATGCGGAATTAATGCTTTCTAGTCCTTGTGTTCGGAATAAAATACTAAAAATAAGAAAAAAATATTTTTAGTTTTGTTTTCGCAAAGATCGCTGGCATACCTGATTACTTTTATTTAAATAGGATATATTATATATATATATTTATAATCCATTTAAAATTAATGTTTGAATTAATATAAAATTCTGTGACATTTTGTTTTTAAAAAAGCAAAAAATATATATATAAATAAATAAAATTGAAGTTAAAAATATTTCTAAAATTTTATTAAAATATTTTATTCAAACACTAGATGTTATTCCTAAAAAAAAACAGGTTAATCAAAGAATTTAATTGATGAAATTTTACAAAATATGTATGTTAATCATATTATTAATGATTTTTTATGTGATTTAGTAGATTTTATTTAGCCACTGTCTCAAACTTTGTCTATACATTTTCATGTAATTGTATTAAACATATTTATTTATAAAATGTAAAAAAATCAGTACACTAAGTAGTTATTTATAAAAATAAATAGCAATAGATGAGTCGTTCTTACAATAAAGCTTTGAAAATTTGCTAAACTTTTTCCCGCCAAAAGTGTTGTTTGCAGCAATTTTAAAATAAGCCCTTCTACTGCCCCTAGTGGAATGATGATGAACTACAGGGCAGAAAACATTTTTTTTGGTAAAGTTTGGACCATTCTAATAAGATAGGGTCACAAATATATACATATCATAAATTACATGACTAAAACCTAATTAAACAGCTTATCCAGATGTCCTGATGGTATCTTTTTCTGAACATTGTTTAAGAATCTTAAACACAAACAGAAAGAAATGAGAGCATGGAAATGAAATGTTATCTTCTCCCCCACAGGTTCCAGCAGCTCGGGTGTTTGATGATTTCCAGCCGCCAGTTCTTTCGCTGTCGTCCTTCACCTCTTGCTCGGCGCCGTGTAAAGGTGTTTATCAGTGCCGAGCAGAGCGCGCCGTTTGAATGGACGTCTAACCTCGTCTGGAAACCGTTCCCGGGAAAAAATTTGGAGGAAACACTTGACACTGAAATGCTTTTGACCTCAGCGCTCAACTTTTATTAGCAAAATGAAAAGACGACGGAGCCCCACCATCCACACAAAACGGCCTCCTCATGCAGCTCTGTTCAGGACGTGGTTTTTATTAAACATTTATCTCAGAATCCTGATTACTAGCATGTTTTTATAATTATAGTAGAAGATTTCTATGGATTTTATTCCTGTTTGAAAAGAAATGGAGCATCATAAACATGAACATTAGATGTTCTATGGTTTAGATTAAATCTTTGAAATTTTTGAAGTTTTTAATGTAAACCGAGAACAAAAAAAGATTTATTTTAAATATAAAATTTACATAAAAAATGGATTTGAAAAATAAATAAATAAAAATGAGCAAAAAAACAACAATATTATTAATCAGGGGATTATATAGCGGAAATTCTTATTTTATAAAAAGGATTAACCCTAAAGAAATTGTATTATAATAATAAAAGAGATTATATTCAATGCGTGCACGAATCAGCAAAAATAACACAAAGGGAACTTTAATATGATTTATTTTGAAGGACACCAATGCAATGAGTGACACTAAAAATTATGAACAGGACAAGCATTTTTTTAATTAATAATAATCAAAATTTTAACATTTTTGTAAGTATTTTAGCGCTCTGTGATGAAAGAAGAAATTTTGAGAAGTACACCACGTCTCTAAAAGTCGATCCTTCAAAATAAAGTTCAAATATAAAAAAATGCATTAAAACATTATTTAAAAAACTTTTTATTTATGAGAAAAAATGCTAACATTTTCCGTTTTTGAGCATTTATTTAATTAATTATCAGAATTAAATAATTTCTTACAAAATAGAGCAAGTCTTAAATGTGATGTTTTATTTTTAGTGTTGATTTAAAACACGTGTCAAAATTAAGGCCCGGGGGCCAGATCCGGCCCTCCAGATAAATAATTTATTGTTATTAATGACTCAATGTTATCTTGCGCTTATTTTTAACTTGTATAATTTTGGCAAAATATATTTTTTTGGAGAGTAAAATATTAAAAGTTATTTAAGATTGAAATTGATTTATTCTGGAATAATATTCCTGCATTTTAAATATTCATATTTATGTTTAAAAGTTACGGTTTTAAAGTTTAAAAAAATGGCATTCATCTAGCTTTTTGGACTATTTTGGCATTTACTAAAAAAAAAATTCAAGCTATTTTGGAGTTTAGCTAATATTTCAGCTACATGCTAGCTGTTTTGGCTAATTTAATTTGTTTTTCATTTTTTAGGCTAATTTGGAGTTTGGCTAATATTTACACATAAACATTTTGACTAATTTAGGCTTTTTTTTAAATAGATTGATTAGGAGTTAGGCTACTATTTACAGGTTTTGGCTAATTTAGTTTTTTTTTTAGTCTTTCGGGCAGCTATTTTTTAAGCTACATGCTAGCTGTTTTAGCTAACCTAAGTTTTTATTATTGTTATTTTTATTTTTAGTTATTTATTCTAATTTGGCATTTACCAAACTTTTAGCTGGCTATCAGCTTCAGCATTTTCAGCTATCAGCTTCATTAATTTCCTAACCTACGTTTTTTTTTTGGCTAATTTTGCTAATATTTTAGCCGGCAATCATTAAATACAGTGATTTCAGCTATCAACTTTAGCGTTTTTAACTACCAATTTCAGCATCTTCGGCGGCCAAATTCAACTTACAGCATTCACACTAGTATTATCGCAGGTAATGCTATATATCTAGTTCATAATTATGTTAAAAATTTAAAATTTAAAAGTTTTTAAAAGGAGTTTTACAGTGTTTAATAAATGTTTATCCTGTTCGGCCCGCGACCTAAGGTGTAAGGTCTAAGGGTAAAGCCTAGAACACCTTACCTTCTTCTTAATTTCAAAATAAAGTAAGGATTTTTTTTATTCCTTTTTTTTTTAGCAAGCTAAAAATCGGGTAAGTCAGAAATGTAGGGAAAAAAATTAACAGCAAATCATTTGTTTAGTTTTTCTATCTAGAAGAAAGAAAAATGACTCTCTAACTAGAAGGATTTCCTTTGCGGTTTGCTGCGCCGTAAATATTCACCCCACTGGCGTTTCCGTCTGAGGATTCTTCAGCTGAACCTAAATCTACCGGGGCACATATGCAGGGGACTCCTGAGCCCGAAAATAGCCCTTCCAGCTGCAGTCAGCAGTTCAGGAAAGTCAGTGTCTTGTCATTCCCGCTCAACAGCTGAGGCTGAAAGAGGCAGACTACAGGATAAGTGGTATCCAGGAGGTAGGCTCCTGTCAGATTATATAACCACATAGAGCGACCTGAGGCGAGGACGTTATGTGATGACATGTGCCCTTGACGGATACTTTCTCCTGCACTTTTGCTGTTGTTACAGGGCGAAGCCAGCTGGTAATCCAGATGATCACATCACTGCTGGTTTAAAAAAAACAGTCCGTATTAGTCACTGCAAACAAGATTTACTCCTAATTCTGTGTAACAAAAGAGATCCTGCCACTATTGTGGATACAATGTGATTGTTTGGTTTTTACAGAAAAAATGGGGTTCAAATATAAAAATTTACCCCGATCCTGAACAAAAATATTTTATTTTTATTGAAAGTCTTCACTTCATCTGGGTCAGACTTTACTAAGCTATTGACTTTAGGGTTGTTTTTTACACTGAAAAAAATCTTTGATTGGGGCAGAAAATGATCACAACCTTCCTTTTCCTTTTATTTGGCTTCCTATTTATGGGAAAAAATAAAGATTTAAATGAGCTAAACGTTTTGGAGAACTTATTCTAGTCTAGTAGCGACTTATTTCAGGGAAATTTTACATAAAAAAGAGCTCAGACCAGCACTAAATGAAAACCAAAGGAAAAAACTTGCAAAAAACACAGATTAAATCATATATTAATAACATTTATGCCTTTTTTTTGTTTATTTTTGTTGCTCCTCAGTCCATTAAGCTCCGTGGATATCAGCTGTTTACTGTCAGGTATTTTGTTTACCTGTTTCTCAGGTTTAAATTATTCAAATTTGGTTTCTGTCACGCCATGGTCTAGTTGTTTTATGTCTAATTTAGGTGGATTTGTCAAAGTTTTTGTTAAATTTTCACCAACAACCCCATCTCTGTCATTTGGTTCCTCTTAAACACAACTCCTGACAGAATGTGTTTTCACATTTTTACATTTATATTGTGATATATATGAGATTCACTCCCTTTCATTCGGCCTTCTGAGAATCTTTCTGCTTTCACATTGATTGAACGAAAAAGAATCTTATACTGCATTCACCACTTCCAATGAAAAGTCTACGTAAGCGCGTATTTCAAGCGTCTGCTGTCTAGACTCACGCAGAAATGTTTAAGTCGGTTTTGGTTCAACGCCCACTGAACATACATCCTTGTGTATCCAGTCTGGACACATTTGGTTCAGTTTAGGTGAACCAGATTTTTTTTCTCCAATAATCCAGGACAAATTTTCAGTCTGAGTACACCCAAGCAGATCTTGGTCGAGGACTTTTGAGGTGGTCTCGGTTCGTTTCCAGTCTGTCTCCGGTTTGCTCTGAGTTTCCTCAGTCTGAACAGACTCCATACTCGGAGTGGAACAACTGGACTAAAACGACCACCGTGGTCATAAACAGAGTCACAGAACAACGACCAGACAAAGAAACTCATTGAAGTGTGGTTGAATAAAACACGTTAAAACTATTTTTAAACCTCATTTTGCTCTTATGGGGTCAAGATGACCCTACCTTTATATTTATGTATCTTCCTTCCCATGACAAAAGTGGATAAAGGTGGTTTATGTCTGCCACGGACACCAGTTAAGATAAAAAAATCTTTGAAAAAAAAATGTGGGGTCTAGATGACCCTATCTTTATATTGATGTATCATCCGTCCCATTACAAGAGTGGATAAAGGTTGACAGGATTTTATGTCTGCCACGGACACCAGTTAAGATAAAAAATCGTTGAAAAAAAATGTGGGGTCTAGATGACCCTACCTTTATATTGATATATCATCCGTCCCATGACAAAAGTGGATAAAGGTGGTTTATGTCTGCCACGGACACCAGTTAAGTTAAAAATCTTTGAAAAAAAATGTGGGGTCTAGATGACCCTACCTTTATATTGATGTATCATCCGTCCCATTACAAGAGTGGATAAAGGTTGACAGGATTTTATGTCTGCCACGGACACCAGTTAAGATAAAAAATCTTTGAAAAAAAATGTGGGGTCTAGATGACCCTACCTTTATATTGATATATCATCCGTCCCATGACAAAAGTGGATAAAGGTGGACAGGAATTTATGTCTGCCATGGACACCAGTTAAGTTAAAAATGCTTGAAAAAAAAATGTGGGGTCTAGATGACCCCACTTTTAATGTAAACATGCCTAGCCTTGCATAAGCGGAATTGCTTCTCATGTCATTTCCTAACAATCTATGCCGCTTAAAGCTTAAATAAGGTTTGTAAAATGTAGGACTATTCTATTCTGTCTCTCCTTGCTTTGCCCCGCCCCCATAATTTGTAGCCAATGACTGAAGAGATCATTGGTCACTTGGTTTTGGGGTCAAAACAGAAATATCCAGTTTGGATACAGACAAAACACAAGGTTCAGGACTCGGTCCGGACCAAAGGAAGTGGACTCAACTGACTTTTCCAGTCTGAAATCACCCAAAGAAAAGGAAATAAAAATAAATACATGTATAATATTCCCTCCCCAATTTAACTCAATTCACCAGCCTAAAGGAGGCCAACAGAAACACGAGTACAAAACAACCACACAACAACTAGGACTGGGGGCTGATGGGTTTTTTCAATCAGTCCTCTCCAGATACGATCATTGACAAAGATGTATAAAATCAGATGTTCTTTGCAGTTTTACTGCACTGTCGATATGAGAAGTGAAACCAAGTCAGCATTGCTTTTCAAATCCATTTATTCCAA
This sequence comes from Oryzias melastigma, assembly GCF_002922805.2. Classification (NCBI taxonomy): domain Eukaryota; kingdom Metazoa; phylum Chordata; class Actinopteri; order Beloniformes; family Adrianichthyidae; genus Oryzias; species Oryzias melastigma. Next base: position 6,909,714 of record NC_050530.1, on the reverse strand, counting down.
TGGCACCAATTTACATGCTCATATAATAAATATATAGTCTTGCAGATACACTATTATCCGTTTTATCTACAAGCAACACAGTCAACAAACGCAGGACCGACTGCAGGTCATCCAGACGCTGTTTTACGAGCACCGGTGGCGTGCAGCAGCCGGTAGACCCTGCAGCTCATTTTCCATCCGCTGGGAGGACTGTCATCCCTTCCACGTCACACGTTTTACGGCCAGAATCAAGGAGCTCTCTGTGGCCAGTTCAACTCCCCTGCATTGTATTGATCCATCACTGACACGGCTGTAATGCAGGACGCCGCTGCTAATGGCGGGTGATAAAGTAACCGTAAACTCGCCAGTGCATTACAGCGACGGCCGGCAGCGGCCAAGACTAACAAATAGGATTTTTACTTTCTGTTTTTTTTTTCTTTTTTTTTTTTTCTTAGACTCCCACTTAAAAGCTGAGAGAGCATTTATGGATTCCTAAAGAGGATGACAACAAGGAGGAATTTCACCACAGAGAGCAACAAATGTAAAGTGTGCTATTCTTCTGAGACTGAATGCTCAATGCAGTGGTTACTTTCCACTTGCGCCTTAAATATGCATGCACTGAGAGCTCAGTGGGAGAAAATAGTTGGCCTTTTTGTTTGTTTACCATGTCTCTGGGGAATTTTTGCAAAATGGCTGAAGAGAGCTAATTGCTTTTTTGCTACTCCTAACCTTTCACATTTGAATGCATGTAAGTTGCTGTGACTACACTGTGCCAAAGGATATGTGGTTTTTATCCCCTCCTTCTTTGAATTTTTGTAATCTGCTCCCTTTGGACTCAACTTACTGGTGTGTATTAAAACAGCCGAACAATAAGACCATTAAATGGCTCTAATTTAGGAAAGTTGAGCTTCTAACGTCGTATGGCTGAAAGGGTTTGTTCCCCAACATGCGGATGTTTGTCTTTCAGGCAAATTTTCATCCAAAACAAAGGAGGCTTATTGCACTTTGGTGTTGCTGTTGTGTTACATTCCAAATTAATCATATTTTTTTGACTGATCTTTCAACGAAACCCTTTTTCACAGGATTATAAAAACACAAGACTCTTTTCACTTAGATTTTTTTTCTCATTTAAGTGAAAATTGTGACATTTTTCTGATGATGGAGGACATATTAATAAAATTATGCCTAAAATTCGCATTTCTTAGTATATGTTATATTCAAATTATTGAAAATCATTAGCAGGGGAAAAAATGTTTGATTTTGTTGCACCGCTAATGCTAGCCTGAGGTTGTAAGGTAATGGAAGCTAGCAAGAGATAGAGAAAGCTAGCGGGAGATAGAGTAAGCTAGCAGGAGATAGAGTAAGTTAGCGGGGGATAGAGTAAGCTAGCAGGAGATAGAGTAAGCTAGCAAGAGATAGAGAAAGCCAGTGGGAAATAAAGTAAGCTAGCAAGAGATAGAGAAAGCTAGTGAGAGATGGTGTAAGCTAGCAAGAAAAAAAGTGTACACTAGCGTGAGATTGTGTAAAATAGCGCAAGATAGTGTAAGCTAGCGGGAGAAAGTGTAAGCTAGCGGGAGAAAGTGTAAGCTAGCGGGAGATAGAGTAAGCTAGCAAGAGAGAGTAAGCTAGCAAGAGAGAGTAAGCTGGCGAGAGAGAGTGAAAGTTAGCGGGGGATAGTGAAAGGTAGCGGGAAATATTGTAAGCTATATAGATAGTGAAAGCTAGAGGGAGATAGTGAAAGCTAGCAGTATGATGGGATGTATATGCAGACTTACTCCGCATCATTGGTCCCGCCCACAACTCATAGGTGAGTTTCTAATGAACTTTTGCACTCTGTAGAAACTATGTCCTAGAAAAGAACAGTTTTTTTTTATTTTTATTTTGCGCTAAAAACTGCATAATCATAATTAAAAGTCCACTGGGAAACCTTTTACTGTAGATCAAACGATGGCTGGAGTGGGCCAGTCTTTTAAATATAATGATGTTGTTTTTAGCAGCAGTTCATTAGTATCTTGTTTCGGAATTGTAGGTGGGATTGTTGGTATGAAGCAACTCCGCCCCTTTCCCTTTCCTGATGCTGAGAGTTCTCTGTTATATCGTTATTATTATTAGCAATATTGGAGCTATCCAGCAGTATTTTTTCGTCTGCTCTTGATTCACAACGATTTGAATAAAGAAATACCCAGAAAGGAGACTTTAAGCTCTATTTTCTTTATATATGTTCTCCATCATGAGACAAATATCACAGGAACATGTTAAAAACCCTAAAAATATGGAGGATAGCGGTTGGAAGAACCCTTGGGGAATTGAGTTTAACCCCTCCCACCTTAGACACTGCTCAATTTAATTAACCCTGTTGATAAATCCTTCAAAAGCTGCACCAATACATCAATCCTTAATTATCTTACTGATAAGATCCTCCTTATTATAGGGACTTTTCACATGGATGGATTCGACTCCCTCTGGAATGTACCACTTTGTTTGCAGGTATAAAAACCTTGCTATGTTTGGTGCAGACGAGGCCGCTCAAGTATCTGTGAAATAGTTGCTTCAAGTTTTCTCATTTGCTGTTCAAGTTTTCATGCTTAATTACAGACCCAGCAGCCATATAGTCACTGCTCACAAACTATTTCCTGTTTCATTTTCTACTTTAAACTGCTAAACTTTTTTTTTTCTTGAAGTCTTACAGACATTTTTTCCTTTTTGACCTTTAACCTTTTTCTTATACTTTGAAGAAGTGAGGCGGTTTATTGTTTAGAAGAAAAAAACATCATTCAGCGCTCATAATGACACACAAACCCAACACAAAATGGGTGTAGGGGCCTTTTTTAAAAACAGTAATATTCCTATAAACATCAACAAGCAGTTATGAGGTCGTTACTCAAGGATAATTACACCCAATCAGCTGGCGCTCACATGTGTTCATTAATAAAGTTTCATCAGCGACTAAACCCTGCTTTTCTGTCCTCTCTTGTTTGGAAATGAAAGAGATTTTCTGGCGGATTAGAGTGCGAGGCGGGAAAAGGAACTGCTGGCGACAGATACGTTTGAAGATGGAACAAATGGATCGTGGTGTGGGGAAATTAGGGGAGATCAGAGAGGTGCCTTTACATTATGCATCCCAGCAAAGTGCATCATTACAACAAACTGTATTTAGAACCATATCGTTAGTGCAATTTTCCCCTTAAATCAGCTTTAATTTCTTCATTGCTACTTTAAAGTACTTGAAGGTGAAAGGCATCAGTTTCCTGTTAAGATGTTTGCACATGTCGGATCCTAAAAACATATTTTTTTTCCCATCATGCTGAGTGGCCGCTGAGTTTAAATTGGTGCTTTCGTTGGTTTGGTGTAGTGGATGCTTGAGAGCTTTGCCACAAGTGTCACGCATCTGTGGTAGCTCGCAGTGCAAAAACAACATCTGATTGAAACATATGTGCAGCGCGCATAAAACACATGTTGCAAATAAATACCCTTTAGCTGTGTACAATCATCCTGCCAATGAGGTCGGCTGTGGAAATATTTTGGAACGCGTTTCGATTGAAAAAAGACATAAATTAGTGACTTTAATTCCACATCAAACTGATGTAAGCAGACTCTGATTACATTTCCTGCTGTGCAGGAACATGTTTAAAGCTAAGTTATGTCTTTTCAATTTTAACAACCATATGGGGAAACACAATTTGACAACTTGATCCCTGATGTGAACACCATATTTTTGAGCAAAAATCACTTTTTTTCCATATACTCACTGCAACTGATAGTGGAAAAAAAGTGTTGGAGCAAAAACATTAATTTAGCAATGTGACAATGAAGAGTCACAGGATCTAAATGTCTATGTGAGTCTATTTTTTATCTCAGCCTGTCAGCCACACCTCTCACAAACAGGTGATGCACACAATTTCTTGTCGATTTTATTTGAATCTAAGAGTCAACACTATAATTGATTGTATCACCATCAACCAATACCCATAAATAACTTTCAAACCTGGAGATCGTAAACATCATCATAAATATCCATAGTCAAAATAGTCGACTATTTTAATAGTTGACATAGTGTTTCTTTATGTCAATAATATGGTCCGCCCTTTATTATGTTTTTAATTTGTTATATTTGAGTCAGTGAGACCAAAACTCTATCTTTTGAGAAAAAAAGTTCATTTGTTTCAGATACTGACCTCATTTGGTTTAAGTCTTGTTTTTTTTTGCCACAAACAAATGAAAGAACGAAGCTGTTTGATTCATTAAATATTTCTCCAGCAACATCTAAATTACATAATCATAGTGAATGAGCAGATTCTGAGTTGAAAGAATGTCAACAATGAACTAATAAAGGGTTCATTGGAAGGAACTAACCCTCTATGAGGGGGAACTTGAGTTTTAGTCTCACTAGAGCACATGTGGCAAAGTCAAGGCCCGGGGGCCGGATCCGGCCCTCCAGGTAATTATATCTGGCCCGCTGGGTTGTTTTATTTTATTGTTATCAACGGCTCGATGTTACCTTGCCCTTGTAACATATTGAACCAACACTGTAATTATGGAGGCTGAGAGATCTGCTATTATGATCTAGACCACATGTCTCAAAGTCAAGGCCTGGGGGGCGGATCTGGGCCGCTGAGCAGTTATATCCTGGCTGCCAGACAATTCTATATTTTATCTTGCGCTGGTAACATATAGCAACACATTCTCTTTCCCAACTTTTCACATATTGACGCATGGTTAAGGACCCCAAAAATGTATGTTTTGGGTGTCCCCAAATTTTTCTTCACATTCAACTCAATTAAACCCCTGGGATGCGAATCGGAACTGGGACGTGGGCCGGTACTGGTACCCTAATTGGTCAGCTCGTACGGCCTCCTCCATGCTGAATCACTGGTTTCAGCACTTGATCTAATGCCCCCACCAGGCCCTTTTTCCTAACCTTAACCTCAGGGGCTCTGGCTGACAGGCCTGACCTTAGGTCCTAAACTTAATTAGACCCTCCCCTAAAAAAATCTTAATTTGAACCCCCATGATCATTGGAGGGCTTGGTTCCTCCTTCTGTTTTCCTAACCCTAGCCCGGTCCGCGTCGGGAACAAGTACTGAACCGCATCCATATCCAGGTTAAGGTTTGGGTTAGGATACCGGTGCGGTCTACATCCCAGTATTGGATCAGTACCGGTTTGTGGCGGAGCCTTGATTTAATTGGATGTCAAAAAATGATGAGTTGGGAATGAGAATGTGTTGCAATATGTTACCAGGGCAAGCTAACATCGGAACGTTAATAACCAAAATATAAAATGGTCTGGCGGGCCAGATATCACCCAGAGGGCCAGATCCGGTCCCAGGGCCTTGACTTTGACACGTGATGTAGGCCATGTGGGCCATAACCACACCACATAACACCTAAGTGGTTTAAAAATTTAATTTTAGCATTTTCAATAAATGTTTGTGGTTTTTGGCCCTCTGTGCGATTGAGTTTTACACCCCTAATCTAGAGGTGAGGAGCAGCGATTAAATAGACGGATCAAATGTTGTTTGGGTTTTTTTGTGTATTTTAAGCATCACAAGCAAATACACAAATCCCAACCTCAATACTGTTGTAGAAGCACAGAATAGCTGTCTTTCAAGCTGTTTCGACTTCACACAACTGCTTTTCTTTCCATTTTAGCTCTGTATCCACATCATGTTTGCACTATCACCACCTGGTGAAAACGGTGAGTGGAGTCGTTGTCGTCCATCTTAACACTTGTCCATCACACTCTCACGGTCTTCTCTTAACACGCTTTGTCAGATGACAACACTAAATCCATATCTGCTCCCGCGATCTTCTTTGACCTTCTCTCTTCATTTTCTCTGAGAATTCCCTGTCAATCCGCTCGCCTCCTTCCCGTCTGAAGCCTTGCAAATTGAGCCAGTACATGTTCAGCCGGCTGAAAGAGAGCGCTTCAAACCTGGCCCGTCTGATAACCTGTCTCAGTTGCACTTGCTCCTCGCCATCTTATCGGCATTTAATTCAGCTGCTACCTCGGCCCTCTTCATCTAATTCCAATCCTGTACTTTTAACCTCAGCTGGTAATTCTCCGTGTATCTCGGCGCCCCTCCGTCTTCTCACTTCACACCCATCCTAATCCTAACGGTTCAGTCATTCCGTTTGATGACGCTCATGGATCCCTCTCTGCCCCAGAGACTCCCTCGAGGTTCCTCGACTTCCTCCGCCGACCTCGCCGACTTATGTTTAAATTATCCGACTCCTTTTCTCCACAGATGGCGTCTGGAAGCTGATCCACCATCGTGTCTCTTTTACCGATCACTATCGTCAGCACCGCTCTGATGGTCGACTGATTGCTATCTAGCGACTGTGAACTCAAATAGAACGGAGATGGAACTCCATCCAATTCAAGACAGAATCAATATCAATTATTTATGTTTATTATGCTTTAACAGCAGTGCCATTGATAAGTATGGATTTGTATCTAGAAGTGGAAGTGTAGCTTATCTTTCCTTGGGTTCTTCACCTATTTTTTCCTGGTCATTGAGTTTTGAACACAGAGGGGATCAATGTACTGTCTCTGACACACAAGTATTTTATCCACTGGCTCTATTTTCTCACTCTTCCCTCTTATCTTCTTGTTATTTTCAATGAAATACATTTAATCCTTTACCTCAGGAGCTTATTTAACGATTTTTATCATTACAGATTTGTGCAAATCAACACTATGAGTTGTAAAAGCAAAGTCTGCGTCTTCAAAGATCCAATCAACTAAATTGTAGATCAACAATTCTTTCAAAAAAGGATGCAACCACATAAGATCCAATAATGCAGGATGGTTCCATTCATGAATGTGACCTCACACTTGAAAAAAGATGTACAATAAACTGAAATTCTACTAGAATCAGGTGAAAATCATTGTTATTGTGTTCATAGGGACACTTTGGTGTGTGGACAAAGCTTTAAGAAAGTATCTCGTGTCCAGAAATCCAACAATCTGGTTCAGTAATGGTTCAAATGTTTTACCAGTTTGGACTGTAAAGCCTCGTCTGGTACGATCTGGTCTGGTACGATCCATCATTTTGAGCATTTCCACTTTTAAATAGACTCATTAAACAGTTCAACCATTTGAGAGCCCCCATCCATTGTAGGTCCATAGAAAGATAGACGGTTGGGGTGGAGTCACTGTTGCCACCCGTTGAAGACGACGTTAGAAAGCACTAGTATATCATGACGATAGCGTTTCTGTTCTGCCAACTATCTTTGCTTTGGCACATTTTTATAAAGATTTTCTTAAAAGAACATTTTATTTGCAATTTTTCAAGCTCATGAAATAGACTCAGGCTGTGCAAGTCGCTGCCTGACAGTGAAAGTGCCAGCATTTTCATGATAGTGAAAAGAGGGAGAAAAAAAGAAAAAAAACTAAACTCCAGGACCTCTTTATTAAAATGTTTCTTGAAGGTTAAAACTGCATCTACTTAAATACAAACTGTTTTACCAAATGATCCATATATCCACTGTTTAGTTTTTTATCTTAGTTCAGATTCTGTGCTGTCACTACCCATTGAGTTCAGGTTTGCAATCACTCAGATGTTCCTGTTTTTGTTGATGATCTTCAGTTTTTTTAATGTCAGTGAAGATAAAAAAAAACCCACAAGTTGGTTCACTGCACTGACTTGTTGGGTCCAGATGACCCCACTTTTAATGTAAAGATGCCTAGGATAGCACGAAGGTTACAAGCCGTGTCACTCTCAATTTACATATTGTCCACAAGTCATTTTGATCTTTGGTGATTCATATGTGATATACGTAATTCCTAAGTGTTTCTTGTGTTCGTCATTCGTTGATGTGGGCAGATGCCTGAGGGGCGATGGGTCATTTTCGTGAGTTTGGTTTTGAGCTGTTAGTTGAGAATTATGCAGTTTGTGTATTTTGCGTAGTTTATACCCAATTATTACGTAAATCTTATGCAATTGTGCAGGACTTTTTTTTAGAGACATACACAAATTTGTGGTTTTCCACGATCCTTCCATACATGTCTAACAGACTTTTCACACGTGTGTCATCAATGTATAACTTTTAGATAATGTTTACAACAGACATGGCCATTAAAATGACGTAACTGACGCACAATTCACTATTGAATTGTATATAAACAGCGCAATAATCATACACAATTAAGTATTTCTTTTGTTGTGTAACAGGTATATCTTTCACTCATCCAGCAGTCTCGACCGAGTGGGGGTCCCCTGCTCCCTCCCACTGGTTCAGCCTGGCGGGGTTCAGGTTTCTTGTGGGGTGGTGTCTGGCGCCACACGGAAAGTGGGTCGCGATAGACATCTGAGCATAGCAGACCCAGAAGCAACGCGCCGGGCCCTTCTTGCGGACCTCTCTGTCTCAGTGAGGTCCCCCCTGGCGGGCTGCCTTGGCTAGTTCATAGCAGCTGACTTAGAAATTCAATGATGCGCGGGTGGTTTTGGTGCTTTATTTGTAGCTCTTCTGTGGTTTTAAGGGGGTTTATTCGTTATACATCTGTGACAGTTTCTTATAAAAGACTTATTTTTTCACTTTTTCCACGTATATTCACATATGACCAATTTTCATCTGTGCAATATGCTCGTAGCTGCAGAATGACTCGGCTTTAAAGTCCCCCTCCGATAAAAATCCAGTTTTTTGAGTTTTTAACATGTATTTTTTTTTTTATGAAAGAGAACAAATGTAATAAGAAATCATTTTGGTTTTGCATTTCCAAGTATTTCTCCATTTAAATCGCTGTGTGCTCCTCACCTTAGCTCCAAAAGCCACGCCCCCTCAGAGGAGATTTTGGTAACAGAGGCTTCAGATTAAAATGAAAATTTGCTTTTTAAGACATTTAGGTTTTGGGATTTTGGTTAAAAACTTCATAATCATATTTAAAACACTACTGAGTACGTTTTTTTTAAATTAAAAAAATGTCATAGGGGGACTTTAAGCGTTACAGGTTTGTTTCACTCATGTTTTATTGTTTCCTTTATGCTAAAATTCTGTTAAATTCATGTTGGACTGGACTCCTGAATTCTGGGTGCCACTCCACTTAAACTTGACAATAACTCGCTTTGTTTACGTTTTTCTTCACTTTTATTACAAAAAGTTGATTTTCTTTAATTAGTTCACCAGCATTCAAATTTGACACATCATTATTTATGTATACTGTTCCTCTTCTGAGTCTCACACTTTGCATTATAATTGAAATAATGCCTCTCCCAGCCATTTAGTCCGTGCATTTCCAATTAGAATGGGAGACAAAACTGAAAGTGACAAAGCAAAGAGCAAACTGTTATTTATTCTTCCCTTTTTGACCTCTAAAATGATGTCTGGCACAACTCGGCTGTCGCATCTGCATAAACCGGCAGATGAAACGAATACAAAGGGCCTGCAAAACTGGGCCGGAACCAAAAAGTCTGTGAATGTGTTTGCAGCGTGCTAAGCAACGCCATCTGTGGAGGTAACTCCAAGACACGCAGCATGGCAGCAGATAAAAGAGACTGCCTGACAAGGTAGGAGTTAAGTGGGTTGTATGCTGTTCTGCCTTAATAGAGTCTGGACTTAAATCGAGAGACAGCGTCTGGTTTCTTAACAATGGCGACTCGGTTGTTTGGACAGAACTTTTTATTTTGAGAGAAAAAAAAAGCAGTTTTTATGTGTTGTTTATCACAGTTAAAGCTGAAAAAAGGAGCAAACCTTTTCTATATAGCAGCAAAAGCCGGCTCAAATAAAGGTATATGACGCATAAAAATGCTTCGATCTGTATAAGTTCATTCATAAATATCTATTACGTTACTTTGGCTGCAGGTTGGTGAGAAATACAGCATCAAACGCGGCACTCGGCGGCGAAAATAAGGACTAATGCAGAGCTCTGGTCAAAGTAGGAGTCATTTGTTACTTTCATTACGGCTGTCTCTTGAGTTACCGCGGAGTTAGACGCAGATTCATCTTTGCCAAGGAAAGTGGAAGAGTAACAGAAGAATTTGTCATTTTTACAGATATTTTACTCAAAGCAATACAAAAAAAGAAAAAAAATTCTTGTTAGGGAATTGTGGGAAAAACAACAGCATGGTTATTAGAGACATGAAAGCTTAAATTTGGCCTTAAAGTAAAATAGGTAAAGTGTATTCATTAAATCCAGCCTGTTTGTATGGTAACATTAGTGTTGTATGATTGTGTACTCTACCAGTCCCTCATTACTCGTCTATCCATTGTGTGTTTAATGTGAGTTTTTCAGCTCTTTTGTCAGGTGGTTTGCTTTGTTGCCTTTGGTCTTTTCCTTTGATCATAGACTCTTACTTCACCTTTTGTGATCCAGCCTCTCTTTTGAAAAGCTGTTGTGAATTTTCTCCATCACCTGTGCTTGAGTCAGTATTGACCATAAACAACTTTTTTTTTTTTTTTAAAGATTCTGGTAGAAATAACACACACATGCACCAATCTATATGCATATATACATATATCAGAATGACTTTAAAAAATTCATCATCATCCATCATAATTCAGAAAAGGGGAAATCCCAATTATCCACACTTCACAGTGCAGTAGATGGATTACGGTTACATCATTGTGGAGCTTTAAAACTGCTGACTCTAAAGGTGCAGTGAAAGGAACAGTGTGAGTGTCTGAAGAGTATATTTCTGGCGGAACGGGCTGGAACCCTGCTCGGTGGCTCATTATTCGAAGCCGCATGGATCGTTTCAGGTCCCACCACTTCATCTTCAATAGAATAACTGTAATCGTTCATTTCTTTGGTCATTTATAATTAGATCAGGCTTGAAACCTGGTTTCTGCCGCTATATCCATCTCTTTACTAATTCAAGCATATGGATCTGCCATGAGTTTAATAGAAATATAGATTAGCTATGAGCTTTGGGGTTACTGGAGTTGAATCATGACATCTAAGGGTTTCAGATCTTAATCTTGTACACATTTGCCCTTTTTTTTAAACTGGTTCCAAGTTTGGCTTGTGTCAAGCTTAGTTTTGATTGGTTTACCTTTTTATTTAATTCACTAATCTCAACTGAACTCTTTTATTTATATGAAAGGATTTTAGTTGGCTAACAGTTCAAAAGTGGACACAAAAAACAAGCCCAAAAAACAAAACAAAATACTATTCTGTTAAAAGTACGCTCTTGAACACACATTTAGCATATGGTGTTGATACTAGACAATCTGGAAGAGGTTTCTTCTTTTTCTGTTGCTACTGTCGTCACATATTGACACATAGTTAAGGACTCCTCCGCGTAACATTTTGACGTTTTTGATGTCCCCAACTCAACTTTTTTTTTACTTGCTGGCTGTACTAATTAAATCAAGGGTCCAGACGTGGACTGAACCTCGAGACATGGCCGGTACCAGTACCCTAACTTGGTACCCAAACCCTAGTCTGGTCTACGCCTATAACCAGTACCAATCTGTGTTTGGTACTGAAAAGTGTCCAGTCAACATATCCTCATCCCTAAGTCGTCACATAATAATGATTGGTTAAGGCCCCTTCCGTCTCACTTTTTGACATTGTGGGTGTCCCCAACTTGTCGTTTCTGGACATGCTGGCTCTTCCTAAAATCAAGGGTCCCCAACCCTTGGGACACGGTACCAGATGTGCACTGGTCCTCGGGGATGCGTCTAGTTCCAGTACCCTAACCTTAATCCGGTACTGGTTTGCGTCCAGTACCGCATCTGGTTTGCACCTGGTATCGCATCTGGTCAGGGTTAGAGTATCAGTGCGCTACACGTCGCAGTACTGGACCAGTTCTGGTTCACGGCCCGGAGGTTGGGGACTCATGATTTAATGGAAACAACCAGTGCATCAACAAACGAAAAGTTGGGGACACCCAAAACTTAAAAGAAAATATGCAAAAAGGGCCTTAATCAAACATCAATTTGTAACGACTTGGGAGTAAGAACGTATTGGTCTGATACCAGTACTGATCCGCATCTGGTACCAATCTGCCTCCGGTACTGGGTTAAGGTTAGGGTACCGGTGCAGTCAATGTCCCGGTACCAGTTTGCGACCCGAAGGTTGTGGAGCCTTGATTTGATTGGAACACTCAGCACGTCAAAGAACACCAAGTTAGGGACACCCAAAACGTCTATTTTTGATGTGGAGGTCATAACCATGCGTCAAAATGTGATGATTTGGGAATGAAAACGTGTTTTTACTACCACATATCGCCATTGGAAGAAGTATGGTGTGATGTCAAAGGTATGTAAATCTTGCTCCAAGCTTTTTCTTTCACAGCTCTATTCCGATACATGAAAGATTTGGTGTCATATAATTCAGTCTGGGCACAAACCACAATATTCATATCTCATCTGTGGTCAATTTTTAAATGGTTGGGAGTTCCATGAATCAAACATTTTTCCGTCAAATACAGTCAAACTTGGTTTGATTTTTGTACTTAGAGGTCAAAGAAACTTGAGAAGCACAAGAGTTTTGAAAGCAGAAACCCAAAGTTTACATAGAGTTTTGACTGGAAGTGGTTGCTTGAATGCACATTGTCGAGCCCGGTGTGAATGTAGCAAAAGAACGATGCTTAAAACCTCTAGAGGAAGTAAGACCACAGCTCAGTTTTAAGCCTCATTGTGATATTTTTTTAAAACCATGTATCTTAATTATTTGGGACGTAAACGGTATTGGAAAAAAAATCCTCTGCTTGTTGTAGCTTGTTACTGGAATCAAGATCAACAATTATGAAATGAGTTAAAAGTGGCACAGCTGTTATGTCTCATTATTTTAACACTCATCATTGGAAATTGTGGCTATAGATGCCCAATTACACAACCCAACACATAACTCGCACATTCTCACATCTAAGGCCTAGTTGCACTCTGGTAGCCGTAGAAATAGCACTATCGCCGCCTGTTACCAAGTCCCAGATGGTTTGCATATGTGGGGGCAGAAGCCATGTAGGAAGTTTGAAACTCCAACAGCAAAGGCTGCTTTTGTCTTTTGACTCCCGAGGTGACTTATCCGAAATACTTAATTGTTAACCGCAGCTGTGCAACCAACTAGAGCCCATTGTGCCAACTTCTATCAGTCTCATTCATTCTAACAATCAAATGTGAAATCCCCATTAGAGGCTTGGTTGGGAGTCACTGTTAGGACAGATTATCTGGTAGAATGAAAGCATTACAGATTTATCCATCCATCTTAATCTCTTTAATTGACCCGTGGACAGTTCTGAGCCATTCTGATATTACCAGAACTGTGCGGCTTCAGCACAAGAGGGTTTTTTTTTCCAGAGGACCAATGTTTCTCACCTGTCACCACAAATTTTTTATCCTTTTATCACTTCACATTTATTTTATGACGTGTGAAAGTGCATATTCACTCATATGTGATCACAGGAGCTCAGTTTTAGATTGGTCTTCTAGGTGTGACAGAGGAGAAGTCAGAAGATAAAGTCTTCTGTTTATGCAACCCAACTTTCACCATTTTTTAACCCAGAAGGCTTCCTTTTACACTTCAAATGTAACTAACAAGATATATATGTATAAATATAAACATATTTTAATTACTTTACCGTAAATTTATCTGCACCTCTCCCATTGGCACGATGATAAAGCTTGTCACTTTTCCCACACAATTATTTATTGCTTTGTTTTTGAAGTAAAGCTTCACCAAAGCTGTTAACAGTTGCAAAACGGATTAGATTGCCATCTTTCTCCATCGCATGCATAGATTTGTGTGTCAGCTGAGGTGATGGGATCATTGATCTGTTCCCTCAACCCTTTATTTTTCTTGCCACACGTAGTTAAGAAAAAGGACGGCTCTGGAGTTTTGCTGCATCATACTCCTGCCATTTTCAGCCATCAAAAGCGGCCATATCGAGCGGAAGGCACAAGGCCGTAGCTCTTGAGTCACACCGACAGACTGTTAGCGCGACGCTGCAATTTAGGAATAAGAAAAGCTTTGTTTGTCCTGCAGTGAGGAAGTCGTGTTATTGATCAGTTGCAACTAAGAAACAATAAGCTAAGTAAAGACAGAGAATGGAAATAAATAACAAATACAAGCTTATATTAAGCTGAATAAAATGTGGTATAGGAATAAAAATTTTTATGTACCACTTAGGCCTTAGTCACAACTGTCTACAAAGGTGGATATGAGCAGTCTGCGGGTGAACTTGAGCAACAAAATTGAAGTTGTGGTTTGAATCAAGGTTGTAGACCAAACAAACAATCAACGTTGTTGACCAAATAAACATCAAGGTTGTAGACCGAACGTAACATCAAAGTGATAGACCAAACGACACATCAAGGTGGAAAACTGAACCACAAATTAGGGTGGTAGACCGAACGACACATCAAGGTAGTAGACTGAACGACACATTTAGGCGGTATACCAAAAGACACATTAGGGTAGCAGAGTGAACGAAACATCAAGGTGGTAGACCGAATGACTCATCAAGGTGGTAGACCGAACGACACATCAAGGTGGTAGACCGAACGACTCATCAAGGTGGTAGACCGAACGACTCATCAAGGTGGTAGACCGAATGACTCATCAAGGTGGTAGACTGAACAACACATTTAGGCGGTATACCAAAAGACACATTAGGGTAGTAGACTGAACGAAACATCAAGGTGGTAGACCGAATGACTCATCAAGGTGGTAGACCGAACGACACATCAAGGTGGTAGACCAAACGACACATCAAAGTGGTAGACCGAATGACTCATCGAGGTGGAAGAATGAAACACACATTATGCTGGTAGGCCAAACAAAACATCAAGGTGGTAGATTGAACAAAACATCAGGGTTGTAGATGAACAAAACATCAGGGTGGTAGATTGAACAAAACATCAGGGTTGTAGATGAACGAAACATCAAGGGTTGTGGACGTAACAAAACATCAAGGTTGTAGACAATTCCGTGAGTCATTAAAAGGAAAAAAGTTCTCTTTTTTTTTTCCTATAGGTATGCTGTGGGTGACAGTTGGTATCATAAATAGCATGTAAGTGTAAAGGTAAGGGTAACGTAGGGTAAAGTAAGTGAGAGGCAGATGTGTCATACAGATTTTTGAATTCTCCAACACCCCCCAACCCCATTGACTGCAAAAGGATCCCGTTGGTGCCAGTGAAGTGATAGATGTGTGCCTTTTGGACAAAATCTGTTAGAATTTAGGAAAATAGTCAATTCGAGTGTAGTATGTGTGATTCACCTGCAGACCTATGCAGGTAGTATGTGTGCGGTGTCAGTAAAGAGCCAGTATCTACACTGTATTAATGACGTGAGTCCAACGTTAGGGCACTGTATGACAGCATCACTTACTTCACAAGTGTGTGCAACTTCCATAAGCTATTAAAAAAATGAAAAAAAAAAAACAACATACAATCCGTGTACAGAACGCTCGACAATAGTTTGTTCCATTTTCATGACATCCCTTAAGGACATCCCATACGAGTGTCAAGGGAACTACAAGACATAACTAGACTCCTCTGAAGAGAATCTACAATCCTCCACGGGCCCAGATAACCCAAAACCATGCAGCATTCGTTTGGGTCAACCCCCCGTGACTAAAGCTTTAAAAAGATTTTGGGGATAGTTTGAGTAGGGCTTGTAGATGCAACCAAATCAGAAAGATCTGGAAAATCTCTCTATCACACAAGTGAGGATCAGTCTATCACTGTTCGTGCATTCTATGGCAATCAAGGTGTCTTCCAGGGTGTAATTTGTGCTAATAGTGGTACAGGACAATGTTAACTAACTCAGGACTCTTCAGTCTCCAGCCTCCTTGACTGAATCCAGGAGACAGAGCTGGACCCCCTGATGACTTTTGCATGTTCCCCTTCAGTGATGCTGCTGCTCCAGCAGAAATGTAGATGCCCCTCAGGAGTGACCCTGCATCAGGTTTGGTCTTTCTTCCTCTCTTGGGATTGGCTCCAAAAGAAGGAGGAGGAATGGGCTGTTGGTCCACATGTTCATGTTTTTTGTCTTCTGCATCCTCCGGCTGAGTTTGAACCGCCTCAGCAGGTGTCGCCTTGGCTCTCCTCCCTCTAATGACTTAACTTTCTCCTCTGAGGCGGTGATTACAACTTCTCAAGAAGTTTCCGTTGGCTCCTTGAAGATGTTACAGTTTTATTTCCATCTAAGTCCTTTTGCATTTTTTTTTTTTTTTTAATTAAGTTCAGTTCTATTGTTTATTAAACCCATTTTAGCTTCAGTCTGTCAACTTTTGGTCTTCTGCACTTGAGTCCTCAGATACCCCTTACCTTAAAATGTCTCAAACTTACTTAAACTCCCATTATTTATAGACAAACATCAACCAGGAATTTCACTTACTGAGTGAGATTCAGCGAGAGTATTGGGGCGGTGGGTGCACACACTGGTTTGCATGCATTAGCATGTCATTAGCACTTCAAACCTGAAAACTTGAAAGGCTTCCCTTGTGAAGACACTAATCTTCCTCTCTCCCTGTTCTCCCCGCTATACATTCTCCCAAGTCTCCGCTCTCATACACAAGCAATGATTAAGAAGCTCAGGACATCAATTAGAAAGTTTAACCTTCTGTTCATATTTACAAACTCTGTAGGGCATTGGCATCTGCGACACGCCGGCGGTGTGCTTCTGCTCGTTTGAGTTTACAAGCATGTGCCAGACAAAACTGGAACAGATCTAACCGTCATCAAGCAAAAATAAAGGATGCAGCTGGGAAGCAAATGGGATTCAACTTTTGTTGTCTCAAAATGAAGTTCATGTTTTCGTATTAGTGTATTTTACAGCGCACCTGAAAGACTTCTTTTTTTTTTTCAAATGACTACAGTGCACCTTATAATACGGAGTGCCGATTAATGTAATAATTCTGGTTGTGCTTAGTACTGTTGAAGGGAAACTTGCATAGCTACAAATGTTGTGTTTTTTTACAGATACTTTTCATTGTAAGTTTTTCCTTGAGCATACGTTGCTGAGTGCTGTGTAAACGTAACTTTACATATCAGATAAGTTTGAAAATAAACCATTTATTGACGGTGCACCTTGTAATCTGGTGCATAAAATGTAGTAATTTGAATAGTTTAGTTGTGACTTTGATTAAAAAAAGAGGCAACAAAATAAAAAAATTAAATTAAAAGACAAACTGTGTAGCAATGCTGTTCACTCAGGGGTCTTTCTGAAGCAATACCAAATGAAAATGTAACTAGTTTAATCATATTCTTTAGTATTTCGTAATTTTCCTAAAATTATTTAAAAAAATGTTTTTTAGTGATTAATTAAAGGGATTTAAAAGTGTTTTCTGTTTCATTTGCTCCCCAGAAAAGTGTTATTCTGTGAATAATTTAGCTTTCTTAAGCAAAGCAATGAACCCAAAGACGGCAGGTGTTACCACAGTATAAAAGAGCCCAGCCACGGAAACGCTGACTCGGCAGCCAAGATCTGTCACACACTGGAAATACTTGGCTCATTCGAACAAAGAGAGTTATTACCTCAATATGGCATCATTTACATCAATTTAAATTAAAGGAGAAAATACTGCGCACAGCACTGCTCCATCGAAACCTAAACACTGCAGTCCTTTCGGAAGACAAGTAGTAAAAAAAAAAAAGTAGTGAAAATTGTGCTTTTAAAATGTTCTTGTGGTATTTTCTCATAAAAAATTACACTTAAATTTGAATTTATGGTTAATTCTTTATTCCATTCATTGTGAATCCGAAGAATCTTGTCGGTGTGACAGGCCACCATTCCTCCGCTCCATTCTGATTCACTTGATCGGCCAGGTCCGTGTTGCGCCGCTAATGTTGGGTTGGGGCTATGAGGGGCTGCAAGCTAACGGGAGAGAGTGCAAACTGCTACACCCCTTTATGGGTCTAGGGCAGGCGTTTCCAAAGTCAGTCCTCAAGGGCCGGCCTCCTGCCGGTTTTCAAGAAATCCTGCCGGTTATCTGCTGCTGGTAACCTGGATCGGGTATGTTTGTTTGGCCTATAAGAAGCCTCAATGGCAGGTTGGTTGGAAAACATGTAGGACACCGGCCTTCGAGGATTGACTATGGACCCCTCTACTCTAGGGGATCAACGAGCATAGCATAAATTGGGGGCTTGTCCGGGATCAGCCAAGTTGGCTTACCAATTTCTAAGCCTCCACTCCTAAGTGTCTAACCTCCACATCACAAGCTCCACCGTCTTCAACCAAAGGAGTTTCAATTGCTCCATGGCAACCCTAGCCTTGAGCAATGCTGTTTGGTCAGCCCCTGCACCGGCTACGACTCCAGGAACGTCCGCACCTGCCGCCGCCTAATCGGGGTTAGTGGCACTGGCGACACCCACAGCAGCCTCCACTCCTACACTGTCGCCTTTACCACCTCCATATGATTTTTCTGGCTAAAATCTGCCTGAGGGTTTTTAGCACTTCATGCCCAATTAGTTTAATTCCCAAAATGCTCTTGACCAACAAGTCACAGACCTCAATTGTCATGTTATGAGACCACAGAGACAAACTGTCAACCACTTTGCCTCCAAGTGCAAACAAAACTTTACAAAACTCAAGTATTCAAAAAAACAATAAAATGGATCCTGATGGATCCCGGACGAGCCCCCAATTTACACACGTTATGTTACGCACCCAAAAATCAGACAGAATGAACTTCTGCCGCTCTGCAGAAACTATGTCTCATATCATTATGTAAACAGAAGGTTTTTTCATATTTAAACTTTTTTTATAGTACTTACGGTTAGTAAAGTCACTCTTTTTTTTGGCCGAACGCGGTTATTTAAGCCCATTTAAATACATTCTGTTGCATCTTTTGTTTCATTTGTTTGCCTCTTTCATGTCCTCCTTAGACCTCACTAGTTAAAGCAGAAGACTGTTGGCATGAGGTTCAAGTTGCTCAACACATTAATCCAAACTTTTGTCCACTTTCTATTCTTAGAATAACAATCTGGTCGATCTGGTTGCCCTCAAGCAACTATGGGATTAGGAATATCAGATGATTGGATTTTTTTTACCTATTTTTTAAGGTTTTTTTTGGTTGACCTTTTTAGTATAAAACCAAGAAATGATCTTGGTTGTGGGGAAGAAGTAAAAAAAAATAATAGAATTTGTAGTCATAACATATACGTATATATTTGTTTACATCACCAAGAGAAAGTTAAACAACAAATATGTGTATTTTTGATCAAAGTTGATGTTGAAACCATCTAAACAAATAAATTAGTATTTATTTTTATTTTATTTTTCACATTTATCGTGTCCAGTTAAAGAAATTTTATTACTAAAATACACTGAAAATGTAAAAGAAACAATGATTAGTATGGTGCTTATTATTTTGGCAGCAGGTCATTTGGATAGAAATTCTCTCAAAAACACAAAACTTCTTTTTTTTACCCAACAAGACGTCTGGTGAATTATGGACTTAGAAACTGCCGTACTTCCACGTTTCAGCAGATCTTGACAGGTTGACGAGTGATTTGTCAAACGCATTAATTATACAGTATATACCAACATGTCTGCAGCTTGAGCTGTGGAAAAGACTGATCTATATGAAAACATCGAAAACAGTCCTCGCTTTTTAAAGCCTTTTATACAAACTTTAGTTCTCGTCACAATGACAACATCTAATCAGAGATGGCAGGAGCTTCAGTAGGAAGAAATACATTAGTGGACATGCAAGTCTTTAGAAAACTTAAGTAAATCTTTAATCCTCTAGAAAAACCTTTGAAAACATGTAATCACTGTCACACTGAAAAATATCATTTTATGTATCTACGATTAAAAAAATGGGTATCAAACACTATAGTTTTTATAATAACGTCTGAGCCCGGATCTCTTCTTTCTAGACTGCACTCTTTATTATCGGTGTATCATTCACATTATGTTGAAGAATTGGATAAAAGAAAAGGAGTTCGGATTCATGTTTAGCCGTTTTAACACTTGAGTTTTTACTGCATTGTTGAGACTCTTTAAATTCCTGTAACTCTTCAACTGTAACTAATGCATTCCGACCCAAACCAGGGTTCACTTGCAAGCATATTAGGTATAGATATAGACAAGGGTTTGTTTTTTTTTGTTTTTTTCTGTTTCTTCTAAGTGTAAAAGCCTTTCAAAGGTAACAAACTCTAGTTTAACTGAGACTGGACGGAGTATGAACCCATTCAATTCCAAATATTTCTTCTTCAATGTGTATTACATTAGCATACTTTTCGGATTATTAACGCATCTGGTTATTAGGCGTATTAAAAAAAAAAAAAAAAAAAAAAGTGGAACTAAAACTACCAAGAATCCATAGAGGAGGCGATTGGTCAAAGTAGTTGATGGGACGTTTTTCTAGCGAACTTTGATGTTTTCTCTTTTATCTAGTCTTTGATAGGAGAAAGACGAGTAAATTTTATCAAAAACTCTCAGTTTTTTAGTTCATTATTTTGAAGCCATTCATTGTATATGAGAACTGGACCAAGTGAGTGTGATGTCATCCATAGAAAATGGCCATTGTTTTGCAGAACTAATCTTTGAACCACGTTGTCAGTAAGTACAGATTGATATGAGTCAACATTTCTATGACAACCACTCTGGCCAATCAGGAGTGAGCTTGTTGGAAGTCCACAGCCTCTGAACTGAGAAATAGCAGTTTATTTCTCAATGGGATTTCCACTTCTTGGAGCCAGCGGGTACTTCCTGTTTTAGTCCAGTTCTCAGGTGCTGTCAATGGTTGAATCAGTACTCATCACTCTGCCAGGCTCCTGACTACAATACCCATAATGCTCTGACAATCCATCAAGCTGTTAGTCTCCGTAGTCTGCAACCTTCAACACTGAAAGAGTCATTTGGGTCGATTTCTCACTGACTAGAACCCAAAAGGAACCTTAAAGTCTTATTTCAAGCTTTTAGAAAATAAAGACCGGTTTGTATTATATTATAATTACCATGATAAATATAAATAAAACAAAGAGAAAACATTTTTTCTCTTCAAAATATAAAATAGTTTATGACTTTTAACAGCAGTTCCTTTGACTTCCTTTCAAAATAAAAGACACCCCGTTTCATACTTATCTCAATGCAATTTTTAAATAAAACACACTTTATTTTACCATTTGTGTTGGATCTCTGCCAGAAATTCATGCATTTTTAACAAACCATAACTAAATCAGAGCTAATTCAGTATATTTACCATATTTTTAAATCATGAAGTGAATTCGTTAAAAAATAAAAAAATCAATTTAGTATAAAAGTATCAATTCTAGTTGTTCTTACTGACCTCAAATTGGTTTTCTTAACAAATATTTAAAAATGTTTGACTTTGGTAAACTATAAAGCCGAACCGCTTGATGCATTTTTGGAGAATTATGGGTAATGTAGTCAGGATTTTACTTAACTGTTATATTTCAAATAAAAAACGTAATTTTTCTTTCATCAGAGACCCATCGTAGTTAGTTGAACCATAAAATACAAAATGTATACACAAAGAATACTGATGATTTTTGAGAAAAGTAAAGGTATAAATGTATATAAACTGATGTATTACTTTATTTTAAGCAAGAACAAAAAGCAGCGTTGATCGGTTCATCAAACTGGATTGAAATCGTTTAAGATTAATGTAAAAGTATTTGACAATATGTGCTTTACAGAGTCAAAACAGATATATTTCTGTGTTATACATTATGCATCATATCTCCATGGTGAACAGCATGACATTGGAGGCTGAGAGTTTGGAGTCTTCACACATTTAGCTCAAAGAAATCTGCTTAACATTCAGTGACACATAATGCAGAAATTACCTCCAAAGCAGGGAAATCAAGCAGGAGGCTCACCCCACATACTAAATGAAGCTGAAGTAACACAATCACCAATAAAAAGACAAAAACACACGGACAGGTATCAGCCCGCAGAGGCAAAGGCAATCCCTCAATTCATTATTCACCACAAACAGAGGTCAAACGGAGCAACAACACTGTCTCTTCGGCCGTTCTAACGAAACCATTTAGAAACTTGTTTATCCTAATAATGTAAGGATGATCTCCTTATAAATTGGGAAAATGAAAAGTACTGGAATAAAGCTTAAAATTAAACCCTGAGCTTTATTGGAATCACCTGGTAATGAGGTGGTGTCAACGCTGTCGTCTCCGAGAGTTGGAGCGTCTCCAGTACTAATTAAAAAATTCTCCAGTTTTCGAAAGGGTTGAATAGTTTTGAAAAAGTCAAGGTTGTTACCTCCGTAAGACTTGAAATATTTGGAAAAACTGGTTAAAGTTTATTTTCACTGAATTAGGACTTTTTCTGTGTCCAAAAGTGT
The DNA here is from genome assembly GCF_002922805.2 of Oryzias melastigma. NCBI lineage: Eukaryota > Metazoa > Chordata > Actinopteri > Beloniformes > Adrianichthyidae > Oryzias > Oryzias melastigma. The sequence goes on along the minus strand of NC_050530.1, from coordinate 6,887,519 downwards.
GACGGGGAAAGTCAGGTCGGCCACATTAGTGTTTTTGAACAGGCGTTTTCAAAAGAGCGGCTCTGGAAATGAGTCAGCTTACCGCCGTGCGTTTGGATAATGCACGCCGCTAATGCTTCTCTAATTACCTCCACCTCACAGAATCAGCCGCCGGCAGCAGCAGCAGCAGGTGAAATCTACAGTTTTTCGATGTAAAGAAAAAGCTTTTATCTCCGTCTGTCTAAAAATCAAAGATAAATTATTTCAGATATAAAAGTCAGAGATTGACAGATTCTTTCATAATACATTTTTTAAAAATATAGACATCGGTTTCTCTAAATCTTTCATATCCATGATGCTGATGTGAATTTATTTGACTTATTTCACCATCTGTATGTTGGTTCTCATTTATCCATCCATCAATGGTCCAAACTTGCTTGATCCTTTTCATGGTTGCTGGAGCCTATCCCAGCTAAAGTGTAAAAAGTGAAACAGTGGATCTGTAATTTGTCACATTTAAAAATATACCTTTTAATCAAAGTACATTTTTGAGAAAATCAGTTGGTTTTGTTAATTGATTCAACGTTTGACTTTTTACAGTGTTCTACACAGGACATTTTTATGTATTTAATGTTTTTTTTTTCTTTTTTTTTTAAGAATGTTTTAGAACCAGAAAAATATATTTATTGACTATACACAAACAACATTTTTTCTTTTGAAGTAAAAAAAAAAAAAAATACAAATACAAAAAGATGTATTTGTTTTTTCAATTAATTTTTTTAAAGTACTCCTAATAAAATTCAACCAGTAGTTAGCTTGTTTTGGGTAAATATCAAAACATTATTGTGTAATATTATAAATTTTATTACTTTTCCTTTTCTGTACTTGTGGTTTCTACAATATAAAACAAGTACAGCAATCCTTAACAAAAATCTTGTAAGCAGCTGACATCTAAAATCTGTTGTTAGTTCTGTCAGGTCTTGATTTTTAAAACTGTTGATAAATGTTGTGTCCGTAATCCCTATATATATATATCGCATTTTCTAGTGTTGCCGAATCTGCTAATTCCAAATCGAGTGCACTCAAATTTCCCAGAAGTCCTTGCAAAAAACTAGCGTACATTGATGGTCACTAGATTAGCGAAAATAGACCACAATGCATTGCGGTCGAATGATTTTGAACAAAAAAACGTGCTTAAATGTAATTTTTGAATAAACAATCCATATTTTCACAATCAGAACTCGGTGGAGTCATAAATAAACTTTGTGAAATGTTCGTTTTTATTTGATTTTATCCGTTTTTTAGAAAAACGAAAGAAAAGTAGTGAGCATGGAGTCCGAATTACCTTTAAAATCCAGGGCTCTATATAGTCCCGCACTATATAGTTTTTTTAAGGGGGATTTAGACACAACCAAAGGGTCCCCAAATAGCTCTTGTTTAGTTTTACGTATATGTGTTATTATTTCTGAAAAAAAGTACGCACTGTATTTTTATAACATATCATTGCCTATGAGCAGTCTGGAAATACATAAAGAAACAATTTTAGCATCATCAGTGACTGGTCTGTATCTGGTCTGTTGGTACCAACCTCAGAAAACATTGGCTACGTCCAAATTCCCACTCTGATCCCTCACTGCTAAAAAACTAAAAAACGCAGAACTATCCAGTGCCTACTTTATTTATTTATTTATTTTTTTATATGTGAAGTATGACGTGAAAATCTTATCAATACGAGCATTTTGCAACATCTATTAGGATTCCACTGTGTTCTGATGTTGATGGTTTGGGGGAAGTTGGAGGCTGACTCCGCCCACAGCCGAAATGTGAAAATCCAGTGAGGGGGCGGGGCTTGGGAACAGGACTGTTATCATTACTGGAGCTCCAGATCATGATGTGAAACGTCTGAAACTTACATGGCTTAACCAATCACAAAATTCAACTGTAATACCTCGATTCAACCAGTAGGGGGCAGCACACAGATGGTTTTATTGACGATATTTTCGAGAATTTAAAAGATTTGGCAATAACCAACAGACAACACCTCTAAAGCCGCATTTATATAGAGGTCGGCAAACAAAAAAAGTTGATTTACGGTTTGGTTACCCTTTTAAAAAATTACATTAAAAATATTTTTTTTTTAACGCAATGCATTGTGGTCTATGTTTGCCAATGTATTAAACATCAATGGACGCTACTTTTCGTAAAGACTTCTGGGGAATTTGTAGGGCCCATATAGTGCACTAGTGTGAGTAGTGAAGGAATTCAAACATAACTATAGATTTACCAAGTTCTGCAATTCCACAAATCACCACTAGAGGCTGGTTTCTAATCAACACATTTTTCCATTAAATCATCTGAAAAAAAACTCTTCTTTATAGCCAAGTGTAAAAAAAGTGTAATTTTAGACAGTTTTTGGTTATTTCCAACAAATCTGAGGGAACATTTAATGAATTTTTAATTTGTTTTCTTCTTTTATTCTTGACAGATGAATGTTCACACAGTTCTACTTCACCAAACTCCCTTTATTTGTCCGTCCAATCCTCTATTTCTACAATAGGGTGAAGTGAACTTCAACCAATACAGCCGCTTCAGGCTTCATCTGAACTCCTTTTTGTCCCGTCAGACACCAACCCACCACATCCAAACACTCTGTGACTCGCATCGGTTTATCCGTACATACATGTGTGCGACGGCAGCACACCTCGCCACATAATTGCACATTTCTTGCTCCCTTGAAAGCAACAGCTGAGATTTAAAGGTGGATATTATGGCCACGTTGCATGACTGAGCTGTCTGACAGATGCTTGATGGATCTGTTTAATCTCCTCTCCTGGTTGCTATGTGAAAATACATAATAGATTTTTTTTTGGGGGGGAACTAAATATTATTTCTATATCGAGATCAAAATATCCTTTAATTAGATAAATCAGATTAATTTATTGTCTCTTTGATGGGTGAAACCACAGGTAAATGTGTTTTATTTTAATTAGTTATGATGTATTTAAGCATATTTGTCATAATCCACATTTGTGTTGGCAAAATAATATTTTTCTGGTTGTTTTTTTCCTTCTTTATCCTGATAAGCCCAAGTGAGACAGAGTTGGAACAGTGGGATTTCTTTGACTGTCTTGTGTGATTTTTTTTTTTTTTTTT
>NC_050530.1:6873387-6884371 GCF_002922805.2 Oryzias melastigma | reverse complement strand
TTCCGTTTGTCTCTGCCTGCTGATCTATTAAATATGGGTTTGAGACACCGTCGAGGATTAAACATACGATCTGCAGCTCAGTAAAAGCCCATTAGGAGTGGATTTCTTAAGTAAAGCAACAATTAAAAAACATGAGAAAGAAAAGGATGACAATGGAGGCTGACATTTGGGAACGGTTCAATTCTTTGTTATTCATCCAGCAGGAGATTATTCTCCTGCAAAACACTGGAGCTTAGTGGGACGAGATCATTTGCTGTAATTCATTAGAATATAGCAATAAATCTGGAAATATTATCTGCCGACAAAAGGCAGCTGTTAGCGACCGGCTCAAAGACGAGAGCAGTGGAGGTGAACCCAAACATTTATCTTTCCTTATGACATCTTTACCTGGGATGATAAAATCAGGGGAGCCCTCTGGTGGAGTATAGATGACAACCCCGTCCACCAGACAGAAGGCCCCTCGTCTTCATGAAAACAGGTAAATGTATGCATTTGATGGTATAAACGCCTCCGTCTGGTCTGACGGAGGCGGTCTTTAAGGAAACCTCTAAGGATCCCATCTGCACACAGAGCCTACAGAGATATCAAAGTATTGTTTTGTGTCTCAACACGCTGACGCCTCCGTGTCCACTCCTGAAAATCATTTAGCTTCAACATCAGTAATGAGAAGCAGCTGTTCTCCTTCACCAGCTGAGCTTACAATGAAATAACAAGCAAAGAGCTGCCGGCAGAAAAACACAGGAGCCGCTCCTTTTTTAAATCCAATATAGTGTCTATGTAGTGCTACAATCAAGTGCTCTGTATTTACTTCAGCTGTTTGGATGTGGCAAAGAAACGCACAGGGAGATGTGGCGGTGTCGTGTGTGTCACCCAGAGTCTTGTTTTCCTGCTTTGTAAGAGTGTATGTGCACAGATTTTCAAAATAAAAGTACAAGCAGTACATATTTTAAAGATTTTTATATATATATATATATATGATTTATATATGATTTTGATTACAATTAAGACTACAGTTGAGCTACAAATGTCTTTTTATATATACTTATATTTAAATATTCTGGATTTTCCTGCAATTTGCAACGTAAAAGTGATGAAATGTTATATTGTTATGCTATAGTTTTAGAATAGAAACTGAGTATGTGCAAATTATATCAGATTATGATGTTAGTTATTTGGATACAGTAATGGACCTCTGCCAATATACACACACACATATATATATATATATGTATACATTTCAAAATATTTCAGATATTTCTATCAATGAGGCTTAACATGTAAACTAAAAATAAGCCAAAAATCTTTTTTTTTTAAAGTTATTATGGTAAAATGTTATGTTACTGGAAGTTTTGCACATATGTGTAATAGAAACACACCTCCTCAAGCTATCATATATAATTGATGACATGCCTAAATTAGTTTAACAAGTAGGTACCATGGAAATACAACTGTTAATAGCCAAAAAAGCACAAAAAACTGTGAGAATATTCAAATTAGTCAAAACAGCTAGCATATTGCTAAAACATTAGCTAAACTCCAAATTTACTAATAACCTCAGTTAGATGCCAGATTAGTCAAAGGAGCTATCTTAACACCAAAGCAAAAATAAAATGTCAATTGAGCATAAAAAATGCTAAAAATGTTGAATTTAGCCAAAAAAGCTAGCATGTTGCTAAGATGCTAGCTAAACTCCAAATTTGCAGTAAAAACCTCAGTAGATGCCAGATTAGCCAAAAGAGCTATTTTAACACTAAAACAAAAGTGAAATGTCAATTTAGCATAAAAATGCTAAAAATCTCTAATTTAGCAAAAAGCTAGCATATTGCTAAAAAATAAGCTAAACTCCAAATTTGCTTTAAAAACCTCAGTAGATGACAAATTAGCCAAAAGAGCTAGCTTAACACTAAAAAAAAATTGAAATATTAATTTGGCATAAAAACGCTAAAAATCTCTAATTTAGCAAAAAGTTAGAATATTGCTAAAAAATAAGCTAAACTCCAAATTGGCTTTAAAAACCTAAGTAGATTCCAAATAATCCAAAAGAGCTAGTTTAACACGAAAACACAACAGAAATGTCAATTTAGCATAAAAAAAATGCTAAAAACGTCTAATGTAGCCAAAAAAGCTAGCCTTTTGCTAAGATGTAAGCTAAACTCAAAATTTGCTTTAAAAAACAACATAGCTAGCTTAACACAAAAACAAAATTAAAATACCAATTTAGTTTAAAAAACTATAAAAATGTCTAATCTAGCCAAATAGGAAAAAGGTTAGCAGATTGCTAGCATATTAGCTAAATGCAAGATTAGCATAAAATCCACAGAAGATTCAAAAATAGTCAAAAATTCTTATATCAGAAGTCAGATCAGTTTTGTCTAAAAAGTGTGAGGTTGCCAAAAGACAGTAAGATTATTTAGTTTTAGTACTGTAGTATCTGGTATTTTGTGCTCCAAAAACACAACAATTTGTGTGATTTTCCTGTTTACATGATTTAATGTTTAGAGCTTAGAGTGATCATTTAATAATGATAGTATCTTATAGTTCATTGGAACCTAAATTATTTTTTTTTTAAATCTGCTCTTCAAATACATTTTCAATTTCTTTGGTTAAAATATATAAAAATGAATTTCTTTTTTATGTAAAGAAATGAAAATATCCCATTGCAAAAAAAAGAAAAATAAATCCGTAATAAAATAGTTAATTCACATTTAGTGTTAATATAAGGCATTTTCACCTCCCTAAATCTGGCTTCTCTATGCAAAAAGTTTTTTTTTTTTATGTAATACATTTGTAGCCTGATTCTCGGCCTGCCGTCTGTGCCTTCTAAGTTTTGAAACTAAAAAAGCTGAAGGGTAAAGCTTGATGTGAAAAAGGGAAGACAGTTGCTCCAACTTCAAAAACTCTTGCTTTTCAGCTGTGTGACGAATCGGCCGGCGGGTTACCTGCGGCTAATACCCGAGGAGCGTGACAGCGTGCTAAGAAACAGCTGGTTTTAAGAGTCATAGAATGTGTAGTGGATGTGGTGGTGTGTAAATATTTATTATATAAATAGGACAGGGTATTTTTTATTTAATTTAGCAGTAATATGACTAAATTTGTGTCTTTATTTCTAGTAACGAGAGCCTTATCGGAGCTAAATCTGCTCTACCGATTGACTGGAATGTGACTATTCCTAAATCTATTTCATTCATGATGAAACATTTTAATCAACATTTGTACTGACCTTTAAAATAATTAACATTTTTTACTGAAGGCTTCCTAATATGCACATTTGGAGTGCGGGGGAGGTGACAGACAAGTGGATCTGAGTCAATCCTCTTCTTGACAGATGATCCGCTCGCACAGTTTGGACGACTCATCCGAGTTTGGGCCGCTGACAGAACCGGAAAACTCCGCCTCCGTCTGAGACGTGGCGAGCAGGTCGTTTTGTTTACGACTGTGTGGCCCGAGCACGGCGGTGGACTGGTGGGGGTTGAGAAAGGGGACACGGCCCATTGGCTTTAAGCCTGGAGAGCGTCCTCCCTTGCAGAATGGATCAGCAGTGGAGCGACAGCATCGTGGATTAGTGCAGCCTGTCAAGGTCTGACGGTGCAGTGACAATTTAATCGCTGAACTGACTCTCCACAGGAGAAGGAAAGAATAAAAAAAGGGAGGATGTGAGGAATAAAAGCAGGAAGGGAAGGGTGCAGAGGTGAGGTCTTCATTTAGATGATACAATTTGTCACATCAGATTCAGCTAATATTGCTGTCAATGTCTCCTGGGTTGCAGAAATGGGCGGGAAAAAAAAGGAAAACACAAACAAGCTCATGGAGACAGACAAACAAACAGACACTCTCAGCTTACCCATAAGCCCACAGCAAACTATCAATGGAAATAGCTCTTCCTCATGGGGACCACCGGCTTTGCCCAGTTTTTCTTTTCTCTCTGTGAAAAGTCTTGTGCTTCATCTTTTGGATAAATGAGCGTGACATTTAGATGGGCGCATTCACAAGTACTTTTATTGTGAAATAATCATTTTTAATAAAGTTATCCATCCGAACAGATGGAGCTTGGAAGGGAGGACATAAAGCAAATCAATGATCTAATGCCTCACGTCAGCATAGCTTTGAGAGAAGCAATCAAATGTGCAAATTTGGGGCATGAATTATTCACGGCAGCAGTCCTTGGTGCCACTAAGTGGCAGTTATTTTACCGTTTGATCGATCGCAGTCAATGCAAAAAATGTAATGCAAATGACAGAGCTTTTCATTCTAACCACAACCTCCATGCAAGTGAGTCAACATTCAGTCATTTAATGACTTAGTTCTCTTTTCACCTTCATCCTAAAGGGTTTACCCACACAGTATGCCTTATCTTGAAGGCCTTTTAATGCATAAATGTGCTTTTACGCCACGTGGATATAAGAATAAAGGCAAAAGCAATACATATATTTTTAAATACATAAAGAAACAAAGAAGCCTGGATTGCTTTAGAGCAACTATTAATATAATTTAAGCAACAAGTCATTTATGTGTTCTTTAATATGGAAGTCTACGTTCACACGGCATGACGCATTCAAGAGACCACTTTAGATAAAAAAAAGATTATGTGATATATGCATATCTTCAGGCTTCTGCGTTCTGAATTTCACCCATATTTTTTTCTATCCTAAAATCCTTCCCAGTGATCTTTTAATTAGAATTATTACCAAAACCCTTTTTCGTTTTTTTAAGACGTATTTATATGGAAGCGTTAATGACTCATAATTCAAAAGTCAATACTGGAAATGCTTTTTCATTTTCACTATGTAACTGCATTACTTGTCTCTTAAACAAAATGAAAAAGCAATCCTCAGAACGTTTTTTTTCTTTTTTTTTCTTCAACACCACTTATTCTTTATGAGACACTTTTTGTGGGGCGAGATGTGAAAACGAAAAAGAAGTCTTCATTGGCTTTGTCACTATAATTATGTCACAGAATGAGCGGTATGGATTAAGAAAATGGAAATTCAGTTTGGAGGACTCCTTTTTTGGGGGAAATTAAAAAGCATTTCTGTTAATCCATTTTAATTTTTCAAATTTGACATTTCTAATTGAATTTTGATAAAAATGCAATAGAAAACTTTTTGAAAATGAAATGTCAAATACCATTTTCTTTATCGTTTTAAATTAGAAGAGCGATGTTGAAGAAGAAAAAGAAAAAGCTGTTCAGAGGATTGCTTTTTCAGAAGCATTTCCAGTACTGACTTTTATTTTGAATTATGAGTCTCAAACGCTTCCATAATTTGTGGCAGTAGTTCCTTAGAAATAGAATTCTGGGTTGTCCGGCAGAGCTTTTGAGTCCGTGCTACCTGCCCCCTCCCTGGTGCTGAGACCCCTGTTTGTGCGAAAGCTTATACCCTCAAGCTAACATTAGCCACAAAAATAATAACAACCGATAGTGGATCGATCCAGTCATGCAGTTTTGAACTTCAATTTGCTACAGCAGGAGTGTTCAACACTAATAATGTCTCGCACACCTACAGTAATTGTGAGCGGGCCACGATGCACGCCGGGGGAGGGGAGGCTCAGACACGCCCATTTCAGGAGCTGCAGCATAAGTCTGAGCTTTTTCAAGCATCCGGTTTTCTGAACCAATTAGATTTGAATTAAGAAATACTTGGAAATACAGTTTTAGTCGTGAATTATTTTTTATAAAGGTCATCTACTATAAAAAAAAATGTAAAAACCTAAATGCGTTTGTTAGTCCGTTTTTGGGCACTACGCATAAAATGTGCATCCATTGTACGATTGTTAAAAGTCATGTTTTACTTTGACCAATCAGCTCTGATTTTATAGTGACTATTGACTGTATAAGAACTGGACTGAGCAATCCTCTCTCCTTCCTGTTCCGAACAGGAAGTTCCCGCTGGCTCCAAGAACCAAAATCCCATAGACTTCTATAGAGAATTCTTAAACAGTTATTACTTAGTCGTTCTATTTGTAAGAATAGCCATTCTTGCTCTTTTTTTTACATGTTCTTACACACTATTTTTTTTTTCACAATATGTTTTCTTCTTATTAAAGTTACAAACTGACCAATCAGATGTCTCCGTAAAACGCCCTCAAACGTTTGATTGACAGATTCTCCTAAACCACTTTCAGTGGAAGGAGACTGAATTGGCTTAATTTCGCTGGAGCCAGAAGTAAAGCGTTTACCATGTATGATGTCACACTTTCTCAGTTTAATTCTCTTACAAGGTCAATAGTTGTGGGTAGCGTCATTTTTAATTCACGAGAGTTCCAATCATTTAAAAATTAAACTACAGAGGATCAGAACTATGAAAGAAAATACCTGGCAAGATACGAGAAATTTGCACTGCTTCAATGTTTCTCGCCATATATTCCTTTTTTATTTTTATTAGATTGGATGTCTTGGATTGTATTTTTTACTAAATGGAAAATTCTTAGTCTTAACTTTATTTATGACATTTATTATTTTCCAGTAAAGATTAAGACAACAAACTAACATGGTTTGAAGTATCCATTTAAAAAGTAAAATCTTCCTATTCCTTCTGTTGAGATAATAACAGTATTTATTTATTAGATGGTCACTCACTATTTAAGATATTCTTTGGCAACTTCTTTTTTCGTTTTATAAATGCAGTAAAAATAACACCCAGAATGCAAAGAAGCAGTCTTTAGTTTTTCTACATGAACAGAGACATGCAAACTTTAGATTCAACCAGCTGCAGCATTTTGCATCATTTTTGCATCATCTGTGTAACTCAAGAAGCGTGTTTTACAATTCTTAAGCAAATCAGGAAGCATTCTTGTAAAAACTGACAAACTAATTTATCTTTTGATTTTTGTGAAAATATAAAAAAAAAAAAAAAAATCGACTCGCAAGCATGGAAATGACATTTTGTGCAATGTTTGCACGAGAGTCCAAATAGAACTCATAAAAATTCACATTTTAGCAGCGTGTTCTGTGTTTAACGAGGCCTCAGTGTTTCTCTGTTGCCGCGTGCCACAAATAAACAGCAAAATACTGCCGGTGTCTCTGCTGTTGGGTCTGGAAAAACTGTTTAATTGTTTTTATGGGTGGGCAATCACACTCAAGAGTATCAGTTCCTCCCAGGTGCTAAATATAATAGACCACTGTATTTTCCGCACTATGAGGTGCAAAAGATGATCAGGTGGACTCTCAATGAATGATGTTGTATATAAAGTGCACTGAATTAAAAGGTGCATTAATCAATACAAAAGAGTCAGAGATAAGTCAATTAATCAGTCAGACTTTATTAACTGCGTTCACAGTAACTCTAGAGGTTAGCCACATTTGAAGTGCTAGCCATGTTAGCCTGTTAGCATTTGGCGGAGTAGGTGTGTCCGAAACAGTTTTTTTTAAGGTAACGTGTGGAGACTTTTGCCTGTATCTGTCTGATGCACGTATGTTCAGCGTCATGCTTTGCCATGTATTTTATTACATGGATGTGCTCTAAAATAGGGGCAGCAAACTCAATCGCTCAAAAGGCCAAAACGCACCTTAGGTCGCGGGCCGAACAGGATAAACATTTATTAAAAACTCCAAAACTGCATTTTTTAAACTTAAAAACGTAACTTTTTAACATAATTATGATTATGTTATGTAATAAAAATTATGAACTATATATATAACATAGCCATGATGCTAGTGGGAAAGCTCTAAGATGAATTTGGCCGCTAAAGATGCTAGTGCTGCTAGTTGAAGAAGCTGAAACGGATAGCCAGCTTAAATATTAGCTAAATGCCAAATTAGCCTAAAAAACTAAGAAAAAAAATTAACCAAAACTGCAAGCATGTTGCTTAAAAATAGCTAAACTTCAAAGTAACCTAAAAATCTGACAAAACCTAAATTAACAAAATCTGCTAGCATGTAGCCTAAATATTAGCTAAACTCCAAAACACCCTAAAAACATCTTAACGAGTCAAAACAGCTAGCATGTAGCTGAAATGTTAGCTAAACTCCAAAATATCCTCAAAAATCTTGGTAAATGCCAAAATAGTCCAAAAAGCTAGCAAAATGGCAATTTTTACAACTTTAAAATTAAAACTTTTTAACCTAATCATGAATAATAAAAAGGCAACAATAGTATTTAAGAATAAATCAACCTTAAATAACTTTCAATGTTTTACTCTCCATAAAAATATATGTTGTCAAATTTACACAACTATTAATAAAAAATAAAATAAAATTAAATGATCTGGAGGGCCGGATCCTTGACTTTGACACTTGTGCTCTAAATCAAAGAACTTTAAGTAAGTAAGTAATGACTTTTTATTTTAGCATGACTTTTTAATTAAATTATTTTCTTTATTATTTTTTGACTGACAAATCAAAGTTTGGTTTTAATTCAGCAGACTTGGTAACACAGAATGTATAATGTTAAAATAGCGACTTAAGGCTAACAGTTGCTTGCAAAGATAAAAAACATCTGTTCTTTTGGTCATATTTTACAGGAAAAGTTGTTTTAATTGCTTTTAAAATATTTTTTAAAAAGAAAAAGTCCTTTTGTAGGAGCCTCCTATTTCTAGAAGTTTGTCATTTTCTTGGAATTAAAAGCATGTAAGCATGTACCTCTGCACGGGGGGAAAAAAATAATATGCCCCACTAACACCAGATCCACTTAACCTTGCATTTTCAACACATGTACTAACAGTTTCTTGTGAAGGGGCCTACTCCACAGGAACAACCTCAATAATGAATGAACACGCAGATGGCTGGTTAAAAAGTAAGAATTTAACTGCATCTCTGTGGGGTTGTGACCAAAGAAATTGGCTGGTGGTTTAAAGAACAGTCAGAAAATTACACCAACAGAAATACAGAAATGTTAAGTCTCCATCTCAGGGATCTTTTAATGGAAATTACTACAAAAGGTGTAGCATAAAAGCTCAGACAGCCAACAGCCTATAGCACTTTAGTGGGGGTTTTAATATAGACTTCCATCTATATCCATATGAGTGCCGAGATACCGGAATTCAGATAAAAAGTCAAGTGACATGACTGTTAGAAAGCCAGCTCCCCCACACTTTCAGAGAGAGTATATTATTATGCCATTTTTAGAAAATGTACACTTTTTGGCATTTTATATTAATGAGCACATATGATAAAACTAGCCTTAAAGGAAGAATAAAGTTGCATAAACTTTTTTTTTTTTTTTTTTAAGAATTAAGAAACTTTGGCCCATATGATTAAATTAATAGCCTATTCACGGCAAAATCCACCGTATTTACATGAACTATCACACATTCAACTTTTACTTTGAAACTAATATCTTATATATTTCCTTGAATTAAAGAAAAAAATGTATCAAAGTTGATCAAGGAATGAACAAAATGATACGCTTTGCTGCCCATGGTTTGCCTGGCGCTACCAGTTTCTGAAACCCCAAGTTCATTAAAAAAAAAACAAATTTATTAAATCAAAATTGGGTTTTTCTGTTGATTTTATCCCCATAGCAACCATTTTAGTTTTTGATCGCCTGGGGATGACGAACAGATTTATATAATTTTTTAGATGATTGTGCGAAAGTGAACTTTTGGATTTCCTTAGCAACAGAGGTTTTTTGCTAACCACGCCCACATTCCTGATATGTTCATATCATAGGTTATGTCATTTTGTTCTACTTGAGCCAAGGATTCATGTATTAAATTTTCATAGTATTATTGTAAAAAATGTGCAAGCAACAGCGATATAACACTTTTGCTAGCTTGACGCGCTAATTTCGTCCAAATCTACGACTTCTAAATCCAACAATTTTTCACAAGTAGCTCACCAGAGATGCTTGAGGGGTTGGGAGGTGATAGATTAAAACCAAAAGAATGAGTTTAAATTTATAGAAGATACTAAAAGTGTTTTTTTGTTTTTTTAAGAACTGAGCTAATATTTTAGCTAACCCTCTACACACTCTCTATAAAATAGAGGTCGTTCTGTTGGTTTTATCTCCATAGCAACCATTTTATTTTTTGATCGCCTGGGGATGATGAATACATCTATAGAAATTTTAGATGAATCTGTGAAAGTAAACTTTTGGATTTTCTTAGCAACGGAAGTTTTTTGCTAACCACGCCCACATTCCTGATATGTTTTTATCATAGGGTATATCATTTTGTTCAGCTTGAGCCAAGGATTCTTATATTACATTTTCACAATATTATTATTATTTTTTTATTTTTTAAAGCTTCTTAAGACTTAAGCTAATATTTGAGCTAACCGTCTACACGCGTAATCACGGGGCACCAGATAAGTAAAATGAACTGTTGGGCTAATATAACGTGATGTCCACATCTGTGGTCGACAGGTCTTAAGAGGTTCATTTAAGATGGCCGCCTCCTTTTAAGGTCAACAAAAGTTTAGTGAAAATGTGAAAATCACCAAATTTTCTGCTTCAAAACAAAATGGCTGCCTGTGTCTATCTCGTAGTATTATTTTTTTGTTTTATCAATGGATTTTGAACTTGTTTTGTTTGTTTTTTTGACTTCCATTCACTTTTTGACGGTTCCCCCCACTGTGATATCATCATTTTCACTTTGCCCTCAAAGTCTTTTTCTCTGGCAATTAGGTGTGTGCATTTTTATGAGTTTTTGAGCATGTGGCGGGGGTGAAATGTTTGGAATTGGGGGAAAAAAAGTAATTTTAGTCCAGGACTGCTGCAAGCCGAGTCTGTAATGAAAGGAAAAATAAAAAATTTTGACCAGTTAAATAGTTTTAAAAGTTTTATTTCCACTTATTTTTTGCAAAGTGCAACACACTTTAAGGAGTCAATTAAAGGGTAAAAACTGGTTTCACCTCTATACTTTTAGAAAAGTTGCATGAGGTTAAACCAAAGCTCAGATAGTAAGAATAATTTGCCATAAAATGTGACCAATTTTTCAAGTTTCCAATTAAAGATGTGAAACGTCAATAATAATAACTTGTTGTAACTCTTATTAACGGAGCGCCGTAAATTCCCGTTTTTCTACTTCACTGATAATCCCCCCCCCCCCC
>NC_050530.1:6867338-6873143 GCF_002922805.2 Oryzias melastigma | reverse complement strand
TGATCAGATATCGTGGTGTCTTATGTTGGAAGGAAATGTAATTATTTAATGTTTGTGCCCTTGAGGAGAAGACCATGTCAAAAATGCTCTTATGACAGGCCCACTTTGAGTATTGAACATGGAACAGGGATGGAGAGATTAGTCGATTCCACTTTAGAAAATCAGTCAGGATTTAAAGGGAGGACTGATCTCTATAAATACCCCAAAAAGGAATTCTCCTTTAGACTGAATCATCCTCAACATCTAGATTTGCTGTTAATTAAAAAAAAACTGACATTGACTGCATGAATGCTACATCAACAGTATCAGACTTCTAAGTCCATATGTTTGAATCTGTATCTAAAAAACTGCTGGCAGCCATTTTCAGTAAAAGCACCAGTAAACTGACTGTAAACAATCTGGTTTGCTCCACTGAAGCTGTGTGTAGTCTGTGAGAATTGTGATTAAAGAGATTTTAGCTTTAGGGTTCAATGTTAAAAAAAAAATCCCAAAAGAGCACAATCAAAATCCGATAATTCTTTGCAGTTTGTTTCATTTCCAGCTCACAGAACCAACAAAACCTGATTTGTTTGTGTGTAAACACTCATTCTGTCCCAGTTTAGGTCTCCAGGTGTCAGAGATACGCTTGGCATTGGGTTCACTTCAGTCAACTACAGATGGCATGCATAAACGGAGGACCCAAATATGTGCCCTGTGGGACGCCAACATTCTAAGTTGAGCTGATTTAACACTAAAAAGTGGAACATTTTACAGGCCAAAACCATCTGAGACAAAATCAGTTTTTAGTCTTAAGATAGCCTCTGGCACTATTCTAGAAAAAGTGTGGATTTTTATGCTAATTTGGCATTAGGCTAACATGTTAGCAATGTGCTAGCCTTTGTTTTTTGGCTAGATTAGATAATTTTACAGTTTTTTTTAAAGCTAAATTGACATTTCATTTTGTTTTAGTCCTTAAACTAGCTCTTTTGGCTAATCTTGTATCTACTGAGGTTTTTTTAAGCAAATTTGGAGTTTAGCTAATTTTTTTTAGCAATATGCTAACTTTTTTTACTCATTTATTCTTAGTTTTTAAGGCTATTTTGGCGTTTAAAAACTGTATTTCCTTTGTGGTTGCTAGTTCAGCTAATTTGGGCATTAGGCTAACATGTTAGCAATGTGCTAGCCTTTGTTTTTTGGCTAAATTAGATAATTTGACAGTTTTTTTTAAAGCTAAATTGACATTTCATTTTGTTTTAGTCCTTAAACTAGCTCTTTTGGCTAATCTGGTATCTACTGAGATTTTTTTTAAGCAAATCTGGAGTTTAGCTAATTTTTTTAGCAATATGCTAGCTTTTTTGACTCATTTAAACTTAGTTTTTTAGGCTATTTTGGCATTTAAAAATTGTATTTCCTTTGTGGTTGCTAGTTAAGCTAATTTGGGCATTAGGCTAACATGTTAGCAATGTGCTAGCCTTTGTTTTTTGGCTAAATTAGATAATTTTACAGTTTTTTTTAAAGCTAAATTGACATTTAATTTTGTTTTAGTCCTTAAGCTAGCTCTTTTGGCTAATCTGGTATCTACTGAGATTTTTTTTAAGCAAATCTGGAGTTTAGCTAATTTTTTTAGCAATATGCTAGATTTTTTGACTCATTTATTCTTAGTTTTTTAGGCTATTTTGGCATTTAAAAACTGTATTTCCTTTGTGGTTGCTAGTTAAGCTAATTTGGGCATTAGGCTAACATGTTAGCAATGTGCTAGCCTTTGTTTTTTGGCTAAATTAGATAATTTTACAGTTTTTTTAAACCTAAATTGACATTTTATTTTGTTTTATTCCTTAAACTAGCTCTTTTGGCTAATCTTGTATCTACTGAGATTTTTTTAAGCAAATTTGGAGTTTAGCTAATTTTTTTAGCAATATGCTAGCTTTTTTGACTCATTTATTCTTAGTTTTTAAGGCTATTTTGGCGTTTAAAAACTGTATTTCCTTTGTGGTTGCTAGTTAAGCTAATTTGGGTATTAACTCAACTATAAACAATATCTTGACACTAGCTGCATCTCCATTACGTGCAAAACTTTATTGAAATTCTAGAAATGTCCAAGAAATGCAAATTGTGCAATTACACTGTTTCAAGTAAATCATAATTATGTGAAGAAACACAAACATTTTTTTTTTTATAAAGTTTGCGCAATTTCCTAGTCAATGGAAACACAACTACTTAAACTTTTCTTTAGGTCAAATACTTCTCAGCTATTTATGCCAAAAAAATCTGCTAAGGTTCCACTACTTTAGCATTAACTAAATTGCTTTGGATTGTTAAGCTTTTTGTTTCAGTGTTTCAGCTTCAGTATTTTCAGCAGCCACATTCAGCTTATAGTATTCACTGTGCATTATCGCAAGAAGGCTACTGCTATAAATCTAGTTATTTATTGTTTTTGTGCCAAAAAACAGGTTAAATAACAAATAAATGAAATAAAAAAAATTTAATTGCAAAAGCATACAAAAACAAGAGATCAAAACATGTAAATATGCATATAACATCCACAAATAAATGTTAAAACCACAATTTTTGGAAGTTGGTACTTAGAAAATAAACTTAAAACTAAGATTTTAACTTTAACAAACATCTGACCATTCATTGTGGTCCTGTTTTAAGAGGAATAATCACATTATTTACATTTTTGTTCATCGAAAGAGCAAATTCTTTCATTCTGAGACAAACTTTTTACTTTTTTGCGCGACACAATCAGCCCACAGCCTCAAAGAAGCTAGCAGACACTTCTCCAGGTTGGGCCCTTAAATCTCTCCTGAGTCCCGTATTAAGTCATTCAACTGCTGCTAATTACAGGCCAGAGTGTGATCTGCTCAAGCGTTCTTGATGCTGTTTTGCATGTGATTTGTTTGAAATTCGCCTTTTAAACTCCAGAATATGAGGAGAAGAACCCTGATCCTTCAGATCGGAGGTCAGACACTTAAAAAGATATATATTTTTTAGTTCTTTCTGCAACATATTTAGCTATGAATCCCAAATAAATTGTTTTCTTGGTTTCCAATTGAAGCCACGGTTTTCTTTCAATCTGCAATTTGTCTTCCAAAAAATTAAGTTAATAATTTATTGATCAATTTTATGCTATTCTTTAATTTAGTAGCCTAGGAAATATTTCTTATGCATCTTAAATTGATCAGTCAGACAGATTAGTTGTGAGAGCAGCTACAAACATTAAAAAAACAAAACAAAATCCTATTTTTGTCACATTTGCATTTGTTTTAAGAGGACATCATTTTATTTCTGGTTCAGAAGTTTGAGGAAACATTTCCGAGCATCGTTCTTGGTGATCACAGCGGTAAACGAGCGGAACATTTTATTGGCAGAGAAGTGCGGCCATCTAAAAGTATGGCTAATTCCAGCAAAAATCTGTCACTGTGAATATTAAAGTGAATAATGGCCCAAATTCAGAAAAGCAGAAAATCCATGTTGACACATTTCTTTAATATTTTAAAAAGGAGATTTTCCTGGAATCTTTAGTACTTGGTAACACCGTCTTTGGACACCAAACTGTGCCTGTGAGGATTCCACATATATACACATATGACCATTTAATTTAGGTTATATATGGTGAGGTAAAAAAAATGAAGTAAAAAGCTAACAAAACTAGAAATAACCAGCATTTCTACGACCCTCCACAGTCTTGGACAACCTGAACGGGACACCCTCCTGTTTGGGTGTATGAGACAAAAGCTTTACAGAGTATTTTCTGTTTTTTAACTGAGTCTTGGGATGCTAACATTTGCCCACGGTAATGTTTTTTTTATTTTTTTAAGCTACTACTTCTTCTCGAATGTTTTTTTCGCCCGTGGCATTGAGGTTTTTCCAGTAATCACCTTGTTTACCAAACACAGTGGGACTCACTTCGATAGTGATACAAATATATGTTTTTACTGGTAAAAATGGTAGTATTCCTCACTTATTTGACCTTTTTCTGTAAAAATCCTTCATGTACAGACTGTGTTTTTGTAGTTTTGCGAGGTCCAAGGAAGGTAACCCATCAAATCTTGAATTCGGGAATTAAATACAAGAAGAACACTTACTTGAACACCAGAATAAGGAGCTTAATGCAATAAAGATGCTTTTTTGTAAAAATAAATTAAGAAAAAATAATTTAAGATAGCACCATTATTGTCTGTACAAACATGCAGCATTGATTGAATACTAGAAAATAAGAGAAAAATTGAAAGTCAGCGCCACAAAAGTGTGGTACAATTATCCTTTTATTGTACAACTTAGTTGTATTTTATTCTGGATTCTTTAGAAAAGCTTTTCTCTTTTATGACTTAAGCAAAATTTGTTCCAGAACCCCCTTTTTTGTTGATATCCTCCCTACTTTAGCTCAGAGCAAAACCACAAGCTGGAATCTCCATCAGAAATGTCCACAGCCTTTTTCCGCAACATTTGGGTTATACTTGTTCAACTTAACTTTTCACTTGTTAAAAACACCAAAAAAAGAAACTGTTTTTACAAAGTTTTTGGTAATATTCCTTTGAATGGAGCCACTCAGTTTGATTCTGCTAATTGGAAGCGTTTAAGTTTCTCTGGCCACACTGCAGAACGAGTTCAAATCCACTTCAGATCAATTTTCTGGGGCCATTCATTCTTTTATGTAATCACAGAATGAGCGAGTCTCTGGGTGAAACAAAAAAAAAAAAAAAAGAGGCAAAGAGGAAAGAAAAATCCACCGCATAAAGAATAAAATAATAAAAAAAAGGGATTCTTTTAAGGAAGATCAAAGACAGATCTGGCAGCAGCTCCGTCTTTACACCTTCCATTAAAAAGCTGCGCAGACTGAAAGGGTCATATCAGACAACATTTATCACGAGGTTAATACGAGAGTAGAGAGCAATTTCTCAAAATGACTGTCATTATTAAAGCTTTTGTCAGACCAAAGGGAAGACAAAGGTCGCATCATGTTTTTTTCCTCATGTTTTTCCTGGTGTAGTGGTGGGAATGTTACTTCTGCACCTTTTTGTTGTGTAGATCCCAAGAAGTTAGATATAGGAACGTTTTCTGGATGGAAATGACCCAAATAGCGGACAAAAATTACAAATGCAAAGGAATTGTGGCGTGGGCGGAGCAAAGAGATTTGCCCCTCCCCCTTAATATAGAGATCCTAAGAAGATAGAAAAAATATCTGAATGGAAATGACCCAACTTGTTGAAAGAGGCCGAATTACAAATGCAAATCAAGCTAATTGAATTCCGGCATGGGCGGAGCTACAGGGGGCCAAGGGGGGCAGCTGGCCCTTCTAGCAAAAAACTTTCTCTCCCCTATTTGCAGATCCCAAGAAGGTAGAAAAAAATCTGAATGAAAACAACATAATTCCCTCAAAAGAGGCATGATTACAAATACAAATCAGGCAAATTGAACTTTGGCATGGGGCGGAGCTACAAGGGTAAGGGGTGCAGCTGCCCCTTGTAGCAAAAAGTGTTGCCCCGCTAATGTGTAGATCCCAAGAACAAAAAAAAAAAGTTTTCTTAATGGAAACGACCTAATTTGCTGAACACAATACCAGATTACAAATCCAAATCAGGCAAGTTGAATTTGAGCAGGGGCGGAGCTAAGAGGGGGCAAGAGGAACAGCTAGCAAAAAGCTTTGTCCTCTTCCCCCCAAATTTCTAGATAAAAAAATAAAATAAAATAAAATAAAAAACATGTTTTTTTTTAAAGTAAACTATCAAATTTGCTGAAAAAAAGGCCGGATCACAAATGCAAATCAGGTTAATCAAATTCCGATAGGGGCGGAGCTACGGGGGGCTTAAGGGTGTTGGTGCC
>NC_050530.1:6867013-6867316 GCF_002922805.2 Oryzias melastigma | reverse complement strand
TAGCCAAATGCCTTACCTCCCAATTTTTAATATTAGTATAATTGTTAACAAAAAGTAAAAAAAAAAATACAAAAAAACATAAAAACCAGCTTCTTTAAGTGTTCCAAAAAGTCGCAAAACTGACATTTTTAAAATAAAATATTTCCAAATTTAAATTTTTTTAGGACTTTATCTCTATATTTTTTTTATTTCAAAGAGTCTCATAACTCTCCATGCTTAGGAAAAATAAACATTTCTTGTAATAAACCATTTTTATTTTTAAGCTCGATACGAATGGCCTTTGCTCTTTATTTAAATGCATTC
>NC_050530.1:6837164-6866929 GCF_002922805.2 Oryzias melastigma | reverse complement strand
ATCCATCCATCTTCTTGGCCGCTCCTTCCCTTTCGGGGTCGCGGGGGTGCTGGAGCCTATCCCGGCTACTGAAGGGCGAAGGCGGGGTTCACCCTGGACAGGTCACCAGTCTGTCTCAGGGCCCCAATCACACACACATCCACTCTCACATTCACACCTAGGGACAATTTAGTCACCAATTAACCTATGAAGCATGTTTTTGGACGGTGGGAGGAAGCCGGAGTCCCCGGTGAAAACCCACGCATGCACGGGGAGAACATGCAAACTCCACACAGAAAGGTCCCAGCTGGGATTTGAACCGGGGCCTTCTCGCTGTGAGGCGAGAGCGCTAACCACTGCGCCACCGTGCAGCCCTTAATGGATATATATATATCTATATATATATACATACATACATACATACATATAAACATACATATATGTATGTATATATAAATATGTATGTATACATATATATGCGTGTATATATATATATATATATATATATATATATATATATATATATATATAATGTATACATGTATGGAGACTCATTGGACTCCCTGTAGGAATAGCGTCTCAGCTTAGAACTTGAAACTGCTGTTTCAATATTAATAACAAGCACATAAATAAAACAGTTTGAAATATGTAATCTTGATCCTTTAATTTGTTCCACTCAGATAATCTCCTTTCCAAAGTCTCCTGGCCCCATCTAAAGAAATGTGCTAGCTCCGCCTCTAAATCCCGCCGCGCTCACCTGCAGTGTCTGTGGACCCCGGCCACCGTTTCAATGATGGAACATTCGCCTTCGTTCAGGCAGAAGGCCAGGTCCTTATCCTCCACACATGGCTTGAAGACCTCCGAGCGGACGCTTGGGAGTGTAGGGGCCAACGCTGCAGACAGAAGAAGAGAGGAGTTTAGTACAGAATAGAACCATTTTTTTCTCAATCTTGCGCATCTGAAATCAGAAGCCCGTCTCATTCTTCAAATGTATTTGATGTGTGACTGCACAACGCTCGCAGCACTTTCTCCTCTATAATAACTCATATTTTGCGCTGAAATGACCGATCTCCTTAGATTAGAGGAGAGAAATTTGTTCATTTCTGATTTATGAAACTCAACGAGCTAAAGGCTGAATATCAGGGGAGAGCTTGACTTAATGGGGGAATGTTCAAAGTTAGCCTGAAAGTCTCAGGGATTCATGAAAAGACGAGAGAGAGCAAAGCTTGTGCATTTCTGATTGATTCCGTGCTTGTTTTTTTTTTTTCCTTCCTGCAGTGTGATTGCTTCGGAAAGCCAGGGTTCAAAAACGCAGGAAACGCCACGGAGGGAAGAGACAGAAGGCAGAGTGATGTGCCTGCTGATGTGGCTTTAATTCTCCTCTTGGAGTCTGACCCTGAGCTGCTCCCACATAAAAAGAGCATGGCAGCCATGAACAAGCACTGCAATGCGGGGTTCTCCACCCAGTGAAATATGCACAGCTGTCAGCCCAGTTATCACAGCAACATAAATATTGCGTGCCCCGTGTGTGACTGCACACTAATGAGTGCAAATCAAAATGGCCTGTTTGCAAGTCCGAGAAGATCTGAGTGGAATTACTCAGGAGCGTTCCCTCCGAAGCTCTTACTCCGTCATAAAGTATTCAAAACGAGATTGACTGGGCAGATACAACTGGATTACCAAGGATTCCTTTTCATCTGTTTATTTCAGGCTCACCTTTAATAAACACACATATATTCACTGATTCATTTCTGGTGCCACTTGGATAGAAATCCCTCACATGTGACACCATCAGCATTTTTCTAGGCTTGTAAATGGGGTCAAATCAGGATCTGCATAAAAGTGAATGAAAATAAAAGATTCTAAACAGCAAGAAAAAAAATGGAAATGTTGAGAACCGTTTTAAGCTTAAAAGTACAGATTGCAATCTATAAACAATAATGATTTGAAAAAAATAATTCTAAAATGGAATAAATAAATATTGAAAAAATGTAACAACATAAAAGGAAAATATTCATTGTATTTTCAATTATACTTTCAGACCTCAATTTCAGTTTAGAATTTTCGTTTCTTTCGGAGTTGAACCTAACTCCAAAAGTGGCTTTAAGTCTACAGGGATATGTACATAAGGGTACGAAGATTAAAGTGATGTAATTTCCGCTCCAGAACAACATCGGTCAATGGGGCTGCTTGAATCATCCCTCCCAAAGTAACAGAGACAGAACCAACAACAGACTAAAAGCCCCGCTCCAAGACTGAAAATAAAAATTGAAAAAAATTGACAAAGTAAAGTACAAAACAGCAGATCATTTTTTAAAAACAAGTTTTAGGGGTATAGCTTTTTTGCTTACATTTTTAGTATCTATATATATATATATAATATATATATACTTATATATATGTAATAATTATAATTATATAATTTAATTTACATAAATAATTCAAATTTACAATAAAAAATAAATATTTTTTTCAATGAAGCAACATATTTTTTTGTTTAAAACATAGATTGAATTTTATGTGCTATAAATAATAATCACTGAGTTGTAAATTTGAAATGTATGTCTTTAAATTACAGAGACACACACATATATATATATATATATATATATATATATATATATATATAAAATTCCAATTTACAATTAAAAAATCAATGTCTTTCAAGTAAACAAGTGTTTTTTTTTTCAAACATATAATATAATATGTTATAATTTATATATATAATTGTATTTACATTCCATATGTGATTCTGCACCTGGTGGGCTACGCAGCTATTCCCAGAGGAACTATATTAGCGTTTCGGACAACCAATTTTCCGTGCTCAGCCTGTATCCAGTCTGTTCTCCATCAGTTAAGGCGGTGGGCGGTGTGAAAGGAAATTTTGTGGGTCTGGATGAGGGAGGTCATTATTTATTTATTCATTTTTTTGTTTGTTTTTATAATATTAGTTTTATTTAGTTGTAAAGCTCTTTGTGTTATGTTTCATAGGAAAAGTGATCTATAAATATAGATTGATTTTATATATATTCCATGTTTACCATAAAAATATATATTTCTTTTAAGTAAACAAAGGGTTTTTTGAGTTGAAAACACATAATATAATAGATTATATTATAATTTCTATAGATAGAAACCTAATTATATTTACATTCCATATACTATAATATATGCAAATTGTACTATATGTATATATTATATTGCATTGTGTGCATTGTGTTTAAATATATATATATATATATATATATATATATATAATGTTTTATACACTGTGCATATTTCAAATTTACAATAAAAAAAAAATCTTTATTTTTTTGAAGTAAGCAAAGTGTTTTTTTCTTTTTTTGCTTAAAACAGTTTACAAAATGTATTTAATTCTTCATTGAAATTTAAAATATGTATTTTTTCAATGTTTTATCTGTTTTTAAATTCGCTTTAAGCTGGCTGTGATTCCAACCCATACTTTTCAAATGCCAAATTTTCTCTTAGACCATAACTTTTCTTTGAGCCCAAAAGGTATTGAAAATGTCTTGTGATGTTAATTTGAAGTGAAAAAGACAAAAACACGGTATATTCAAACAGGACGTCACCATGTCCCGCATCCAGGTACCATCAGGCTACAAACATAACAAATCACACCGCACACTTCTACATTTTAACGCTCTCTTTTCACACTGGTTCATTTCTACACGAAGAAACTTTCCGAAGAGGTTTGTTTTTTGCTAACCTTTCTAACTTGAGACTTTTATTTTAGTAATTCGTCGAAATTCCAACCCCTGTTCAATAAGATAGCAAATATGTTTCAGATACAAAACCAAGACAAGTGTCTTGACAAACTTCAAATGAGTCGTAGAGAATCCGGTAGTTTTACAAATTAAAATGACTTCAGAATCAGATAACAAATAACAAAAATTATGCAAGTTTTATACTAGTACAGAGACACACACACCAAAGCTTTGACTCGTAAGACTCAGATTAGGGAGTCCATAGCCACAAAAAAATCTTCTTAAGTTAAAGTGTCCAACCTGAAGAGGAAGTGAGGAAAAAAGTAAAGAATCTGTTTCCTGCCTTAGTGTCCAGGTCTTTTTGTTTATGGCTATTGATCAGTAAATCTTTGGGTCTAAGACCCAAGAGATGACGAGAGATCAGAGAGAACACCTGGAGGAATCTCCCTGTCAGGGAAGATAGTGTTTAGCAGGCGCCATAGCGGCTTATCTCAACGCAGTTGTGCATTAGACATGTTAGGGTTTTATCTGTTGCACAGTTTTTATTTACCGGCCCCTTGTGTGTGGCGAGTACCAAAGTAGGTTTTCACTCACTCAACGGAAAATACGTTGTATTATTAATTCCGCAAATTCCCAGAGCGGGGTGTTCAGAAGGTTATCTATTCCAAGATGTGACTTTAATAATAGAAAATAGAACACAGTGTCCGCTGTGGTGTGCACGTCCCCTGCAATTATTGTCATTGCCTTTACAGTCCCTCATATCTTTCATTCAGAAAGCAGCAGCAGCGGCTTTAGAGCACGTTACACCACAGCTGATGCATGGAGATAACTGCCACCGGGTTCACTGATTCAGCTTCATCCAAAAATGTTCTACTTTTCTTAGTGAAAAAGGTACTCCACACCGAGCCCCCAAAATCAAGGTCAGGCAGAAAATCCCCACAGAGAAAGAATCATGGGAAGTTTTATCTGAGCTAAAACATTCTGGAAATGAGTTTATGCAACGTGTGTTTAAGCATTTCCTCTGTTGTTGACATGAAACGATGGCAAAGTCATCGTCGTACTTAAAGAGCCGGGATTATGGACTTCCAGGAATTTAGCTCCTGTTTCTTGGAATCAGTTGGAACTTTCTTAGAAAGCACCATGACTTTAATTTAAACAGAATTGTTTTAGAACTGAAAAACCTACAGACAACAGCACTTATGCCAAGCCTAGTTTGGGGGATAAATGTCATAAAAAAGGACATTTTTAGAAAAGCATTTGCAAAACAGCATTCTGTTTACTTTTAAAGAGCAAAACACAGATTTTTGGAGTTGGGAACATTAACGATATAATGCTCTGTTTCCATTGAGCGCTCCCGACCGGAGCGGTCCGCTCCTGGGAAATTCAAGTGAGTGTTTCCATTGAGTATTGGACCATCAAGGCGGATGCAAGATGTAGACAGATGATGTTGTTTTGTGTAATAACGGTACGACTACAGCGGTTCTCCGTATTCGCTGGTCCCTAACTCCCATGAATAAGGGGAGAACACTAAATGCCAAGAATTTCATATTGTTTGCAAGAAGATTGTGGGAGGACAAGAAGAATACAGCCAAAAAGTTTGGTTGAGGACCCCTCCGCAACAAAAAGTGACGTTTTGGGTGTCCCCAATTTGTCTTTGTTTGTAAAATCAAGGGTTCGCAACCCTTGGGGGCCCTGGACGTGGTACTGGTGCCAGATGTTAACCAGTACTGGTTAAGGGTACCAGTGAGCGCCACGTCCCGGTACTGGTTTGGGGCCCGGAGGTTGGGGACCCGTGATTTAGTTGGGAACACGTCAAAAGCACGTAAAAAGAAAAAACAAAAACAAAAAAACAACAAGACACCTAAAATGTCAATTTTTGACGTGGAGGGGTCCTTAACCAAATGTCAATATGTGACGAGTTGGGGGCGAGAATGTGTTGGAGGAGAGACCTAAACTTTCGACTTGGATCTTGAGTCGGGAAAAGCGGCGGTCGGACACTTGCTGTTGCCGTAAAACCTTCCCGCCAATCAATGGATTTTATCGTGTGGCGTCAGTAGAGCCGCCTTACTGGTCCATTCCATTTTTCTACGGACCTTCAACCAACGGGACCAAAAGTGATACAAATCGGTCCATTTTATAATGGAAACGCTCAAAATACCATACTCGTCTGGACCAGTCCGTTTCGGACCCTTCAGTGGAAATAAGGCATTAGAACTGGACCCCTCCCCCCTCATGTTCCAAACAGGAAGTACCAACTGTTCCCAAAAAGGAAAAATCCCATAGACTTTTATTGAGAAATAAACAGATATAACTCAGTCATTATATCTATCAGAATTACCATTTTTGTTCTAAAGATGTTTTTATTATGTTCTTGATAATTCTACTTTCTTTCTGACCAATCAGATGCTTCCCCACAAATCAAACATTCGTTTGATTGACAAATTCTCTTAAAGCCAGCATTCAAATGGTAGGGGCGTGGACTTTCAACAAGCTCACTACTGATTGGTGGGAGTGGTTTCCACAAAAACGAGGACTCAGACCAATTTGAACCAGTAACCTCTGCTGATGATGTCGGACTCCAACATGGAGACCCCCATTTCACACAAAAATGGCGACTGAATTGACTCCATTTGGTCAAGTCATTTGTGACATCACACTCACTCAGTCCAGTTTTCATATACAGTCTATGGCAGAAGAGTGACTTAACACAAAATTCCGACTGACTTGTTGTGGAAAAGGGAGACTTTGTGTTTTCATCTGCTCCTTATCCAACATTTAAATAAAGAAGTACTCAGAAACACAGATTTAATCTTAGGTTATTTTATATATGTCATGCATTGTGAGAAAAATGCTACAAGAACCTGTTAAAAATACCATAAACACTATTTTCATTGAAGTTTGAGTTCCACCTCCTAAGTATGTTACCTGGTTATTCCTCCATTACAAGTCTGTCACTCTTTCAAACTCCCCTTCTCCATACTATAGTGAAGAGGCCTCCAAACAAACAAACAAACAGTCTGGACTGACTGACTCTCAAAAGTCTACAGAAACTTGTTCATACGTTTACAGATTACTTCCACTGTCTTGTACTGTTGGCTCATCAAATCTCCTCCCTATATGTTTGTCCTTGAGCAATATGGGCTGTCAATTTGTTATGGGTTTGCATTTCATCACTATGACAGCTGGGAAATGGTGGGGAAAAAAAAAAAGGAGAAATTCCGCAGCATAACAAGCACAAGTCTGGCACTTTTTTGAATGAGTGGCTGTCGAGCGGGACCCATCTAAGAATGCAGCATTTACTTAAACATTCCCTGTCAGGAGTTTTGCAGGTGATGCAGCTCTTTTTTAACTGAGGAATGGGAAGTTTGACCTCTTCTGTTGACTGATGCTTAATAGATCAGTTTGGAACCCTAAATTATCTATAAATATATACATTTTTTTTCTTAAACCAGGAAAAACATGATGAAAATCCACAATTAACTAATGAAAATAAAAAGGATAGGAAAGGATAGTTTTCCAAAGCTACATCTGACACAATTTATGTGTTAAATTCATGTTGGCCACCCCGTTTTTGGGTGCCTGGGAGGAGCTACCTCCAACGTTATTCTGAACTTCATTTGTTGCCTCATCATGGAAAACATGGATGATGTTGAGCGAGTAGCTTGGATTTACATGTTTAAGCTGGACAATCTTTTTTTTATTTTCTGATTTTGATAAAATCGATCTGAATCGATCTAAGCTTAATAGATCAATGATCAATCCATAAAAGTATAGATCGACCTAATGAATAAAGTTAAAGCCCACTAGCTTGATGCTAACATATAATGGGATTTCCCATAAAAGGGCTACTGCTAACACTCGGTCAACCTAAACATACATTGCTGACTAAATGAACATCTTTATGTATGAATTTTCCAAACTCTTTCAAATCGTGCTGGAAGACCTAAAATCAGTACATTGACTTAACACTCAAACTTAACCCTCCTGCAGCATGAACTGCGTCTGGTGTGAATGCAGCATAAGGATTTTAGGGCGTTGGATGGGTGTTGGATCTCTGTTTAAGGCTTTACTAGGAGGTAGTGTCCTGATTAATTAAATACAATGGGCTTTACAAGCAATTTACATAGTTTATTGAGTCTGTTTTTCAAAATAAAACACCAGGATTGCAACCTTGACGCAAACTGAGAATCTGTTAGGCAGAAAAAAAAAATAACTGTGAGAATGTGCTAACAAATGGCAGCTGCAGTGGGAGCGTGATTCATTCTGGGCTCTTTGAAATCATTTTCACGTTTACCCCCCTCCTCCTGCCTCCACCCCGTTGCACAAAGGCAATCCAGATTGCTGATTCCCCGGTAACTTTCAAGGAATCTGCCGGCTGGGGATCACAGAGTCAGATGATGCTTAAAAGATGAGAGTTGTCTAAAAGGAATACCAAGACTCCAGCCTTCAATCAATATCTTTAAGTTTCACACTTTATTTCTCTTTGTCCTCAATTTCACCTTCCTTTTTTTATTTCTTTTTTTTTTTTAGAGCATTTATCACAAGAGGATTTGTTTGTAACTTCAACCACTTCCTCTTAAAGCGAAAATCCCATGAGCTAAAAGTCCTGTATTCAAATGAGGTTAAATGTGTTCTGACATTCACGGGAAGAATGGTTATAATAAGGAATAATTGTCGCAGGAAATACCAAAAAAATCCCTAAGAGAACCGAAAAGCATCCTGCTTTCTTAGAATAAACAGTCAAGAACTCACAGATCTGTGTTTTTTTTTCCCTGCAAGTGCAAAAAAGAGCTGATGAAAGTGCACCCAAAGTGGGACAGTTTCTGCAGCCAGATTTAAAGCAGCGCAGCATGTATCAAAGGTTTAGCACCGACTCTTGATCCATTTCCGGATGCCACAACTGAAACTGAGATCTAAAACCTCCTTTTTTTTCCAAAGCATATTGGCCAAAAAAGCCAGATTTATACGATAGTGTCCTTTCAGAAACACATTCGACTAGCAACAAAGCATGTGAACAGAATAATGATCCCGTCTCCAGCAGTTTCCAAGAAGCATTTTATACATTGTTATGCATCTCTCCTCTGTGGTCTGTGATTTTCTTGAAGTGAGACAGTTTAATTAGTGACCGTGCTGCTGTTGTTAGTAAAATATATTACTTATGTTGTTCAGGCCAGCATTTACTTTTAGTGTTGGTCCCTCATTTTGGGCACAGGGTTAATGATGGAGTGGCTAAAAGCTGTGATTGTGACATATTGGAATATACTAATAATGTTTGGAAAAAAAAAAAAAAAAGTTAAAGAAATTGTGTCCTAAAAATTGAGGATATGCTGAGAAGCAGGGATGGGGATGCATGAGAAAAAGTGCTTATTTTTCCCGTAGACAAAGCAGTTTACAACACAGACAGCACAACAGGCGATTCAGTTTACAGCTGAAGCATTTTCCTTCCATGGCTTCTTTCTAATGTGCTTATTAGTGTTCTTGTGCTGAGCCTTATCTCTCAGGAGACTGTGGTTTGGAGAGAACCGGCTGTGTTTACTGCAGCGCACTTCAAAGAGTGCCTCTCTATGTATAGAGAAAGTCCTAAGAGAGCTTCCTGATTGGTTACCCATCATGCACCGCTGCTTTTTGGACAGAATCAGAGACATACAAAATGCAACGAGTATGGACTGCACATAGACCCTATCCCTGGTTAGGAAGTGACAAGAACTCTTTACTTTATTGCCCAGATAGAACTTCTTTTTTTCAAGCTTTAGTGAAAAATAATGCTCAAACACAGAAAATGTTCAGTTGGATCTCAATCCAAAGTGTCTGGGAGGCTCAAAACTTAAACTATTTAAATATTTTTTGATGACAAAGTGCCTTTAAAATGTAAAACTACTGTTACGTCAATTTTTTTGGCTAAGGGTAAAATTGGGGGCTCGTCCGGGATTTGAACCTGGAACCTCTCACAATATTATAAATTTATAATATAAAAAAACACACATACTAACACATTTAGTAAGAAGCTATTACCTTAATAATCTGCATGGGTTTAGGGCTTCTAGAGGAGCGTCACATAAAATTGGGGGCTTGTCCGGGATTTAAACCTGGAACCTCTTGCAACAATATGTTTATGATATAAAATACACACACTAACATATTTAGTAAGAAATAATATGTTTATGTTATAAGGAGCATCACATAAAGTTGGGGGCTTGTCCGGGATTTCAACATGTCACCTCTCCCAATAATATAAATTTGTAATATAAACTATGCACACACTAACAAATTTAGTAAGAAACTATTACCTTAATAATCTGCATGGGTTTCGGGTTTCCAGAGGAGCATCACATAAAATTGGGGGCTTGTCCGGGATTTGAACCTGGAACCTCTTGCAATAATATGTTTATGATATAAAATACACACTTAGTAAGAAGCTATTACCTTAATAATCTGCTTGGGTTTAAGGTTTTCTAGAGGAGCATCACATAAAATTGGGGGCTCGTCCGGGATTTGAACACGTCACCTCTCGCAATATTATAAATTCATATTATAAAATACACACACACTAACACATTTATTAAGAAGCTATTGCCTGAATAAGCTGCATTATTTGTGTTTTCTTTTTTCGCATCTACACTTTTTATAATAGTTTAAGAAAATGCAAAAGCAGCTTGGAATTTATTATTATTTTGGTAGTTGACATAAAAAAAGCTGTTAATACCACAAACAAAAGCAAAGAATATGCCTTTCAGAAAGGCATCATCCCTTCTGACAGGTCTTTAAACGATACGTTTCCCTCACAAATAAAAGGCTGTCAGTCGAGCTGTTGGCGCAGCACCACGAGACACAGTCTTTGGTTGATTACTTCTCACAGCGATTCTTTGATTCAACTGAGAAACCTGTCAAACGGTTACAATGCTTTTCTTAATGAAAGTCTGAGGGAGTTTTTGAAACATTTGACTTTCAAAGTTAGCTTTTATGCTGAATCAACAAATAGATTCATGTCTTTGTTTTCCTCCTCTGAGCTGGTATCTGGCTCAAGACTACGTCTGGATAGCTCAGATGTTGATAACCATTTTTTTTTGCACTGCTAATGTTATGTGGGGTTGTAAGCTAGCGGGAGAGAGCGTAAACAAAGGGATCATGGGATGTCAGGGCAGGCTAGCTTCATGCCAACAGCTCTGCTCACAACTTAGAGGTGAATTTCTAATGAACTGCTGCTCTGTAGAAGCAATAATGTTAAAACGACAGTTTAAAAAAATGGCTAAAATGGTTTATTCATGATAAAAAGACCATTGGGGATGTTTTTTACAAAAGACAGCTTTAAGGAATGAACGTTTAGACATGTCTCCAAGTACATGATGTGACCCTCTGCCGGCCTATTTGAGCTTTAACAGCAGAGGATAGGACTTATTCTAGTTAATAAATGAGTTGTCACATTTCAAAAATGTCCCCGATGCAGCACCATCTTTACAGCTTCTGAAGCTGTACAGGATGACAGGGGTGCTGGAGCCAATCCCAGCTGTTATCACACAAAGATGGAGCAGGTTTTCACTCCATTAAAGGCCTAGAAAGTCAGTCGCTTTGGCAAAAGAAAAAAAAAAAAAAAACTGGATTAGCAAAGTTTTTTCTTCTTTTTTTCCCTCACTGGATTCTTTGATTTTCTTTTACCAGCTGCCAACTGATCAAATAAAGCCTCTCCATCTGTGCAAATTTATACGTTAAGGTGACTTTTCCTGTGTCAAATATGCAAATAGATCCATCCGAGTCACACTATAGTTGCAAAATGCAAAGGATTCATGCCGACATGACACCTACATGCTCAGTCGCCACTAGATTAATGGAAAGCAGGCTACATCTGAAAGGAGCTTAAGTAGACAACACACATAAATATTAAAAAAAATAATAATGCAGAACTGCGACAACGATGAATAAATTATCCAGAAAGAAAAAGACATGAACACTGAGCGTGCACAAGGAGTGGTGCCACTTCCTTAACTTGGAGGATCCATTACCGGAGGAAATTGTCACAAACAAGAGCAAACCTATAGTTTCACGCATTAGGCGAAACATATGGATTGTTTTTGTTGGTGTTGTTGTCTCGGATGAGCAAATATCCCCATAGAAAATGCATTCCTCAGGGCTTCTTGCACTCTCGCCATGCTGCAAAGCTTTAGGAACCACTCCGTCCCAGATGGGACAAATAGCAGCCGATCAGAGAGGCAGAATGTTAAAAGTAGGGTGAAAATGGCCATGGCAGACCAGTAAACCTGTCATTGTGAGGATTTGGTGGTTTTAAGGTGGTGTTTTTGGTCGTGTTATGGATTTTCTCCTGTTACAGACACCCCAGGTTCATGTTAATCATCCACAGATGTTTTCATTTCATTGCCTTCAATTATTTTAAGTGTTTTGTTTTTAGTTGGTCATTGACTATTCATCTGTTCTATTTCCCCCCCCAGTTTTCTTTGTCTATGTGGTTTTGTCATGTTCTAGTTTATTCCTGACCTGACCACTTAGGACCCAGCAGGAGAATTGTTGCTGCAGTGGCAAGGTGTTATCCACACCGTGCTGCACCACGCCAGAAGGGTCTCCCTGGAACCATGTTCAACTCATGCCATTCCACGTCCAAGCAATACATTCCCGAGGGAATTGTCTGGGTCCTTCTTGAAGATTCCTATTCTAAGGAGGGTCAAGGGGGTTACTCCTCTTCATGTGTCTGTTCCTGAAGAAGGTCACCAGGACCGCTAATTTATGTCCCCTGTTCCTTTCCTGTAGAAGGTCACCAGCACCACTCATCTTCATGTGTCTGTTCTTGAGGAGGGTCAACAGAGTCACTCCTCTTCATGTGTCTGTTCTTGAGGAAGGTCGCCAGGACCGCTAATTTATGTTCCCTGTTCCGTTACCGTAGAAGGTCACCAGCACCACTCATCTTCATGTGTCTGTTCTTGAGGGGAGTCAGCAGAGTCAGTCCTCTTCATGTGTCTGTTCCTGTGGAGGGTCACCGGTGCTGTTCCTCTTCATGTTTCTGTTTCTAAAAAGGGTCAATGGGGCCAATCCTCTTCATTTGTCTGTTCCTGTGGAGGGTCACCAGGGTAGCTCCTCTTCATGTCTGTCCCTAAGAAAGGTCTCCAGGGCTGATTAATTATTTTCTCTGTTGCTTTCTTGTGGAGAGTCACAGGGGCTGCTCCTCTTCATGCGTCTGTTCTTGAGGAGGGTCACCGGTGCCACTCCTCTTCATGTGTCTGTTCTTGAGGAGGGTCAACAGAGTCACTCCTCTTCATGTGTCTGTTCTTGAGGAGGGTCACTGATGCCACTCCTCTTCATGTGTCTGTTGTTAAGGAGGGTCACTGGGGCTACTCCTCTTCATTTATCTGTTCCCATGGAGGGTCACCAGGGCCACTCCTTTTCATGTGTCTTTTCTGAGGACGGGTCACCAAGGCCATGCTTTATGTTCTCTGTCCCTCAGGATGGTTTCCATTCATCCCCCCTTGCCCATATTTCCTGTTACAGAGGACGGTCACCAGGTATGCTCCCCTTCATGTTTCTTGTCCCTGGAGAGAGTCGTCTGAACTCTTCCTCTTCTTTTCCTAAGGGGTTCTCTGATACCACTCACATCTGTTTAGCTGCAGGGACACCAACTGTTTTCTGGTTTAGCTTTTGTTTGTTATTCCTTCAGGAACCCTCCTCCCAAGTATTGAGTTGGGTTTGGGCATCTGGGACCTGGTATTTTGGGGAGTGGTACTGTGAGAATTTTGAGGTTTAGTTTGGTTTTTAAGTGGTCTTTTTGTCTTTTGGTTCATTTCACCATCACAGTCACTCCAGTTTAGTGTTCACATTTAATCATCCAAAGATGTTTTCATTAATATTAATTGCCTTCAGTCAATTTAAGTGTGTTGTTTTTAGTTGATCACTGTCAGGTCATCTGTCCTGTTTTGGCACCAGTTTAGTTTCTACATGTGGTTTGTCATGTTCTAGTTTATGTATGACAGTCACAGCTTTTTGTTTCTCTTTCATTTAATCCACTTTTGCATTCTCTGTCTTCAAATATAATACTATTTCACAATAAGATATTCATAAGTGCAAGTACAGCTTTTCGTCAAGGTCAACCAAGATACCCTTAAGTCAAGCAATTATGTAGGATAATTAATGGATAGACTAAGACCTATTATACTCAGTTTCCATGGTGACAAGGCCAAAGCACAGGGTTAATAACATAGACCCAACAAAATCTTAAAGCAGGGCTGCCCAAATTGTGCTCTGTAGATCTTCTATCCTACTTGTTTTCAAGCAATCTCTCCCCTGATTGCTGCTGATTAGATGGACTGTAATTGACTGAACATACTTAATCAGGAGTGGTGGATCTCCACAACCAGGGGTGAGTATCCCAAATAGACAGTTCTTCACCTCAAGCCTTAATAATCCGCATTACCTTCCTCCCCTGGTTGAACTTTTACCGTAGGAAAGATGGCCACTGGAAACACAACAAATCAGGCCCTCAAGTCTGAAGCCTCTCTTTCTCTGACAGAAGAAACTACTCATAAAGTGTCCATGAAATCCCCCCACCCAGCCCACGCACAGCCAAGATTCTTCACTCTGAGTCCAAATTACTTGTACTGCGCTTTTGCAGGAGGCTCAGGTTGCTTGTTGTGTGATGTGCTGGAGCTGCAAGGTGTCTGCACTGTCAGACACAGCCTGCATGTACAATAGCAGAGGTTGTGTAAACATCAGGGGAGCTAGGACTGGGATGTGGAGGGGATGCTGAAGAAACTTTACTGAGAAAAAAAAAAACATCAAGTTGATCCACAAGCCAGCTGCAAAATAACAAGTTTTCAGCACCGGAGCCATGCAAATCAAAGCCATGCATTCATAAACGAATCAGTTTTTTATTATCTTCCCCAGAAATCAAACCTTTGTCAGAGCCTCAGAAGCTTTATTGGATCTTCTCAATAATAATTTGCAAACTCCACTGCAGATTTCTTTGTCTCTGTGGGCAAAGTGCCAACCATAAAAAATAAAAATGTGTATCATCACAGCAACTCCTCCACTTCTGGCCTGCAGAACCTCCTGTAGAAGCTTCTAAATGCAATCTGCCAAATGTTATTGACTCCCGTGTAAGACTGCGATTAGTAATGATGTTTATAGACAGTCCAATATTATTAGACCCAATTTCTTGCGCACTAATTTATCTTCACAACCCACACGCTTTAATATGGAACTAGACAGATAATTTATCCTGATTCATTGATTGTAATTCGTGGTGTAATTAACATAATATGCCACCAAGAGGGACAAAATAATGTTACTGCTTATGATCTCATGAAATGAAACAAACATGCAATTTGTGCTGTTGTTTCGATCGTCTATTATCTGGGTCTTTTGGTAATGCGGTGCCATGTTTCTTTATTTAGAGGCAGGATTGTGCATTTCTGAGTGGCTGTGTTACTGGAAATGGCCCGTGTTGCAGCAATATGTCCCTCACATCAGATTAACTAAAGTACCAGGATGGGGCCGTCCATGGACAGATAATAATTTACCCATGAGGCAATGCATTAAAGCTATCACATATGGAACGAGGGCATCTAAAATGTATTAAATATGAAGGTGAGACACTCTAAAATCATTATCTCCAAAATAACAGAACAAATGATAGAATTACATGCACAGAGACCAATCTAAACCAATTTAGATAGATAGATAGATAGATAGATAGATGCAGAAGATACTGTAGATAAATACTGTATATACTGTAGATATATAGATATTGTTAATAGATACTGTATATACTGTAGATACTGTACATGCAGACACCATAAACAGTTATTGTAGATCATGTAGCTAGATAGATACTGTAAATATTTTTTGTAGATACTTTTATTAGAAAGACATTGTAGATACTGTTGACAGGTAATGTAAATACTGTTGATAGTGACTGTAGATCACATGTGTCAAAGTCAAGGCCCGGAGGCCGGACAGCCCTCCAGATCATTTTATTTTATTGTTTTTAATGGCTCTGATGTTATCTTGCGCTCATTTCGAATTTGTATAATTTTCATTAAATTTATTTTTATAGAGAGAAAAATATTTAAAGTTATTTAAGGTTTAAGTTAATTTATTCTGGAATAATATTCCTGCATTTTTATTATTCATAATTATGTTAAAAAGTTATAGTTTTAAAGTTTTGAAAATTGTCGTTCTGCTAGCTTTTTGAACTATTTTGGCATCTACTGAGATTTTTTAGGCTGCTTTGGAGTTTAGCTAATGTTTCAGCTACATGCTAGCTGTTTTTGCTAACCTAAGTTATTTATTTAGTTTAGGTTTTTAGGTTGTTTTGGAGTTAGGCTAATATTTACACCTTAGCAAATTTGGTTAATTTAGTTTTTTTTCTTCAACATTTTAGGCTATTTTAAAGTTTAGCTATTGTTTCATCTACCTGCTAGCTATTTTAGCTAACCTAAATTTTTTTGGTTTGTTTGTTTTTTTTTAAGCTAATTTGACATTTAGCTAATATAGCTTCAGCATTTTTAGCTACGAACTATAACATTTTCAGCGTTTTTAGTTACTAACTTTAACGTTTTCAGTGATCAGCTTCAGGGTTTTTAGTTACTAACTTTAACGTTTTCAGCTATCAGCTTTAGCTTTTTTATTTACTAACTAACATTTTCAGCTATCAGCTTTACCGTTTTTAGCTACTAACTTTAACATTTTCAGTAATCAGCTTTAGGGTTTTTAGCTACAAACTTTAACATTTTCAGCTATCAGCTTCAGCATTTTAGCTACTAACTTTAACATTTTCAGCTTCAGCGTTTTAAGCTACAAACTTTAACATTTTCAGCTATCAGCTTCATCATTTTAGCTACTAGAACATTTTCAGCTATCAGTTTCACTGTTTTTAACTACTAACTTGAACATTTTCAGCTATCAGCTTCATCATTTTAGCTACTAACTTTAACATTTTCAGGTATCAGTTTCAGTGTTTTTAACTACTAACTTCAACATTTTCAGCTATCAGCTTCAGCGTTTTTAGCTACTAACTTTAACATTTTCAGCTATCAGCTTCATCATTCTAGCTACTAACTTCAACATTTTCAGCTATTAGCTTCAGTGTTTTTAGCTATCAATTTCAGCTTCTTGGGTCGCCAAAATCAGCTTACAGCATTCACACTAGACATATTGCAGGTATTTCTTTATACGTAGTTCATAATCATGTTAAAAAGTTCCGGTTTTAAAGTTTTAAAAATGTAGTTTTAGAGTGTTCAATAAATGTTTATCCTGTTCGGCCCGCAACCTAAGATATGTTTTAGATTTTGGCCAACTGTGTGATTGCGTTTGACACCCCTGCTGTAGATAGATACAGCATTCACTGTAGACAACAAGGTATGAACAAATTCTACCTAGATTTTTGTTTGATTTGAAAATAATTGTTCTTTTTAACCCCTTTATGTCTGAATTATTTATATATTTATGTGTGTGTGCGTGTCTTAAGTTTTTTTTTCCTTCAAATGTGATGCTAAATTAAAGACGCAGTATAACTCCAATATTGCTGACCATTTTTGTAGCATCACTAACGCTATATTAGGGCTGTGAGGAGCTTTAAGCTAGCAGGAGAGCCTGTAAATGGAGAGCTCTCAGCACTAGAAATGCTTTTAAAATAGATTAAAAGATGATTAGAGTAGGTAGAGTAGGAGATTAAATGCAAACTAGCGACTTATGGCTGTAAAGGGTTAAATTATAGACCCTCCTCAATAATTAAAGCATCTATGTTGTGTGCCTCTGAGAAATTCTAAGTATGTGCGCAGTGTGCATCAATCCAAATA
This sequence comes from Oryzias melastigma, assembly GCF_002922805.2. Lineage (NCBI taxonomy): Eukaryota > Metazoa > Chordata > Actinopteri > Beloniformes > Adrianichthyidae > Oryzias > Oryzias melastigma. The sequence continues at coordinate 6,849,429 of NC_050530.1, read as the reverse complement.
TTTACTTCCACAAAGCATCTTGTATTCCTCAAAAACAATTTATTAGAACTGTCAACAAACACTCATCAGTCCCGGCGTATCTGGCGTGCATGTTAATGTGGGGATAACTGTTAGCACGCCGCTGATAGCAGAGTCGGTCCTGTGCTGGCAGTGCCTGACTCCATCTGGTTGAATTTGAAAAGATAGCATAAAATATTAATCCTGAGGGGTTCTCGAGGATTGTGCTGTGCCGGCACAAACTGGCAGACAGATTGGGAAGTGCAGTTAGATGAATCCTTGATTGTGTCTTCATTTGCTTACTTTAACATCCAAACTGACATGATGGCTGAAGCTAGAAAAGCCTTATTTTGTCATGTTTAGCTAAAGGGTGATTGAGGAGAAGTTGCTTTGCAATTCCCACAGTTCAAAGTGTAATATACTGGTGTTATATTTCCTGGCTTAAAGGGTCTTTTGATGTATTGTGAGTGTCCCAAGTGGTCTTCTAGTTATAATTATGCAATTTTTACCAAAATCCAAAAAAATTGTCTTTTCTAGGACAGGGGTCTGTAACCTGCTCCAGAGCCACGTCTGGCTCTTCCATCTCTCTATTGTGGCACTCTTTGTTAAAGAAAAATACAAAGCTTTAAGTTTAAAAAACAGTAACTGTAAAGTAAAAAAAAAAAAAAACATATCACTCTGGGAACCTCCAAAGCACAGTAGCCATAGTGGTTCGATAACCAAGAACTAAACATTTTGACACATTTTTAGCGTTTTAAGTGTGCCTCATGGTTCAAAAATGTAATTAATAAGCTGTGTTTTAATTTCAGAAAGTTATATTCATGAATTTAGGGTTAAGAAACACCACAAATGTTAAAAATATATATATTGTGCTGACATTACACTACCTACCACTACATTTGCTCCATCGAGATAATCCTATGTGACACAGGAAGTCTTTTATTTTGAAAGGAAGTCTTGTGAACATCTGTTAGAAGTTATAAACTGTTTCATATCTGGGAACAAAAAAATATTTTCTCGTGAAGTTTGTTTTATGGATGCAAAAAAAAGCAATAGTTTATTTATATTTTGCATAAAAATAACATTAAGATAACTAAAAAATATGCTGCCAGCAAGGCCAAGTGGGCTCCATATGGTTTAAAAGTGGGCCCCAACTGGGTTTGTCCACAGTTTCCGTGGTGGCCCCACCTGTGTTTGCTAATATAACAGAGTTGGCTCAAATTAAGCCTTCCCACAGGTCATCATGCTTTCCCGCTAGCTTACAGCCCAGCCTAACATTTGCAGTGCAACAAAAATGACTAGCAATATCGGAGCTATCCAGCCGTACGGTTTGGAGTTGAAGGAAAACAAAGACGTACATGGATCTATTCGTCTGCAAGCGGATGCATCAGAATGGAGCCTGTGGCGTATTTTCTATGTCACAAATACTCTCTTTATTAAACGGCATCCGTCTTCTCCTGGTTCACAACAATTTGAATAAATAGTTACTCCGAAATGAAATTAAAAACACCAAAAACACAATCTTCATCCGAGTGGGTCCTTAAAACAATCAGTACAGGAAGAGTTCCGTCCCTGTTCCTCAACCTCCTTGCAGAGAACTCGGGAATGCAGGGTAGATGCAACATCAAGATGCATCCGCATCTCAACATGGAATAGGAGGGGAGGAGCCGAGTGAATCACCTACGTGGACCAGAGAGTGGCTTCCTGTCAGTGCAGTTGATTAAAATTCCTGGGACTGAGAATGCAGGGTGTGATGTACGACTAGCAGGTGGTGTGGGTTTAATATGCATGAGCAGACAGCTACTGCATCTGCAGATTGGCAGTCACTGAGCTCTCCTGTCCACTCTGCTGGCAGCTCTTTGGGTATGTGCAGCCACTGAGGGCATGCATGAGCATAGCAGGGAGGGGGTTGGTCTAAGCACCCTATGACAGTAGTGTCTTTTTTTGTCCTGAATGGGAGCCAACTGGGTTTTTCCACGACTGATGTCTGTCTTGAGAGAAACGGCCTTGTTTTTCCTCCCTGCGTCTTGTAGAAATAACCATTTTCCCATCCCTGCACTCCAGGGATAGTCACTGGTTTGTTGCGGCTCTTGAGCTGCTCATAGTAGTAGGTAGAAGAAGGCATTATTTTTCTGTTGTGTATTTATTTATTGATTTCATACACAGAGCAGGAAACAGCTTAAGGGAGAGCGACTGGAGGAGCCAATAAAAAATTGACCCGAGATCCGAGGCGCAGGAACTCGCTGGAAAGTGAAATGAGATTAACCTCTGCATAATCCAAACTGGTGATCCTCTTGATATGGGAAACAAGCTAAGTGACATTTCCAGATTTAGGGGAGAAAATAGAACAGTAAAACCAGAACTTAAAATCTGCTGTTTTAAACTCGCATGAGGAGGAAAAACAAATTCAACTTTCACGTAACTAGTGAGTTTGTGGTACATATAAAAACGAGTTTACTTGTCTTTTCCACGAACATTGTTATTGGATGTTTTCACAAGGTTTTGTATGAATCCATAGGAACATTTCTTGGTACCAACAACAACTGAATGTTGAAAGATTAATCTTAAAATTATGTATTTTTGTTTCTCTGTTTTGGCTATGAATAAAACCAAAAGATACAAACTGTTAAATGTAGTCCACCATTGTCTTGATTTCATGTTCATGGGCCATCCTTTCTGTTTGTTGCCACTATATACAATGACCCCACCCAGACTGAGAATAGATTTTAGGTATAAAAGGGAATGAAACGGACACGGACGAAAGCTGAGTTGTATTGTGCCTTTTTTTTTTTGTGCCTAAAACACACCTACATTGTGTCTTTTCATATCCCCAACTCATTATTTTTGGATGTACTGGCTGTTCCCATTAGATCACAGGTCCCCAACCTCTGGGCAGCAAACTGGAATCGGTCCAGTACCGGGACGAGGAGCACACAGGTATCCCTAACCCGCTACCGGTTTGCGCTTGGTAATGCATCTGATACTGGTTTGGGTCCGGTACCACATCTGGGTTAGGATACCGGTACTGGATGCATCCCAAGGACCAGTCCGCATCCAGGACCCTTGATTTTACGATCAGCCAGCACGCCAAAAAAACAAGAAGTTGGGGAAACCCAAAACGTCAATTTTTGACGTGGGTCCTTAGCCAAACATCAATATGCGATGAGTTGGGAGTGAGAATGTCTTTAGTAGATACAGTAAGCTAGTAAAGTTAGCTAGCCCTCTGCTAACATTTAACCATCTGACACACTGTAGGTCTGGGTTACTTGACATTCCTCCTATAATTTCTTACAATCTTACAAAGTAAATTTTTTTAGGTTAAAAACAATGATTTTTGCTCCAGCTGTAGTTCTCCAAATTGAACAACTGGGTATTTCTGATGCTACGTTCACACCCCCCTTTTTTCATTCCAATGAAAAGTCTATGTAATGCATGTAAATGCACAAACTCTCGTCACTACGCAAGTTTGTAGCCCTTGTGCTGTCCTAGGTATGTTGACGTTGGGAGTGGGGTCATCTAGACCCCACAAGGCTGTGCACAAGGGTTAAACCAGTTGAACTTAGACCAATCACGAACTCAGATATAATAGTGACATGTGGATGGTGTCCTTATCAATTGAAGGAAGGGCCAACTACGTAGAGATTGATCATAATTGCCGTCTGGCCGCCAAGTCTTTCTTGTATCGGACTAGAACTGTGAAAGAAAAAGTCTGGAGCACGATCTGTGAGATTTGGACCTTTTCGACACTTTGCACCAAGCCTCTTCCATCTGTGAGTTAGTATTGGGTCGTGAGAGACCATATTCTAAAAGTGCGTTCAAGAGTGCGTTGTAGGTAGGCAGTACTTGACCGGTGTGTATGTAGAGGGTTACGAACCAGGTAATCAGTCATGAGTAGTGACTCAGAACAATTACCTGGTTCAGGTGTGTCCAGCCAATAAGAACATGCCAGAGCAGGGTCTGTTGAAAAACATGCAGTAAGGTGGCACTCGAGGACCAGGGTTCTCTACCCCTGGTCTAGAGTAATAGTCATTGTGTCCTTGGGCAAGATACTGTCCCCGACATCCTCTGTGGCAATGATAAACCATCGTGCTACTTTGATGGAAAATATCTACAAAATGTAATGTGTGTAATCTGTCAAACCAACCACATAAGGTATTGATGAGAATGTTGCTGCTTTCATCCTGTTAAACATTAATCGTTTTTACTTGTTACAAGACAAATGGATAGAAATGGCTTTTCTTTCCTTTGATAGCTTTGGATTTCTTATATAAATGTACACTACATGGTTCATACAAACATGGTCAGACAAGTTATGTAACAGAATAAAATAAAAAAAACTTCAAGGTTTATACTAGAAGTGGAATCTTCTGTTCTGAATTGGTTGGATAGCTTGTTTGCATATAGACGATCATAGAATAAGGACAGTGACTTTTCTGTGTGTCTTGTATTTGTTCTGTTGTAAAAAGACACATTTAATGCCTGTTTTCTTCAACCTTGGGAGTACACATTCGCTGTCAGAATACAAGGGACGTGGACCAGTTTCTGTGAAAATTTTTGGAGTTTGCATCAAACAAAGACAGCAGGGACCAGGAGCGTTTTTTACTCTGCCGCTTTGAAAATTTGACCCAAAAACATATGATTTTGTCGTTAAAGTATTCATAAAGTGTTCCAGTAATTTGGCAAACACAGAACTTATGAGCTTATGAAGCATTTCTATCAAAATGATGTTGATCTGAATATCGTTTAGCTTGGAATACTCATATAAAACTCCAAACAGTTTAGTGTTTTTTTATGTCCTGACAGAGGAAACTCAAGAAAAGGTTGGTGCCATTCTGTTAGGAACAAAAGCATAATCCCTGAAATTAATTAGCCTCCAGGCTCTTTGTTGGACATATTTTAGCAAGTATTTTCTTCATGCAACTGCTTGAAATGCTTTATTTCATTTATTAAATAAACAACATATTACTTTGTTCGTGATGCAAGACACACTTCAAAAGAAAGCATAAAACTGCAAAAGGTTTGGATTTACTTCATTCGATGACTTGAGTCTGTATGATTATTCCGTCAACATTAAGGACACCTGTGATGCAATTTGGAAACAAATCTGTAAGCACAGTGAAAATAATTGGATTACATTAGTGATAAATGGCTTGGAAAAGTAACATTTAATCCCAATTAGGAATCCCTCTGACGGTGTGTCTGATGGACAAAGTGAAAGCCTCCCGCGCGCTCTAACCCTCAAACAAGCCGTCACCCCGCGGTCTGTTTCTGGATAAACACACGCGCAGAAACCTGTGAAACCACCCTCGCTAACAAACACCTGCTGCTTTTGGGGAACCGCAAGTCATGACTCCTCCAATCGCGGCATAAAAACAAGCAGGGCAAAGGCTTTCGGAACACATGAATCAAACTACAGTAACACATTGTCAGAGATGTTAAGCTGCTAGTATTATCAGCTCAAACACATCCTGCATGCAACCTTTGGATCCATGGCGCTGGTTGAGCTGTGGGAGTGTTGGCCCTGATGTGAGATTAGCCATATTCTGTTTAGCCCCCACGGCCTTCGAAGAGTGTCGGCCATTCGATTCATGCCAAATCACGACTTGTTTAACACCTCGCCACCTGCTAGCTTTGTTTGCATGTGTTCACAGAAGAGAAAGAGAGAAGCAAACTGGGCTTTGTGCTGAATGTGGAAGCACGTGCTGTGGTGGTTTCATTGTACCATATTTTTCAAAGTATAAGTTAGTTTTTTTTTTTTGCATAGTTTGTCCAGGGGTGTGACTTATTTATTTATTTTAACACAAACAGGCTAATATAATAATAATAATAAATAAATAAATAATAATAGATATGATAATAATAATATATATATTATGTTATACAATATATATATATATATAATAATATATTATTATTCTTGGTCTGATAACTACTTATTAACATCGTCTTTCTAATCCTTTTATTTTTTTAAATATTTTTTCTTTATCTCATGTTATAAACGGACCAATCAGACGCCTCAGAAAAAGCATGTTGTGCCCGGTGGCCCCGCCTCCAAAGTTTGATTGACAGATTCTTTGACCCCTCTTTCAGTGGAAGGGGTGTGGACTTCCAACAAGCTCACTCATCATTAGTGACAGTAGTTCTTCTAAAAACGTGACTGAAATGTTGCTAAAAAAGAAACTAAACTCTAAATTAGCCTAAAATAACTCCAGTAGATAAAAAAAAAAAATAGCCAAAGATTGTAACATGTTGCTTAAATAATATCTCTTTTTTAGCCAAAAATGTTAGCATGTTGCTAAAATATTAGCTCAACTCCAAATTAGCATAAAATTCCTCAGTTAACTAAATTAGTCAAAAACGTTAGCCTGTTGCTAAAATAGAAGCTAAACTCTAAATTAGCCTTAAACCCCCAGTAGATAACAAATCAGCCAAAAATGTTAGCATATTGCTAAAATATTAACTAAATTCCAATTTTTCGTTTTGGGCTCCTGTGACTTATCCTCCCGTTCGACTGATACTCTAGAAATTACACTCTATCTGTCCTGGTGTTCCACGAAGCAGCTCAGCTGCATAAAGGAAACACACTGATAACTATGTAGCCCATTAATTGAAAGACTAAGTGGGGATTTGATCTTAATGCAAGTCTACCAGCATGAGTGTGCAAAGTGATTAATGGTGATGATTCACCGGCCACACGGGACCCGCTACAGTCCTGCTAAGATGCAATGCTCACAAAATATTCTTCTCCATCCTCTTCCACTGCCTCCACAGGAACCCGACAGACAGAAATGCTGAAGGATCGCTGTGTTTTTCTGACTCCAGTCCTCTCCGGTGCATAATACTCTCGAACAGACATATTAATCAACCAATTTTCCCTTAGAGCCATTTGAGGATAAATGCAAACGGTCCCTTCAATCCTCCACACAACAATATCGGCTGTGCTTGATGTGTCACACTCACTAAAAGCCACAGGCAAATATATTTTAACTACCGGATGCCGGTCTTGAAATTACTTTGGAAGGCTCTCTCGTGAGAAAACAAAGGTAGACAATTCAAGCTTCATGGATTATCTGTGAAACGCTGTTACTTTTCTGCGTATTTTGTTTGTGTCTGAATTCGTCACGTCAGGAGTGGAACGTTGTGTATTTTATTATTTTTTTGTTTGGGTTTTTTTTAAGCCTCTGAGCAAAAAAGAAAAAAAAATCCCTAGCTGAGGCAGAAGATAAAGTGCTTTGAACAGCAAACAAACAGAGTTTGAGAGGACAGTGGCTGGGGATGAATCAACGTGGGTAATGGCAGCAAATTGCGGCGCCAATTGTCCCTGACGTTCACAGTCACCTTAAACTATAACCGCGTGACGGCAAAATAAATCATCAGAGAAAGGTAAAAAACGCATTACACCCATATGTGCACTACGATGTCTCATTAAATTCCACATTTTTATTATAAAAAATATTGTAAATTTGAACGCAAATTGACATGAATCGGTAAAAGAAGAGAATAAAAACAACTACTGGTTAACTAATAGATATTTGATTTAATACAGAAATATTGGAATATAAGTAGTTTAAGCAGAAAATCAAGAGTTTGGCTTCAAGTTCATTCAATCGCTTCTGTCCGCTCCGTTGGAATCAAAGTCTACCTTTACTTTTTCTTTTAGAAAGTCCCGATTGAATGGAAAAGGTGTGCACAATCAAGCAAACACTGATCTACCACGGAGCCTAAACCGGTGATTGTAAAAATCAATGGATGCCAGTCGTGGTCAAGTGACACATTGGTTTGTATTGGGCCAATTTGAAGCCAGTGCTTTAGATCTGCAATGGTCAAAGTCTGGAGTGATTGGAATGTCATTTGGCGGGAGAAACAACCCTAAGAGCTGCTTAAGTGTGAATCCAAAGACTAATACCCGTTTGACCAGGGGGTAAAATTAGAAAAAATGTCCTTTGGAAAATAAAATGTGGTAAGAAAATTGTTCTACCAATAATTCTTATTTAACGCGAAGAAATTCTGGTCACTAAAACATGTTTTCTTAAAATGTTATTACTCAAAATACTTCCTCAATAAGAATTTTTTTCTTGAAACTAAGGTATTTTTTACTTTTTCAAGATTCAGTTTTAGCAGTTTAAACATAAAACACAAAGGAGCAAAAAAGTATTTAGTCAGACACCAATTGTACAGTTTTTCATAGTTGATTTAAACCTATGACTAAAATGACAGGCCTTACTCATCTTTTTAAGTAGGGAAACTGCAAAACTGGTAAAAAAAAAGACCTTTTTTATCCAATGTTTTAAATTTGATCTACACTTGTAACATAGGTAACGTAAGGGTGGACCAAACTGGGAATTTGGGTAGCGATGCAATACCGATGAACTACAGGACTAGTATCGCCGATATTGATACTGATACCGATACCAATACCTGTAGCGATTCTTTTTTTCTTGAAATGTTGTATTGTATAAACATTTTTGAAATATACTTTTTTTTTGTTAATTAAGAGAGACTTTCTGTACTTTTTTGTCCCGTGTTAACCAGTTCAGTTGATATTAAATGTAGTTACAAAAAAGAAAAAGCAAAAAAATCTTTATGATCGTTTAAAGTAAATGTTATTGACATAAAGAGTAAATGGTGGTTTTGTCACTTTTGGAAAAGCGTCTCTTTAGTGAGCTGATCCAACGACTCAAATTGGCTTCAAACAAGAAGTACTTACTTAAAAAAAAATGACTAAAACTCATTAAATATAATTTTTTAAAAAGTATATCTAAGACTTAGTTTAAGAAATGAATGGATTAAACCAAAATTCTATTAATTTAGAGAATGCAAACCCATACTTTTTCCCCCTTTTTTTCACAAAACTGCCTCATATTAGCTCAATTAAATACAGTCCAATAACTACACACCAATAACTGTACAGAAACATAGAATCAGTCATAGAATATAAACAATAGCTAATTACTAAACTAAGCTAGGTAGACCCACTCTTCTTAGAGCCACCTTAAATCATTTTAAATCAGTTATGCGAAGACCATAATCTGACCAAAAATTGGTTTTTAGATTTAAAATATAGAAAATATGGAATTAAATTGGGTTCATTTGTAAATAAAATTCTGAATCAAACCTGAATCAATTTAGTAGTTTGGTAGTGATACCTATTCCTAAATATGACAGCTGTCAACCAGCAACAATGATAAAAAACTGTTTAACAATAGAATGAAGAGTACATTTTACAGTTTCTTCACAGACGAAAGTTAAGCTGCAAATATCGTCACCGGTTCATTTAATTTGGCTGTGAAATAGAACACCAGGAAACAAAGCGTACATTAGAACGCTGCAGTAATCATTCGAGCCAATAAATCATAGTAAAGCTGTCATTGTTTCAGAAAACTAAACCTCAACAGCTGAGATCATTAATTCCCATCAAATCGTGTGTCAGCTGAAGTTTTTTGATTATTTTCTTTTTGATAAATTGAGCCGTTATTAGACATGTATACCACCAGGTTACTGCGAGGGAGAAGCGGAGCAGAAAACGTGAAATAACATTCATCTTTAGGTTCATTACAGACGTCGAAAAGTAGAGATTTGAGAAATAACTGCACCTATACTTTACCACAGAAGAAGTATTTGATGATTAGATCAAAGGTATGTAAGAGGCTGGATACGCTCTGGACTTATCCAAACGCCATCAAGTGTGGTAAACAAACACAACTTTACATTTTAAGAGAAAACAGTCTTTATTCAGATCAATCTTTTGATTTAAACCAAGTGTGTAGAGGCAAAGCTTTCATTTTTAATGTTATCTAGCTATAGCACAATGCAATTAGCTACTTTAACCATCCAGTCTGGTTACATTTATTTCTTTGTCCCAGCTCCTTTCATGAAAAAAGGAAAAACGTCTGATAGAAAACCTGTCAAAGCTGATACTGATTTTAGTTAATGTAGATGTAGTCATTATCGGTTGATAGATGTGTGTTGTGATGTCGGAACCAGCCTGCAGCCCTCATTGTAGTCATATAGGAGGGTTATTTAAGGTCAAAATTGAATGCTTTTATTGGAATATTTGTGACGCTGTATTTAACTCCAGCAAAAAGTTGGGTGCTTTACCAGCGACACTTCAAATAGTATTTCATTAAGTCTATGACCACTCATATTATTTTTGATGCATGCATTTCTGAGACACCTATCTCATTAATATGATCAAAATATTTCTTTATTTACCAATTGTATTGAACTGGAACCGTTTTTTCTGCCTTGTAGTTCATCATCGCTCCACTAGGGACAGTAGGGCTCATTTCAAAATGGCTGCTTCCATGAAATCTCAAAATCACTTTTAGTTTAGCGAATTTTCAAGACTTTATGGTGAGAATGACTCATCGAATGTGATTTATTTCTTTTAATGACTACTTGGAATGAAAAATGTGTTGATATTTAAATCTTTATGACAGTTACACTTGGGTATTTGAGTATTGATACCAAGGTGAAGTATTGATACTAGTGTGATGAGATCAAAACTTTTCAAATCTCAGAGTCACAGTTTTTCTTTAATACTTACAATTTGAGTAAAAACTCGCTCAATCTGTGCAGGAAACTGCCCAATCTGGCAACGTTGTCTGTGTAGCGCCCCATTTTTCAATCAACGGCAGAATTTTTTGTTGTGTTGTTTATATTTATATTTATTAATTTGTGACTAATATTTCAGTGGTGATTTTATTTTTTTCTTTAGTTGTTTATGATGCTGTTTTGTTGTTTTTTCCCCTTTTTTTATTTCTACACGAGTTAATTTTTTCTTATTATCATTGTATTATGCTATTATTAACATATATATTGTTTAATATTTGATTCAGTTCAGGTTGTTGTAATTATTTAACATTTTTATTTTCCAAAAGTCTCTATGCTGTTTTATTATACACTTAATTAACAAAAAAAGTGTATTTCAGAAATTTTTATACAATGTAACATCTCAAGAAGAAAGTATCGATATTGTATTGGTATCGATATTGATATCTGCGATACTAGTCCTGTATTTACTTGGTATCGGACTCACAGTATTACCCATCCCTATGTTGCACCATATTAAAAATGTGTGGATCAAATCTGAAACATTGGATAGAATTTTTTTTTCCTGAACATTTGTGTGTTATTCCATCAAAAGCTAATATTGTGAGCAGAAACGTACTAAATTGCCTAACGTATCATAATTGATACTATCTACAGCTCATTAAAAATGATGCTGAAAATGTGGTTTTGTTCTAGGTGTTTAAAAAACATTTACATTCAGAAATAATTGACTCTTCAGTCAATTCTGTGACGCAGTGGGATTTAGAGGGATAAAACAAACACTGCTTATGCAGCACAGGCGCTAGTCATTGTGTTGTAGTCCAAAAACGATGAGCACGCGTTCTCTTGATGTAGTCCCTGTCACTCTTTAAGAGACAAACCAGCAACCTATTCTGCCAACTGTGACAGTGACCTATAGCCTAACGTAAGTGAGACACAGGCTCTAGCAGGGTTTCTAACAATGCCAGTGACACCAATCACCACCAAGCATGTGAAGAGAGCAACTGCACACATGAATAACACACTGGTCAACTGACTGGCCTGACAACATGGGAGTGCTGTGAGACAGAGGGCAAGAGGGAATGTTCTGCTTGGGAGCTTCAGGCCTTTCAGTTTGTATACAATGCCAGCGTCTGTCAAGCATTGGCAGTCTACATTCTGGAAGTTGTGTACACGAGAGGCAGCGTGAAATTGCTGGCCACAGGAACGTCGGCCAAACAGTTGACAGAGTTCTGCATACTGCAGGTAGGATTACTGAAGCGTGGAAAAGGCTGGGCATGAGTAAGCTTATTTGGGTTAAGCTACAAGATGAAGGAGCGATGGGGGGGGGGGCTCTTCATTCAAGATGCAACTCGGAGCATTTCACATGCTGATATATTTGATGACAGCAGTCGGGCTGTTCCGAGCCAAATGACCTCAAAGTTAACCCATTAACTGGATGCTGAGGCAGGATGCTTTTACCGGTGATACTATCAGAAACACACGTTCTTACACTGCATGTGGATGATTTGTGTATTTGCTCCTAAACCAATAAAAACATTTCTAAATCTTACAGTTGGAGTTCTTACAATAAAAATAGAAATCAATATATTTGCTTTTACTATTATAATGACAAACAATTTGATCTTTTAAACCACCAAAACACTGTTTATAGTTATATTATATGGCAAAAATGGCAACTCCAGAACCCTGTTCAAACTCTACAACAACATCTTCT
>NC_050530.1:6815026-6837076 GCF_002922805.2 Oryzias melastigma | reverse complement strand
AAAGGCGCTTCAAATAAAATGAATTATTATTATTATTATTATAAATAAATTATTTATATTTAAAATATGCATAGTATGAGTCATTTATCTATAGAGTTTGTGATTGACGTGAGTAAAAAAGGTGTTGCATTTCAGACTAGGGCTGCACGGTGGCGCAGTGGTTAGCGCTCTTGCCTCACAGCGAGAAGGCCCCGGTTCGAATCCCGGCTGGGACCTTTCTGTGTGGAGTTTGCATGTTCTCCCCGTGCATGCGTGGGTTTTCACCGGGGACTCCGGCTTCCTCCCACCGTCCAAAAACATGCTTCATAGGTTAATTGGTGACTCTAAATTGCCCCTAGGTGTGAATGCGTGAGTGAATGGGTGTGTGATTGAGGCACCCCGCGACCCCGAAAGGGAAGAAGCGGTCAAGAAAATGGATGGATGGATTTCAGACTAAAGCCCATTTGGATACAAATTAAGCCAAAACCATTTAATTATACCAACTAACCACTAGGGGGAGGTTTGTTAAATCAACTGGTGATCAACTATAACATGATTGAAAACTAAATCTGACATTAAAATTGTTCAAGTAACTGGTAAAAAGATTTATGATCACCAAAAAAGTTTACGAAAGTTGGTGTACGAATAGAATTGTCTTGCTTTGCCTATGTCTGTGCTACGTCGTATGATTTGAAAGGAAGGTCAGAGAAGCAATACATGTACAAATTATTAACCTTCTCTCAAAAGACAAAATATTCTGCCCTGAGTCCCAAACGACACTAAAACTCCAGCACGACCCCACCCAAGAAGATTTTAAGTCCAGATACAATAACTTAAACCTCAAGACAATGTCATCTGCATAAAGGAGAACTTTATTGTCCTATTTTAAATTTATTTGACAATAAAACTGTTAACAAATCTGATGTTTGGTCTTTAGATTTTTCTTAGGAATCTATTCTATCTATTGGTGGGCCCCTGGTGGGTTTGTCCGCGGGTTCCACGGTGGCCCCATCTGTGTTTGTCTACATTGGTTTAGGGGGGGATTCAGCGGTCTAGGTCCCTATTCTAACCAGCAGCCCAGTGGTTAGTGTAGGGACCTCAGTCAGACTACTGAGTGCCCACTCAAACCAGTGTGGGCAAACACAGGCGGTGCCACCATTGAACCTGTGGACAACCTCACCTGAAATGTGCTGTACAAATAAACTTCAGTCAGGAAAAAAGTGACATGTTTCCTTATGGGTGAATTCCCTGGACTGAGTGACCCCGTCGCCCTGGCTTTCCAAACAGGAAGTGCCAAAATCCTAGAAGCCAAAATCTCAAAGACTACTGCTACCTTTTTAAAAAATGGCAACTGAATTGATTTTTTTTACTTCAATGCCATTTTCTTTGGGTGATGTCACAGTCACTTTGTCCAGTTCTCATATACTGTACAGTTAACCCTCTCAGGGCCAAATTAAGTTTTAGTAACAGAAAAAAAAAAGATATTTGGGAAAAAAAATATCAGGTAGTAATCATAGTAATATTCAATTCTGGCTTAAATATGACATGAAAATCAGCTTTTTTTCTACAGAACCTTTCAAAACAATGTAACAAAGCTGACAAAACTAGAAATAACTAGCATTATGCTAACACTTAGTCGTTCCAAATCTGCAACGCCTGCCCAGAGAGGGGTAAGGATTCCCACACATCCAATTCTGCTGTGTCATACATTGACAACTTAAACTTTTTTATCATCTTCTTAGTGAGTTGGTTGATAGATCCCTGGTTGATTGGTGGCACTTAAAGTTAAATCGAGTAAAACTCCTACTCATGTATCATAATTGGATCCTAAAAATCTTTACTTTCTCACACTGACGTCCTAGATAAGTAGGCTTATAACCCTAATGTAGGGATCATTTGGAGTGAACCTTCAGCTGATATGAATTAATTTGACCACCGGCTGATTGGGAAATAAACAAAGCTAATGTACTTTATGTACACAGTTCAGTTAGAGAAATTACACAGCAGACTAAGGGTGCCAGAACATGGCAGTGAATCAATGGAACGTCATTTACATCTTGCTTATGGCTATTGTCGTAATTCAACACATATCTGTCAGAGCAAGACACAGATTCTAAATCACTAAGAATACACCCCATAGTAAAGCAGTGCGTGGCTTTAAGTGAAGCAGAACCACATGCACACATGTGCACGTGTACACACACACACACGCGGCAGTCTCTGCAGCCATCAATTCACAGCGGTGAAGCAGACTGCAACCAGGTCCTTTCTCTCTCCCCTCGTACCAGAATTAATTTCTCCCTAGAGCTGATAGGCTACGCTCTACTGCAGCCAATCCATATAATTAGGCCGTCAGCAATGTAAACCCTTGGCTTAGACTTCAAGTCCATTTCAATATTAGGTGCAGACATGACAATGGCTTCATCAAATGTGGGTTTTTTCCTGCATTAATATGATAAATCTCTCCCTTTTATCCTTGTATGGAACTCATCGCTACACAAAACTGACTAATGGTTCAGCTGTTTGGTTCTGTTGTTGCTTAGAGGGAATACTCCCTTGTTCCTGTGTCCCCTCTACCATAGGGTTCATGATAGATTCTGTTTATGATTGTGTCACTTGTGTTTTAATGGGTATTAAATATTAGCAGCTGCACAGACCAGAGTGTCCGCCCTCTCGACTTCCTCCCTCCCCTTTTCCTCGGCCCGGTTACGTAAGAATTTTTCCTCCCTGAGCCAATTATGTAGGGTTTTGACGGCTGATCTCACTCCATATGGCAACAGCTCTGTTAATCGCCACCTCCAAGAGAAGTGCTGCATGACAGCCTGTGTGTCAAAATCACCATCAGAAATGCTGAGGCGTGTAAAGGGGACAGTGGGAGATGAATGGGATGTGTGTTTGAGGGACAGGAGGCAGGCAGCGATAAGAATTAGCCAGAGAAAACAAAGTCAATGAGGCATGAAGGAGGCGTCCCGTTCCCGCGTTTGGTGGAGGTAGTCATGCCTGCTCATTCACTGCTACCATTGGGATGAAGGGCAAAATGTCTAAGGCGGAAGGTGATGGCAGGTGGAAAAATACTCTAGCTGTATAGTCGGAGGGATGAGCGTCTTCCTTTTTTTTTTTTTATTTTTTTATTTGTGACTGAAGCAACACCTAGAAGTACAACCCTCCACTCCCCTTCCAGGGTGTTTGAACAGACACAAGCAAGTGAAGCGCATTTGCATTTCCTCCAGTCAAATAGCATCTCCTTGGATTGAAATAGACCTTTGGGATGCGGTGTCAGGAGGGCATGTTGTACACAAAACAACTATATCAAGCTTCGGAGCTATTACAATTGTAATGACTTGCTTTGTGCATTGACTGATTACCATGGGCGAAGAGGGAAATAGCCTGCATCAGCCCGAATCCCCGTCTTACATGTTTACTTAGAGAAATGTATGATAATAGCTGTGATCCTTCGCAGACAAAAGAGCCTCTGACACATCCATTTGCTGCAAAATACACAAAACATTTTCAGTTTAAAAAAAACAACACAATGTTTTGCAAAAGACCCACAATGTGTCCCATATGCCTCTAGTTAACAGATCGTTTCTAGTTTGTTGATGCTGACATAATGGGTCGCTAAGCAGTTTGTGCACAAACAAGGGGTGTAAATATTACATTTAT
This sequence comes from Oryzias melastigma, assembly GCF_002922805.2. NCBI lineage: Eukaryota > Metazoa > Chordata > Actinopteri > Beloniformes > Adrianichthyidae > Oryzias > Oryzias melastigma. The sequence continues at coordinate 6,833,434 of NC_050530.1, read as the reverse complement.
ATAAATATGAATAAAAAAGTCAATACTAGAGACAACAATCTTCTATTCTCTGGACTATCTCTTTCAGGAGAACACTGTCCAGCCAAGAGATAATCTCTCCAGAATGGAGAATCTGCCCCTCAGTTGGACATGCTTGCCTCCCTCATAAGAAAGGGGTCCAGGTCGCATTCTTGCCACATGTCCAAACCCCCTCATATGGCTCCTATTGAGGCGGAGAAGTGGTATTCCGAGTTCCTCCCCGATGACTGATCTTTGTACCCTTTCACTTGGAGGGACCCCAGCTACCCCCACAAAGGAAGCTCATTCCTGCCGCCTGTATCTGTGATCTTATCTGTGTGTTTACAATCCACAGCTCATGGCCACAGGAGACGGTAGAAAGAATGATTGACTGGTAAATTGACAAGCTTGCCTTCTGTGGCTTTTCACCGTTACTGACCAGCACAGTCCGAGTTACAGCAGACACTATCCATCAGTTAATCCTAATGTAAAAATGGAAAGTAGTTCAAAACTAAAAACCATGTCTAGTTTTACAAAGTTGAGATTGGAGAATCAAGATGTTGGCAGTATCACAAACTGGTAGACAACTGGCTCCAAGGGGAGCATGTTTATTAGTTTTGACAAGAACTAAGCACAGTTAAAAGTCCACAAAGCTAAATCAGAGTCAGACAGGCAGAGGTCAATCAAGGGCATTGGATCATTCAAGAAGAGACTGGGCTGATCAGGGTCCAGGTGAGGGTCAGGGCAGGCGGCAAGCAATTGGAAATAGAGTAGGGTCAGGTACACAGAAGATCAGGTCCAGATAGAAATGCTCAGTAATGCAGGCAGGGTGGCACAAACAATACTTCGCGCGGACTCCTGACACCAGGCATGTGATAAGTATTTAAGAACGTGCTGAACGTAGGTTCTTAAACGCTTTAAAATACAGTGTTCACACTAAACTGTTGCTCACTAATACCAGCACATGTACTCACAGTTAGAAGAGGCTTGGCTCACAATATTGAAAAGACACAAATCTTGCTCAAGGGGTTGTCCTTTACAGCTCTGTTTTATAATTCCCTCTGGGCACAAATCGCAATTGTTAATTTTTTAAACGTCTGGCACATCCCTGAATTAAAAAGGACCCATACATTACTCACAAATGTCAGTCTTTGATTGGTCAAAGTTCAATTGGTTTAGGTTTCAATGCATTTTGTATGTAGAGCCCTAAATTGGACTTAAAAACTTGAAAGAGAGAGTTTGGAATGTGGAAGCCTAAAACCCACAAATATATGTACTTTTAATCAGAAGTGGTTGCTTGATTGCATGCTTCCAAGTCCATTGTGAAGATAGCATGATAAACATATAGCCAAAAGGTCTCAAAGGAAGAATGCTGGAAGAAACAGGAAATAGGAGCAATAATCCAGCCACTGCACATAATGAATTTGCAGCAAAACTGTGTAAAGGCCGGATATAAACCCAAGTAAACAAAAAGAAAAAAAAGAAACAAGATGGGGGAAAAAAATGCAGAGCTGAGATTAGATCTGACTTGAGTGGATCGATGACAGTGAGATGGATTCACAGCAGTTGAATAGTTTTCTCGCTGCACCGCCTTTGCCGACTGATACTCTGGCTATGAATACATGTTTTACTAAAACACAACCAACCCTATTTCCAAAGATCAACTCCACTAGCAAGGGACGTATAATGCAACAAGAGCAAATAAGGGTACAGCATGCAGTTTGAGCATAGACTCGGGGTTACATAATTACAGGGTTTCCCATGAGATTGGTTAATGGTGGTGGAAATCAATACTCAATTGGTTTCCTGGCAACCCCAGCTTGAACTTAAGATTCCAACAAGACTTTAGAGTCTTAAACCATCAGCAAACAGCTACTTCCTTTCTAAAGATATAGCTGTCCAAAGGTCTTTGTGTCAGGAACAAGAGCCACTCGAGTCTGTATGTCGTAATCCAAACTGTTGCGTTGTGGCACCAAGTCAGGCTGTGACTCCACTATGTTAGGTAGTCAGAGTAGTCTTAAGTAACTCATATTCTTGGACTAAATAGATTTTCACCAAAAGATGATGGTAGCTCTAGTTTTTCCGTTTGTCTCTGGGGAAAGCATTAAAAAGGTTTTTTAAGGTCAGAATTTATTTTTAACTTTGATTTAGGAATTTGCGACTGAAGTTAAACAAAAATGTGCTGTTCAGGGCTGCACAGTGACGTAGTCATTAGTCTCACAGCGAGAAGGCCCTGATTTGAATCACAACTGGGTCCTTTCTGCATGTTCTCCTCATGTAATTGAGTTACCCAGCTTCCCATTACAGTCCAAAAACATGATTCATAGATTATTGTACTATTCACGCAATAGTGTGCACCAAATAATAAGGCACACCATTAACAAACAGTCTGTTTTCCAAACTATGTGGTTCACAAGGTGCACCGAATTATAAGGCACACTAAGGGAGGTACAAGAGTCAGCGACAAGTCCGTCAGTCAGTCAGACTTTATTAACTGCGTTCACAGTAAACCTAGAACAAGTTTGTATTACCATGCTACACGTTGGAAACGTTAGCCACATTAGCGTATTCACAATACCTGTAACTCCCAAAGTTGTTTGCAACAAGTAAAAACGCAGACAAATACAGCTAAAGCTAACGTTACTGTGACTATGCTAACTCCTAACCTTGTTAATAGCATATAAAATGATCACAGTCTGACACTGCTACACATTAGCATATTTACAATATCTATAACTCCAAAATTTATTAGGAATAAGTAGAAAACACAGACAGATACCGCAAAAAAACAAACGTTACTGTGACTATGCTAACTCCTAACCTTGTTAATAGCATATAAAACAAACACAGTCCGAAACCGCTACATGTTAGCCATGTTAGCATATTCACAATACCTGTAACCCAACCTTGTTTGCAACAAGTAAGAAACACAGACAGATACCCCCAAAACAAATGTTACCATGACTGTGCTAACTCTTAACCTTACTAGTAACACGTAAAACAAACACAGTCTGACACGGTTTCACATTAGCATATTTACAATATCTGTAGCTCCCAACCTTGTTTGCAACAAGTAAAAAACACGGACAGATACCACTAAAACTAACGTTACTGTGACTATGCTAATTCCTAACTTTGCTAATAACATATAACACAAACACAGTCCGAAACCGCTACATGTTAGCCATGTTAGCATATTAACAATACCTGTAACCCAGCCTTGTTTGTAACAAATAAAAAACACTGACTGATACCGCTAAAACCAACGTAATTGTGACTATACTAACTCCTAAAATTGTTGGTAACATGTAAACAAAATACAGTCCAACACCGCTACACATTAGCTGCGTTAGAAGTTTTAGCCACATTAGCGTATTTACAAAAAATAACTATAACTTCCCGTCTTTTGTGCAACATGTAAAAAAGGCAGCTAAAACAAATGTTACTGTGGCTATGCTAACTCCAAATCTTGTTAGCAACGCAAAAAAAAAAAAAAAACAGTCTGACACAGATACATGATAGTTGTGTTAGCATGTGTACAATAACAAGCAACCTTTTTTGCAGCTTGTAAAAGAAAAAAGCAAATTTTCTCAAATTTGCTTCAACATTCGTAAGCACAACCAGAATTAATCCATTTATAAGGCACACTGTCATTTTCTGAAAAAAAGTAAGGCTTTTAAGTCAGGAGTGTCCAAATCCAGGCCTCGAGGGCCAGTGTCTCAAATGTTTTATTTTTAAATGCCTTCATTTCTCTTTATTTTGGAGCCCTATAGAATGGATAAACTAAATCAAACTGAGGGAAGTTTTTTTTATATTTCTAATGAACCAAAGAAGTTTCTCTTCTAGTCCATCTTGGAAGTTGTTCAGTCTGTGAATCCCACTCAGCACAGCCTTTCTTATTCCACATGAGGGCTTACCAACAACATTGCGCTGCTCAGCGATGTGAATAATATGAAAGCAAGGTAAGCAGAAAGTACACGACACAGTTTAGTCGCGGTGCACCAAGGGTTAGAGTCTGCCTGAATCACTATGGCTTATGTCAGAAAGCCTCAGACTCTGCTAAGTCACACAACAACCATGCGTAAGGTCAGTGTCAGTGCCCTGCCAACGGCTGACCTTTGATCAATCAGAGAAGTGCTATAAACTGCCCCCAGGTTGCTCCCGGTGCATCCAAGAGTGGGGTAAATAAAAGGACAACAGAAGCTGCTAACTGTCTGAGCTAGACTTTCTCCTGCCTGGAGAAATGTGAACAAGCTCTGTAAACAAACAAGTGCTCTGAAGCAAAATGGGCGTGACGCTGGCGCTAAATCTTCACTGGTGGCACAGATATCATACAAAGCCAAGCATTTTCACGAAACAACCTGTGGAAGTACTGAAATGCAGCTGATTTTCACCACAGTAACATCATTTCCTTTTCATCTCTTATAGAAGGAAAAAAACCCATAGCTCTTGATGCCTGTGAGCTGCAATCGAGGTGGAATGCATAGCAACATGATAACAGCGGCTTTGGTGATGATTTGCAGTAAAACTATTTGTTTTATCTCCCAGAAACCAAACACAAGCTTATTGAACTGTGTGGTCAAAAGACACGGGGAACAACAAAGGACCTCCTGGTTGGAATTGGTTTGAATCCTGTTTATTTTCCATCTTAAGCATCAAACACCCAAGCCTAATTCTTCTCCCACTCGCATAGCTAAAAAAAATAATTATTTTATGTACAATTTTATGCAGTGGGCTTTTTTATATGTCGCCTTACGGGATTTATGGGTTCCTTTCATGTTTGTTTTGGTACGAAATACATGCACCTCAGACTCTAATAAACATTGGGATATTTGTCAAAACCCACATAATAATGTGTACCGACTTCTTTCAATGGGAAAACGTGTCAACACTGATTATTGGAAATAAGGCATCAGCTAGACTGAATCGCATCTATTATGCAAACACTAAAAGTGGCCAGGTTAGGATGGCTCAGTGTGGGCCTGGCTCACAGGATACCTGGGTTCGCTTCCCAGGGGCGCAATGAGCCAAAAATTCAGTGATGGTCCTTAGGCAAGACCCCTCGTGCTGCTGCCTATCTGGGTTTGTGCCTTGAAAATACAGAGTTGCGTCATGAAGGACATCTGTCACGATAAGGACAAGCCAAAAGGTGAACAACAGTCATTTTCGTGTAATGCTACATCTACACCAGGCTCAGAAACGTTCGAGCAACCGCCTTCAATGAATGGAAAGTCTATGTAAATGTGGGCTTTCGTGTTCAAAACTTCACACACTGAAAGCTAAACCAGTTTGACTAATCAGGGACTAAAATTTGTTAGTGGTGGGGTAAAAAAAAAAGATTATTAGATGCATCACTGATGATCTATAAACATTTCTGAATCGTTTTATAAGTTTTATTGTCATACTGCACTTTAACAGTTGGTCTGGGAAATAACAATAACGAGTCCTTGAATTCTTAAACGACCGATAATTGAAAAATTACTATAATTTAAAGTAAAAGTAACAAGCAGAATTAAACGTTGGTATTTTTACCTCATATTTGAAGAGCACACAAACAAAGCTGACCTTGTAGATCGCGTCATACGACCAGCTCTTCTTCATTTGTCAATAGCCAATTGGCTTTGGATAGAAGTCATGCAGTGTGCATGTTCTGTCACATCAAATATAAATATCTGGCTAACGCAACAAATTTGAAAAATTACATTGTATGGTTATATCCAGAGGGGGAGGTTAGAAAACATTCAGGTGCTACTCGCATGATTATTTTTATTATTAAATTTTATTTAACCAGGAAGTCCCTTCTGAATTAAGACATCTCTTTTACAAGGGAGTCGTGGCCAAGAGGTGACGAAAAAACAAATTAGTTAGAAAATGAAAACATTTCATTTAAAAACAGTTAGAAATCTTTAACAAATTAAAAAAAACATATTAGATATCCTAAAGAAACTTCCACCGCCGTCAGAAAAGGCTAAGCTAATACCAAAGTCAACGTTGTTCCAACATCATTTCCAATCTCTTCTGAACTGACATGGTCAACCCAGCACTATATACTGACACAAAGGCTGAAGTCAGCTGTTGTGATAGCATTAACGTTTGACGGTTGGCCTTCAATCGTCACAGAATCCAACTTCACAATAACTGCTCATTTAATAGCCAAAGACCAGCAGCTAAAATCTCATGTCCTCCAAACTCAGATAATTACTGGAAGTTGGATTGTCAATCGTTTCATAATTGAATCGTTGACTAATGAATCGTAATGAGGTACCCCAAGATTCCCACCTCTAGGATTTGGTAGGGATGTATGGGTGGCATCCTTTTCAATATATGGAAGTGCCAACCATTAGAAAATCAATCGTAAAGGATTATTTGTGGGAGGAACACCAAGGCCCGATCCGAATACTCCCCTTCTCCCTATCCCTTAGCCCTCCCCCTTGATTTGAAGTGGCAGTTGAAGTCGAAGTCATGTCCGGAATTATGAATTTTTAAGTTTCACTCTCCAAACAAAGAGGTCCAAAATCCACTATCAGGAGAGTAAACCGCATTGTTCTAAGAAGTGCTTTTCTTCACTTTGGTTCGCTCTGAACCACAGAAGTTTACATTTAAATGTAAGTAATGACTTTATGTTGTAGCGTGACCTTTTTAAAGTTAGAAACCCGCTGTTGTTATGCATATCCAGGCGCTGGAAGCTCCACGCTAATGCTAGCGGACCGGTGTTATTGATGACGTCATCAAACAAAAGTCACGTCCGAAATATTAGACACTATTTTTTCATCACCCTCCATTTGGAGCAAGCACGGAGGGATAAACGAAGGGATAGGGTTAAGAGGAAGGGAGAAGGGGAGTATTCGGATCGGGCCATAGTCTTTCATATATCGGAATAGAGCTGTCAAAGAAAAAGATTCCCAAAATTCACATTGCTTTGACATTCCGTACCAAGCGTCTCCAACTGTGGGGGTAGGGGTGTAAGAAAATATAAATTATTTGGCAATTCTTGTATCGATTTAAAAATACAGACAAGGCAATATTTAATTAGTTTTAAAGTAGATTTAAAACAAACATAGTTCAGTCTTACTTTTGCTTTTCACTTAAATATTTCCAAAAATACCAAAGGACAAAAAACAAGGTAAAAACAAGTTGTTTATGAGATACAGATGCAGTTCTTAATGTTCTGATCATTTGCAAAAAAAAGGTGAAATGTCTGGTACTGTCTTGGGATATGTAAGGATACGTATCGTATCATGACCCGTGTATCGCGATCATTATCGTCTAATTCTTGCCAATACACACCTCTAGTATCAAACATGTGTGAACACCAAAAGCGCATTCAAAAACAGCCCTTTCTTGAACATATGCCTGTTGCGTACAAAGCATAAGGCTTCAAAGATTTCGCTTTGGCTGTTTACCACCGCCGACTGGACAGCGGTCAAATCTCCAACAATCGGAAAATCTGTCCTGATTACTAGAAAATATCCACGCTTACGCTGGAAGGAAGTCAGCATTTTCTGCTGAGATATTTTTAGAAACCAGAAGAAAAGGAGAAAAAAAAACAACCTATAAGGCCATAAGAAAGCACGTGATATTACATTTCCGACTTGCATGGAGAGTGAGGAGGCGGAGGAGGGGAAAAAAAGGAGAGATGTTGATGTGTGAGCGAGGCGTGGAGAGAAAATGGATAGAGAAAAAGGATATGAGCGGAAAAAAGAAAGTGAGAGGGAGAGACAGTCACAGTCGGTTTGCCTCATCTATGGCCGTATCATCTGGCTTGCAGGGGGAAAATTACAGTACCAGTCCCCCAAGGGCCAGAGTGACTTCCTTAAACACTTGAATAAAGTAGAAGAGTGCGATTGCCCAGACAGCGGTGCTGTCAGCATGTTAATTAGACACAGTGCTTTATCAGAGCTGGCCACTCACGAAGTGATCACACGTATATCGCAAATAGTTCACCATCAGCTGGCACGTGGAATGAGCTCACAGCATCTGATTTAGATCTATTATTGTTAGCTCAAATTATGTGCTGCATATGGAGATCAAAGAAAAGGAAAGCCCGTTTTAACCTTTGAAATAATAATAGAAAAACCCTCACTAAATGAAATCGGAATTTTTGAAAATATACATCAAAACTGCATCTTTGAAATGTATCCATATTTTTTTTTCTTCTATTCCTTATTACCCAGTAAATGCCCCGTGAACATTAACTTTTTCTTTTTTGGGGGTAGCTTAAGTCTGCTTCCCAAATCTGCTTATCAGCATATTTTTCCTTATTATCACTGCTCTAATTTAAAAGTGCAGTTCTGAAGAGCAAAGCCTGATACTTTATTTTCCCGCAGGTCAGCTGTTCAGTGCAAATTTTACTTTTTTGTTTTTAATCTGATTACATAAGAAGCAGCATAAAACAAAGGAAATATCTTTATGGATTCACTTAACGAGTTCTTGTGGTATTTTTCTGAAGATATTAATTAAATTTACGCTTAAAAATGCCTTTTTGAGCATTTCTCTATTCAATCAGTGATGAAAAAATGCAGTTGGAATGATCTCTTAGCAGTGACATGGGTGCTAGAATTGGCACAAGCTATGGATAAATATAAAATAAGTTACATCCTTTGAACAAATACTTAGTATATGATCCAACGCATTCTTATTCCCAAGTCTTCAAATATGGACGTATGGTTAAGGAATATAAGGCTGCTACAATTAAATCAGGGCTCCCAAACCTCCAGGCCGCAAACTGATACTGGTCTGATACTAGCACAAATACTGCACCGGTACCCTAACCCTAACCTGGTACCCGATGTATGCAGTACCAGATACAAACCGGTACTGGAATGCTTACCACTCCAGTACCCTAATCTTAACCTGGTACTGGATGCACCCAGTACCAGACTCGGACTGGTACTGGGACCCGTACCACACTGGTACCCTACCCCTAACCTGGTACCTGATGCATGTGGTACCAGATGCGGACTGGTACTGGGACGCAGACGGCACCAGTACCCTAACCCTAATCTTAACCTGGTACTGGATCCACACAGTACCAGACGTGGACCAGTACTGGGACCCGTACCATCCCGGTACCCTACCCCTAACCTTACCGATGCACATTGTACCCGATACGGACCGGTACTGGGACACGCAAGGCACCGGTACTCTAATTTTAACCTAGTACCCAATGTGTGCGGTACGAGACACAGACCGGTACTGGGACGCGTACCGCACCGGTACCCTAACCTGGTATAAGATATACCTAGTACCAGACACGTACCGCACAAGTCCCCTAACCTTAACCTGGTACCCTATGCACGTGGTATCTGACACAGACCGGTACTGGGACGCGTAGTGCACTTGTATCCTATCCTTAAACTGGTACACGATACCTGCGGTACCAGACACAGACCAGGACCGTTCCACATACCACAGCGGTACCTAACCCTAACCTGGTATATGATATACCTAGTACCAGACATGTACCACACCAGTACCCTAACCTTAACCTGGTACCAGATGCACGCGGTACCAGACACAGACCGGTACTGGGACGCGTACCGCACTGGTACTCTATCCTTAAACTGGTACACAATACATGCGGTACCAGACACAGACCAGGACCGTTCCGTGTACCACACCAGTACCCTAACCATAACCTGGTACCCGACACACCTGTCGCAGACCCGAAAAATGTGCATATGCTACCAAATGTGGTACGAGTTTTAGGACCGGGTCAGGGTACTAGGTCGGGGTTGGGGTACTGGCCGCATCCTGAGGAGTGGTCTGCCTCCGGTATTGCATCTGAGAAAAGGCGCGGACCCCTGATTTAATTGGAACACCCAGCATACCAAAAAAACAACAAGTTGAGGACACCTAAAAAGTGACGGGGAGTGGTCCTTAACCAAACATCATTCTGTGACGACTTGGGGATGGCGATGTGTTGCATGATCATGTACATTCTTTGTGAGCTTTTAGATCACTGGAGGACAAAAGGGATATTAACTTTAATAGGATTGCACTAATTAATCAATGCGGTCAAGAAGATATATGAGCTTCCTGTTAGATAAAGAGTTTCAGAACAAAACAAAGAGACCTCGGTTTGCACAACCCCCCCACAGCTTCATGGTCATTTCCCTCCTCTACTATTTCAAATCACACCACATTGAGAGTAAACAAAGCTCGCAGCTACCTCATATTGTAGCCCATATATTCATCCTATTCATCCCCGGAATATACAATGGGTGGGGGGAAGCTAAAACAACAGTGTTTATTCACCCTGAAGACAGTAGATATAATAATCTTCTCCGGCCCAACTTTTTCTTTTTTTTTCCACAAAAATGAAACTAGGCTACTGAATAATTCATGGGCTCTTAGTGTGTGTCACCATCTCAGCATTTAGCTTCAAGAAACCGTGGGAAAGCTCTGCAAGGGTTACTATTGTTCCCCTTTCATCTCTAATGTGTACTTGGTATATTTAAAATTCACTTCATCGTAATGAGCGGGGAAAAAAACATCAATCCCTAGTGTGCTTTACTCTGACGCTGCAATGTAGACACAACAACAACAACTTGCACAAGAATTCTGGGAAAAAATGTGAGGGAAATGTCTGACTTTTTTTTGACATTTTTATTTTATATTTTTAAAGAATTTTATTGTTTCCTACATGCCTAAAAAATGACCTTGTCATTCCTTTTGAGACACTATTTTGCCTGTAATCTATATAGAGCATCTCCACTCTACAACCTTGAGTTCACAACACCTTTACTTTGTTTAGTTGCTTTTCTTTCTGTCTGAAAAAAAGAGTCTCAGTTCACTTGCAAGTGAACCCTGATGTGGTGCAGCAACAGCATGAATGCAGAAAGACATGAAGGTTTGGTTTGTTTACCAGTTTGATAGGTCTAATTTATGGTTAAGTTGGTGGAATTTTTTTATAGTTTACATCAGTTTTGTGACACCTTGCGTGTTAGCTTACTATAGCCTCGTTAGCCTCGTTTCCCCTGAGCGGTCCGGTACGGTCCAGTGTTTTGACCGTTTGTAAAACTGACCCATTAAACAGTCCCCACCTGTACCCCTTGGGGGGCCCCATTGATTGTAAGTTCGTTGGGGCGGAGCTATTGTTGCAACCCGTTGATTGGCAAAAAGTGATGACGACATTAGAAAGCGCCAATATAGCTAACGGTTTAAGCTAATGTTAGTAACGTTCGTGTTTTTAGGGTTTCCTGTGTACTCTTTTGGTCATAAGTATTTATTGAAAATGCCTGAAAACAACAGTTTGGTCTGCGGTGGAACTTAAATGTTCCTTGCCATTATGGGTACAATGTGAGCAAGCGGCACGCTAGCGGTCATAGCATAACTGAGTGAACAGAATTACCTGGACCGTACCATACCGCTCCTTACTAAACCGGACCAGACCACTCAGTGGATACAATGCTTAAGATGTGAACAGCAATGTGTTCTATGGGTCAAACCATCCAAATATGTAAGAAATCATTTTTAGAAGCTAAACAGTGTTCTGTTTTTAATGTTTTTTGGTAGTTGTAGAACCAGTCTATACTACCACATACTGTACAAAAAAAACATCTTGGGTTGGGTGAAGATTATTAGCGCCAATGAATTCAAACCAGAAAAGAAGCGAATCACAAAAAATAGTAAATATTACATACTAAGGTATATATAATCTTGTAGGAGGTTTCAGTAGTAGCTATAGCTACAGGTATTTTCTTAGTGGACATTTTTTGTTCAGAAATGGTTGATTTAAACTGGTCTGTTTGCGGTGGGTCTCTGTTGCGTTTCGTTGACACAAATAACAGTTTAAATCGCCTCAATGCAAGCTTTTACGCAGGAGTTCTACTTGCACTTCGTTGACGTGTCAGTGTCGCTGCAAAAAGCCAGAGAAACGAGAAACATTCATGATAAAACTTTATCAAATTCTGTTTGATATTTTAGGTGCTCACAGGATAACGTATCTCAACACTACGGATATCACTGGTGTCCATTTTGGCCATGGACACCAATCGTTTAAGTTTGGCAGTACAAAAGTATGACATCATTTATGACACACAAAATGCTTATTTACGAGAACTACTGAGGAAGGAGAGGCCATTTTGGCCCATTCCTTAAATTTTGGATGAGCAAAGAGAGCGGAAAAGACTACTCGATTTTGGAGTGGCAAACCACTCCTTCAGGAGTCAGGGGAGACGGCCTGGAGACACCACAGAGACAATGTAAGCTATGAAAGCTAACTCACCACACCGTAGACCGACCAGTGTAAATTCAGGGTAAAACTGTTCAGCATTCCCGGTGCCATGTCACAGCCAAAGCCAACAAAATACAATTCAAACCACTACAATGCCAACAAACATGAATTCAACAACAAAAACTGTTGTGCGGTTGTGACTATAAACAGGTATGGCAGTAACTCCCCTGCTCTGATTCTGCTATAGTTCTGTAACATATGAATATTATGCATCGAGGCCTATTTGTAATTGCTTGGTGAAATTAGATACTAAAAATTGCGCCGCCCCCCCCCCAGAGGGAAACAGTCAGGGTGTCACAGAATAGATGAGACAAAAACACAAAGAGATCTGACGGAGTGAGGAGGAGGTGGCCTGGGAAATGAAAGGAGAGATGAATCCCATTGAAGTGAGCAGAGTAGGTAGAAGGGGTTGGTGTGCTTCTCGTGTCTTAATCTATTTCCAGAGGCTTTTGCCTGACTTCTTGCCCTTGAGCTCATTATTTCCCAGACTGTGGGGAGAGATGACGGATAACAGGTCATAAGCAGGATACTTGATCGTAAGAAATCCGAGAGCGTGCAGTGAGAAGGCGAACCAATGTCCTGACTGCGTTGAATAGAATTTTTGTGTGCAAAACAGATACATTTGGGCAAATGTGTTTTATTACTGACTGGCTAATTGTGGTTGAGTGTGATGATATTGCCAGAAATGGAGCACAAGAAATGAAACTTCCGTTTTTTGTTATAGGAATTGACAAAATGAGGAATATAATTGACCTGAACACAAAAAATAGAAATTGTCAGGAACATTGCTAAGCTCTATTTCTGACTTAAATCATTGAGAAGAGCGTCATTCTTTTTTTTAATCAAAAGTTTATATCGATATGTGCACAAAGTGGATTAAATAAGAGTTTTTCACACTCATGAATGAATAAATAAAATGGTTTATTTCAAGCAATCAGGAATAATACATGAAAAAAAACCCACATCACATTGAATTACATCTAGATTGCTTGACAGCGAGTGGGAGGAAGCGAACTTATATAATCCCACCCTGGCTCGACTCATGTTTGTTGAGTTTTAAGAAATAACTGAGGTAACACCAGTAATACAATTTAATTGTGACACTTTTTATTGTTGTTTTATGTTGTTCCAGTTTCAAGCCACATGTGTAGAATTAAGTTATTAAGCCTTAAAAATAACATAAACAGGTAGTACATATTCCTTCTACTGTCAATTTTATTTTGAAAGTCTCAAAAAAACACTGAGAACATCCACACAGAATCCCAGTGTGTGTCTGGGCACCAAATGAAGAGTCAGGAGTGGACTTTCAGGTCAAAAAAGTGCATGCACTTACTTAACCCTCCTTAAATCTGGCCATGCCCTAGAAGGTGCCAGCAAAGGAGCTCTGGACATGCAGTGATTTGATTAAGTGTGACGCTGCAGAAAAGATTACAGAGGAGGGTTTTATGTGGCTCTCCAGTGCTGGGATCTTTGCTTTGTTGCAGTAAATAACCCAAGTATTAGAAAATCTAGAAACAATTTTTGTGTGTTGTTCCATTCAAAGAGATTGCTGGTAATATGGTTACTTTTTAATGTTTTTTTGTTAGTCAGTTTTGGAGTTTTGGAGTTTGCTTTTTATACCGTTAGGGCTATATTTTAATTGAACAGAGACACAAAAGGTCAAATTGGAAATAAAGAGGGAGTATTTTGCCTAAATCCTGTAATTTGGCTAATTGATTACTTTTTTTTACAAAATATATTAATTAAGCTTAGGTTGCATTTACTCTTTTTTGTAATTAGTTATAAATCCTCAAACTTTTTGATAGTGAGATTATTTGTGTTTATTTTTCATTTGTTTTAGTCAACTAGAAAGATTTTAACACGATGATGATCCCGGACAAGCCCCCATTTATTATAGTATAAGTCAAGTGAATGTACTTAAACTAAAGGTAATTGGTGAAAGGTCAAAATCCATTCTTGTTGTTAGCATTTCATCTCTAAAATGTCATTGCTGAGATTTTAACATGATTGTGATCCCGGACAAGCCCCCACCTATGATAATAGAAGTAAAAAAAAAGGTACTTGAACTGAAAGTAATTGGTGAAAGGTCACAATATATTATTTTTTGTGTTTCAATACTAACTGATCATGGTTAAGATTTTAGCATGATTGTGATCCCGGACAAGCCCCCATCTATAATAATAAGTCAATAAATGTAATTAAATAAAAGTAATTGGTAAAAGGTCAAAATATATTATTGTTTGGGTCTCAACTGTAAATGATCATGGTTAACATTTTACCACGATTGTGATCCTGGACAAGCCCCCACGTATGAAAACAAAAGTCAAGAAAATGAATCTAAACTAAAGGTAATTGGTGAAAGATAAAACTACATTATTGTTGTTAGAGTTTCATTTCTAAATGATCATAGTTAAGATTTCAATACGATTGTGATCCCGGACAAGCCCCCAGCTATGATAACAGAAGTCAAGAAAATGTACTTGCACTAAAAGTAATTGGTGAAAGGTCACAATATATTATTTTTTGCTTTTCAATACTAACTGATCATGGTTAAGATTTTAACATAATTGTGATCCCGGACAAGCCCCCATCTATAATAATAAGTCAAGAAATGTAATTAAAATAAAAGTAATTGCTAAAAGGTCAAAGTATATTATTGTTTGGGTCTCAACTGTAAATAATCATGGTTAAGATACGATTGTGATCCCGGACAAGCCCCCAACTATGAAAACATGTAAATGTACATAAACTAAAGGTAAATGGTGAAAGGCCAAAATATGTTATTGCTAGTGTTTCTACTCTAAGTGATCAAAGTTAATTTATTGATGGTTTACTATCGTTTGATTAGCCACAAATTATAGAAAAAAGCATTTTGTTCAAACATCTATTTTTTCAGCAGAAAGGATCACTGCTTTTATTTTTTTTAATAAAAAAAAAGTGAATTAATCAGATTAAATATTCATATTTATATTCTATTCAATATGAAAAAAACAGTTATCAGAGTGCGGCTGGAAATGCATTATACGGGTCATAGCTGCAATGAATTTCACTAATTATTGAAGTGTAAAACTTTAACAGAATCAGAGAAATTGTTGTGACAGTCGGCTGTCGTATCTCATTATGGGTTTTTTAATCATGCAGTTTTATAGCAAAAGCTTTTTTTAGCTTTTGATTGTTTATATGATGTGCTACATGCGTTTTCTTTATGTTTAAACAATTCTTTGCATCATAATAATGAAAAAATACTACAAGGTTCACGGTGACTAAGCGTGGCAAGACAACACTTTGTCTTTACAGCCCTTAAATAAACATTATGCTCAATGCCGCATGAAGCAATAACACACACTTCAGCACCTAGTCAGTCATAAACATTAACTGTGGCATCTTTCGTTTGACATAAACTGTAATTGAGCATAGAAATGTGTTTTTGTAAAAATGCTGGGAGGGAAGATTAATACTTTGCTGCCTCCTGATAGGCTGTTTGTAGATTGTTTTTTCGAACCACGAAGATGAAAGGATTGGAATAAAAACATGGCTCAAGCTGGTTTCCAACTCCGCTTTTCTATTCCTTTCTATCTTTCAATCCATCTGAAGCTCATAAAATCAGTCAGGCCAGCTGCCTTGCATGCAAGTCGCTGTCTCTTCCCTGTCAGATCTCAAAGTCTATCTTCCTAACCCTCCAACAATCCCCTCAATTGAGATTGCAGCTCGTGGCGTGGTCGGAGAAGACATGATCTTACACTGCGGGGTGATGACATTGACAGAAACAACTAGTTGCTGGGATTTGTTTAGACAGAGTTGAAACGCGGGTTATCTGTGGCTGGAGGTTTGGTGGAGGGGGAACTGAGGGTGAAAGGTTGGTGATCCTTTCCACAACTCAGACAAACATGTCCACTCATGGCCAGATGATGCGACGTGATGCCTCCCCTGGCCATGTGGCCAGAACATGCCGGGCCGTGACCTGAATTAATATCCCTTGGCGTTAGAGGGATGCCATTGCTTACACAACCATAATCGCTGAAACTGTACTTGGTTGAACTTCCTGTGTGGTTTTTAAACATGTTTCAACTCACATACGTGCTTGGGGACATTAAAAAAGGGAAGAGTCTGTTGATAGATGGCTTCAAATATAGAACAATGCGAACTTTCTCCATAAAAATTTCAATTACATTTTTCTTATGCCTCAAAGTAACAGATTTCAACTTTAATCTAGACTAATGGGGCTTGAAGGAACAAGTCTAGCTCAATAGCTGCAGGCACTTTGGAACTATACTCAAGTTAAAACAGCATGGGAGGTACAATATGTTCACACTTTTAAAGAAGACGTCTAAAATTGTCGGTGTATGCACAATGCACCACTTTCATAGAATCTGACAACATGAATTCAATTCAGGTGTGTGAAATTGTACAGTTTAAAGCTACACTGGAGCCAGAAATGACAAATTTGATTTGTTTGGAAGGTTGAACAGTTTAGAGTGCTGTGATTTGCAGACAAATGTGACTCTGAATACAACATACAAATAATCCTCGTCTGCAAGCCATTTCTATATTACAGTTATTCAATAAAAATCAATGTTTGCACTGTGGTGAGCTTAACTGATGAGACTACGGTGGCCCTAAAGTCCAAATTACATCAACAAATCTTTAAATATTAAAGATCGCAGCAATAATTAAAGAAGCAAAAGAAAATTCCAGAAATCAAAATTTAGAAAAACATAAAACCCCAAAAATAAACAAATCAAAATGAAATATTTAGGAAACAAAAGTAATTTCCAAAAATCAAAATTAAAAGTTAAAAATATATTTTTTTAAAAACCGTTGTGATGAATTTAAATTAGTTTTTGTGTTGCATGATTTGTTGAGGTGATTTGCACTTCAGTACCACCGTTCAAAAATTCTGTGAGCAAATTTTAACAATTGGGAGACTTTTATCAAAAAAAAAAAAAAAATATATATATATATATTCCTAAACTTTTTTTATTTGTTTTGCTTAATAACTGTACAGTTACACAAATAACAAAAAAACATGAAAAACCTGAACACAACACTAAAACTAAAAATTGGAATACACGCTGACTCGTTGCTTAGGCAGGTCCAACCCAAAGTAAATGAAGCCAAGTCAGTTCACCAACTCACCACTAGGGCGCTTGTAAAGCAAACAAGTCAGTTCCTGTTGGATTTAACCCTTTATTATGTATATCACTAATTTGCAACGTACAACTTGATTTAGCATCACCTTTTATGGAAAAACTATCTATTTTAAAATATATTTGGAAATAAGGTTAGGGGTGTGTATTTGACGATATATTCCAAGACTGTACCAGAACACTTTTTTATTTAATGAGTATGTCTTGGAAAAAACTGTCATACTACATGTCTCATAACAACAAAAGTGTAACCAAATGAAATACCGCGATATATAATCAAATACATTTTTCCCAACAACCCTAAAGGATACATTTATGATTTTATCCTTAGAAAAGCCATACTGGGTGTGTTCCAGTGACTGCCAGGCTTGTTATCCTCCCTTATCCAGACTGCTGACCATTTTCAGAAAAGGGCTAAATTTGTAAACTTCTTTTTTTTTGCCAAGATGATGACCCCAGAGCAGAGAAAAAAAACAGCTTTAAACTGAAACCAATGGGTGAAGTCACAAACCCGGTCCTTCTGTTCATCTATTTGCAGTCATTGGAGTCAGTCAATTTTATAGACTGCATGTGCTGTGTGTAGCTGTGTGTGAAATACACATACACAAAAGTCACAATCGTGCAATTTAACCCCAAAAATTAATAATAAAAATCAGTAGCAGGAATATATCGATGAAAAAAGTTCATATAGTTGATTTTTACCAATATAATTAAGATTTTGTGGCTCTATACTCATCAGAGTGACATTGAATAGAGAGAATCAAGTTTTTGATGTGGGTTCATTTTATGAAATCAAAACAAAACAAGATATATAGCATTACCTGCGATAATGCAAGTGTGAATGCTGTAAGCTGAATGCGACCGCTAAAGATGCCAAAGCTGTTAGCTAAATATGCTCAAGCTGAAAGCTTACGAAAATATTAGCTAAATACCAAATTAGCCAAAAAACTGTAAGCAGCAGAAAAGCTAACATAATGCTAAAATGTTAGCTAAACTCAAAATTACGCACAAAAAAACTGCAAATGT
>NC_050530.1:6798698-6814831 GCF_002922805.2 Oryzias melastigma | reverse complement strand
TAATGCTACAGTGTTAGCCTAACTCAAAATTAAGCAAAAAAATTGAAACATGTCTTAATTAGCAAGATTAAAAAATTAAAAAAAAACAGCTAGCATACTGATAAAATTCCTAAATTAGCCCAAAACAGCTAGCATGTTATGAAAATAAAAACCAAATGCCAAATTATCCTAAAAACCCAGTGGTTGCTGAACATTTGAAAGTTTTAATGGTGTCTAGCTGAGATTTACAAGTTTCAAAGTACAGAAAGTTTTTAAAGGATTTGAACAATTTGTCCTTTAGTTAATTTTGAGGCATATTTTGCTCAATATTTCAAAAACTATGAAGAGTATGAAAATCAAAAGTACAAGCACTAATGTCTTGAATGAGCTTCGTGTTTTAATACCAGGATGACTGAAATCACTGAAAGTGTGGTTGAGTTTTTATGTGCCAAAAACATACAGGAAGGAGCAGGAGAATCATTATTGTGTGAATACTTTGAAACATTCACACAATAAGCTTTACTTATAAATATTTACTTGGAAAATTGTAGATACATATGAAGCGGGAACAACCAAAAAGAGAGACGAGTGTGTTCTGAAGCTATTTTTAAACCGTGACGTCTACCGGTGAGCAGGGGGCCGCTTTCTTTACTGACGGTGCTCAGGGTTTTTTTTTTTTTTTTTTTTGTCCCGAGTCAGCACCTCTGTTTCAGATCCCATGGATTAGAGGCCAAGAGTGAACATTGTAAGCAGAGCCCTGGCACAGAAAAAGCCTCGGCGCTGCCAGCGCTCCTCATCCATTTGTGCTGGCAGCCTGTCCGTCATTCACACGCCCGACGCACGACTTCTAAACACATTACCGAGGCAAGGACTACTTCAGATAATCACAATCATCATTTCGGGGGGACTTTTCTCACACTGTCAACAAATTTCCTGGCACCGTCATCCACGGAAAGCACAACAGAAAGGTAACCAGAGAGTTGCCACTAAAAACCACTTCAGACCTTTCCGCCTGGGGGTGAAGTAATACTTGATCTTTTGGAGCACCGACCGTCGGCTTCTTTCCGTTTCTCTCATTGGATTTTGTTGCGGTTTTTAATAGAATCAGGACGCGGGCTGGCACGCATGCAAGTCAAATTAGTTCTTGCTCTCCTGCATCATTTGACCAACACCCTCTCCTCAACAGTAACTATCAGTACTACATAATTTGGTGCTTACATTTCCCGTGTGTTCCCCTGTGTTCTCATTATCTGCCTTTCATAGGATGCAATTTTGCAGCTCAGCAGCAAACAAAATAACTGAGCTTGTAATAAATACAGGCCATCACTCTTTTGATAAGATAAAGGGGTGAAATCTTGGTTTTGGCATCGCGGGGTTCCTGAATTTTTACTTCACGGAGCTTTTGGTCCCAGAACAATGGAAGTGTGGGTTTACAAACATTGAAAATGTGTTAAATATTACATGTAGTATCAGTGTGACGATTAAAGAGTAGCACAGTAGTGTGGAAGTCATATATTTGTCATGATGTGCCCTATATGATAGCATTAAACTTATTTGAATATATGACTTTATAATTTTGTTCCATAGGGAAACTAAAACTTGAAAGACGGATTGTTTTTAAAGACCCACTTTAATTAAAAAAAATGTTTTTGTATTTTTAACATGTTCTTCTAGCATTTTTGTCATAGTAGAGGACCTATATAAAATCATTTAGGATTAAAACTGTATTTCTGAGTATTTCTTAATTCATATCGCGTTGGATTAGAAAACTGCATCTTAGAAAAATGCTGAAATGTGCGTGTCAAAGTCTCATGCTCCCTGACCTGTTCACACTTACCTGTGTGACGAGTGTTCAACACTTGTGCTGTAGCTGATTGTGATTCTGGCTCAAAACTGTACAAGTGCATTGATCCAGTATTACTCGTCGTTATGTTTGCGCCTCTAATGTTAGCTTGAGGCTATTAGCTCGCATGTGAGCGCGCTAACACAGCTCTCAGTGATGGGAAGGGGGGCGGGTAGCTCTGTGTCAACAGTCCCACCCACAAACATGAAAATTTATTTTTAATGAGCTACTGCCATATATCTTTAAAAACATTTTAGATTTTTTCTAAAAAAACTTTATAAATATTGAAAGATCATTGTGAACAATTTTACAAAAGAAAAAACATGGTTAGAATGCAAATTTAATAAGAAAATTTTCTTTCATTTTTTTCAACTGATTGATTTTTAATTGCTTAAATCATGTTTCATTCCTTTGTTTATTTTTACAAAACCTGACTTTACCCCAAAACTTAAAGTCCATGCACATTATGGTGTTTTTAATTCACTTTTCAAAATCAAACTAAGAGAAGACAATAAAAAAATTGAGAATATTTTAAAATAGCCTTTGAAACACCTTTTTTTAAATCAAGTTTTTTAAACTCAGTTCAGTATTTGTTTAAAAAAGGAAACACATTTTTTGTGATCTAAATTCGCTAATGTTTTCATTGACCTGAAACCGGAAACACTCTATATTAACTAGACATTATAGCTAGTTAACAAGTTATCAATAAACTGCTAGTTAATGAGGTATAAGTGACTTATTAAATAGCTACTAACAGTTTAAATATATCTAAATGTGTTTTATTAATTAGTCAGGGATCACGGACATCTGTTAATAAATTACTTACTAATGTAAGTTGTAAAAACCTAATGAATTTTACAAAGACTATTTCTGAATCAACTTTTTTCTAAAGATACAAACAAAAAATAAAAACCAATATATTTTAGCACATTAAAAATAATTCTAATTTTGGTCTATATTTGCCCATAGTGGGCATTGATGCACACTAGTTTTTCAGAGAGACTTCTGGGTAAATTCTGGGGCATTAGATCTTGAAATTGTAGATTTATTTCTATTACATGGCAAACACAATATGTCGTGAGTGGTGCAGGAATTTGGACACAAATATTATTGCAATCTTTTTTCCTAACAAACTAAATGAAACTAAGAAAATACTTTTTTTCCCTTTAAACTTTTATTTTAAAGCTAATCTCCATTTTATTTGGTAAATTAATTGAAACTCGAAATAACAAAATGTTTTGATTTCAAATGTTGCTACTGTATAATACAAACAGAGCAAACGAGCGAGCATGTTATACATGTTAACTTCACTTTTCCTTCACCACCTTCCTAAACGTCCAGGAACTCCACCCATAAAATCTCCACCTTTATTTTATGATCCCCATGATAGGTAGTTTACCGTTTGTGACACTTGAGTTTTTACATTGCCGCATCAGTCCACTTTGGTCACCAATTCTCCCCACAAAAGCTCACAAAGAAAATGAAATGTGATGCAAGTTTCTCAGAAAATCCTATTAAATAAATCACTTAAATTTGAACCGGTGGATTTGTTTTACAACATTCTACTGGGATGTTTACTGTTTTGGAGCTGGTCTCTAATAATGGATGATTATTAGCTATACAATAAATGCTGACATTTATGTGACGTGGCACCATAATCACAAGTTCCCTCCCTATAATAAATAGGAGCTTACAATATGATAATATAAACAGAGTGTGTCATAGCTGTAAGTCAGAAACGAGAGTGTGCATCCATGTGAACAAGACTAAGACTCCAGAAAGAACCAGTGAATTCCTTGGTGTAAAAAAAGATGCACAGCAACAAGTGGTTTTGTTTAGAGTCATAGACAACAGATTTTGCTTAAAAGATCCACCTATTTAGAGATTGGATACAAAGTGAACCATAAATTTAGGCCCAAAACATAAATTTATAATTCAACCTAATCTCCAGTCGTGCCTTGGGAGCCCAGACAATAAAATCTTTTGTTTTCTACAAAGTGTGTGATTATTTCCAGGTATAATTAGGACAAAATATTGCATCCCCACAAAGAAAAATGCATATTTTAAAATTCAGTGTCTGCTAAGTGAGTTCTTTGTGCACAGATGTACTGACAGCAGTTTTGCCACAAACTAAAATAGACAAAAGACTCCAACTCACTGCACAAACTTTTCAAGGAGAAATGTATTGCCTGCAATGTATTTTGGACTGAGGCCTTCATCAGACAAACATAATCAAGATTCCCAGAAGCTACCTGAAATAAGGAGTTTTTGTGGCAACGAACCCGCTCCCCCTCCTTCCAGAGGCACGAATCATAACTCAATATAAAAACAAAGGGAGACATATTGGATTCTTACTCTGCAAACTCCAGCCCCAAAGGGTCTCAGTAATGAACTCAACTGAAGTTTCCTCTCATAAGCAGACTAAAGGGGACATTCTTTATATATAGCTTTCTTTTGGGTCTTTACAAATACATATTTTTAATTATTATCATTTATTTTCATGTCATATTGTGGTTATGGTACACATTTTTGAATCTGTATCAGTGCAGTCGCACTTGTTGTTTTTGTACTGTGTGGTAAGTTTGTTTCTCAAAAAAGGACTTGAACTATTTCAATATGTCGAAACACTTGAATATTAATGACGCTTTCAAGTGAGGTCTAAAAGGCTCAAGTCACATTTAAAGTCCCACTCTGAACATCTTTTGTGCTTGTTTAAAAGCCTTCTTGGTGGTCTTTTAATTGTGATTATGCCGTTTTTAGCCAATAATCAAAAATATTATTTTCTCTGACATAGTTTCTGCATGAGTTGTGGGTGGGACCGTTGACCTAGAGCAACCCCGTTACCCTTATTTGGCACTGTAAGTTTTCTGTTTACATGCTCTCTTGCTAGCTTAGAGTCCCTAAAACCCCTAACCCAAAATTACCGGTGCAACAAAATTGGCGAACAATATTGGAGCTCAGGCCGGTATTAAGCCATCCCCACTATGGGGTACAGGTAGAATATCGGGGGGTATGTATCCCCGCCTTTAGAGGGGGGCAGCAATGAAGAACACACCAGCATGTGGGGGTTCTCCATATTCGCGGTATTCGCTGATGTCTATGGTCCCTAACCCCCTCAAATAAAGGGGAATACAGTATATCTTTGATATGTTTTTAAAGTTTAATGTTGAATTTAGGCCTATTGCCTATACCGCTCCTTGATGGAACTATCTAGCTGTACAATTTCTCAGTATTCGCGGTATTCGCTGATGTTTCCGGTCCCTAACCCCCTCAAATAAAGGGGGAATACAGTATGATCTCTTTATACATATATGTGTGTGTGTGAGTGTGTATATATATATATATATATATATCATTGATATGTTTTTAAAGTTTAATGTTAAATTTAGGCCTTTTGCCTATACCCCTCCTTGCTGGAACTATCTAGCCGTACAATTACGCAGTATTCGCGGTATTCGCTGATGTTTCTGGTCCCTAATCTCCTCAAATAAGGGGGGAATACTGTATGCATATATATCTAATCTCTTTATATATATGTGGGTGTGTGTGCGTGTGTGTATGTTTGTAGATATATATATATATATATATATATCTATCTTTGATATGTTTTTAAAGTTTAATGTTGAATGCTCTTCCTGATACTACATTGGCATTCACCGGGCTTTTAGACATTTTGCCTACATCCCTTCTTGCTGGAACTATCCAGCCGTACAGTTTGGAACCAGATGCCAGCTTAGACGAGGAAAACAAAGACATACATGGATCTAGTCGTCTATAAGTGGACGCATTAGAATGGAGTGGAGCTTGGAACTTGTGGCGCCCTTCCTGATTCACAGCGACTTCAATAAAGAAATACTCAAAAATTCTAATATGAGTTTATTGTTCTTCATATATTTCCTCCATCATCAGAAAAAGGCCAGAAGATCATGTCAAAGAATTTTCATGGGAGTGGGTGTTTAAAACTCTGTTTTTGAGTCATATTTTCCTTTTTTGAAGTGTTGCTATCAATACTCAACCATTAAGTATCACAAATAGAGAAAGATGTGGAGAAAGAATGCTCCTTTCAACACTATGAACTTCCTTTTTTTTATCCCAGCAAAAAAAGCCTGTTTGGAAACATCTGAGCACTCCACAGTTGTAGCTTTGGGCTGTGATTAATTGACACGATGACTGACAACTCCAATGCCAGAGAGTGTCATTACATTCCGCTTTCACCTACAAGCTTGAAGACATTTCCTTCTGCCCTTCAGTGGACACAAACACTCCCGACAGCTTGGTTCTCCCTGACTGTCGAAGACTTCAAATTATCACTCATTCCTCTCTGCTAGGGTTCAAATCTAATCACATTTTCTGAAACAAATTAACACTTCTGTCACACACGTAATGAAACCGCGTCTCTGGGGAGTTCAAGAAAAATGATGACGGTTAAAGGCCACAGCTTTGAGCCCCATTTAAAGATGAAAGTTATATAAATAAGTACTTTTACTTAAAGGAATAACACCACTTAAAACCTGAGATGACTATGCTTCTTTCCCTTGTTTGGTCCTATAATGCCACGTAGTCAAAATGAATGGGATTTGACACCAATGTGTGATACAACAAATTTCTTATAAATATCACATTTATTTTAACTTTTTTTTATATATAATCTGTTTCTTATTGAGCGCGTTTACATTTAGGGAAGCTTGTATTTTGCTCAAATATGTTTTGTTAGATCACTCTTTGTCCATAAACCGTCATATTCAACATTTTATTGAGCAATATCACATTTAGCGAAAGACAGAAAAGTGGGATTTTAGTGTTTAAGTATGACCTTGGATGCAGCGACCACATTAAATACTAAAAAAGCTATTGTAATATGTGATACGTTTTGATAAACTTCATCTAAAGCTCACACAGAAGTTATTCTTTTAACAGTTATCATTCTACTATAAAAGGTTGCTTGATGTTGAACATTATAGATGACTTAGCTTGTTGGTTTAAATAGCAATTTTGAAAAAAAAGACCAATTTAAACACTGATTTATCAGAAAAAAATAGGAAAAATACATGATAAAAGCTTGTTTTATGGATTAAATAATGCCTGAAACTCCTCCTCAGCCTGATAAAGACAATAAAAGTCATGAGCCTGATTGAGCCTTTTGTGTTTGGGGATGTGGGAGGGGCCGAGCTACCAACTGCTGCCTATTAAAGGGTAGGACAACTGGACAGTTGGAGGCTGACTCCGCTCTCTCTCTGGTCTGGATGTGTGATTGACATTGAGTTTAGCTTTAGGTAACGTACAGTCATGCCCCGTTTTTGATAATGGATAATCCAGAAACTCATTGTTTCGAGCCGCTGGCTCAAGACGCTACCTCAGCAATGCTCAACAGTAGGGCTGCCGCACCAGTTTGTTGGATTCAATGCCAATTGGACTAAACCACTGTTGCCAAACTTCTGGGTCCACTAGAGGGTTTGGCAAGCCAGTAGATTTTTGACAACTGAATGCAATACAGCTATGAGCCATGCTAAAGCTAACATGCTAAAAAATAAATAAACAAACGTCTAAATGCTAAGAATCAGAGGGGCGGGGCTAAGGAAGAGGAACTACTGTGACAGATACACATTCAACGATGGGCGGAGCTTTTATGTTGGAGCTGGGGAGCATGAGATCATTTCAACCTTTAGGGGGCAGCACACAGATGCTTTTCATTTATAATTTCAGGAACTAAACCAGTTTTTTTAAATTGTCAAAAATATGGCAAGCCCCATTTGTACAGATAAACAGCCAAAAAAAGAAAAGTTGAGTCACTGTTTGGTTATCTTTTAAGAACAGTTTAAAGAAAATTGAGCTTCACGTTTACGTTTTGATCCAATTACATCAAAAAAAGTTCTACTTTGAGTAGACCTTTTGAAAAACATCAGATAAAAGGTTCCTGATGGTCATTAAAAGAATAAAGTTCCCCACGTTAGACATGCAGGTGTGACAAAACAAATCGGCCGACCGTGATTTTTAAAGTAAAAGAGCCAGTAATGGCCAAAGAGGGAGTACATGACTTTTTAATTTAGCAAATAAAGATCAATGGGAAGAAATATTGTGGGCAAGGTGTCAATCTGCACAAATTGAATGTAAATTTGTAATTTTTTTTTAGTAACCACCCAATTCCGAAAGTGGGCTAGTTTGAAGCTACAAGACACGATGTAAAATGCTTGGAACTGTTAAACCACAGCAAGCTAATTTAAGCAAGTGGAGTCCGCTCGACGGTGGATTTCAACAGTACCGAGTCACCGGTGTTTATTGATGATGTGACAGAAGGCAGAAGCAGCTCAATGAATTCTGAAGTGCACAGGGATCTACTGTCCGCTCAGATTTAGACAAATTGATCAGACGGTGATTCACAGCACAAACATGCCAGCTTCAGGGTTCTCGTACGCAAACAAAAAAAATCCCCCCAAAAAATGGCTGAAATAAAACCGACTGTGCTTCAGTGCTGAAGATAGAAAATCCTAAAACAAACATTAACTTCCAGGAGCCGACCCGAGTATGCATTAGGGATTCTGTCTGTTCAATATTTTTGACCAAAAAAATGAGGGACCAGAGGTTTTATGATTCACATTTTTCGTCTGGGAGCAAACCGGAAAAATTTGCTCAAATAACGTGAAGTTTAAAAGTCCGTCTCATATGATTTCAAACAACACCGTCAGTTTCCAAGTGGCTCCAGAAATAGCAGTGTCATCATCGGTGTTGGTGTATGATTAAAACTGCTTTCAACATTCATCTGCTTTGATTGCTTTTGCCTGTCAGATTTCAAATACCAACCCTGTCACTCAAAATCAATATCACAATCAAGAGAACTGCAGGAGCATAGAAGTTCTTTACATTTTGTTTTTGTTGTACCCGTGCAATTAGGTTTGACAGTATTACTCGGAATTATAGAGCATAAACAATAAGTAATCAGTAATACCTTTGGTAAACACACCGGCAGTCGGAGAAAACCCGCAATTTAAACACAGAGAAACCTTCAAAATTTTACATTTTCCTGAAATGGAAATAGCAGTCATTTTAGGGTGGCTTTTATTCTGGAGGGCATCGGCAGGCAGGCGGGTGGGGAAACCTCAGACAGTAATGCTTTCATCCTGCAGGGAAAATATCCTATGTCATTTTTCAAAAGCAACGGTTGTCCAGTTGATGTTTGCTCTGTTTTAACACTGACATAAAAAAATGAAATAAACATACCGGGGAGTACACACTGTGATGAAAAGAGACATATTGCTTAGTGTTGCATTTCTGTTGCACCTCACTTCAAAGTCCTTGAACTTGTTCTCTCGCACATAAAATAAAGGGAGTTTCGTAAAAGCGGGGAAGCACAAAGGCTCATTTGGACGTCCCCCTTCCCCACGGGGCCCTCAGTCAGTGACCGCCGTTTAGAGGCGCGCCGCCCCGAATTTGCAAAAATTCTGATTGCGGTTGCATTTTTCAAGATCCTCATCAAACTGGCGGTGACCTCAGAGTGACCACAGCAGAAAGCGGGCATGATTGAAAGACTAAGTGCAAGTGATAAATGACAAGGCGCAGGACAAAAAAAAAAAAAAAAAAACAGACAGCAGAGAGGCAGATTAAAAAAGAAGAGAAGGAGAGCCAGGGGTTTAATCTTTTTTAATAAGAGGATTCAGATTAAATTTTTGTATTTCACTGTGATGCAACTCGTCCACTAGCGCTGCTTTTTTATGTGTTGCCTTTTATTCTGCCCGTGGATGGATTGCTTGGTTGGAGGCACACTTAAGAAAATTACCTCACACGGGTGACCAAAAGGGAAAGATTTGTTCGTTAAGAGCCTTTGACTGATTTCAACTTATGCTACGACAGAGCGCTGCTGTTCCATTAGTAGAGGGCAGGTTGGCACAACATCCAACTACGGCAATGGCGTACAAATCCATCCGTGTTCTCCAGACAGTGATAATCCTCACTGATCTCCTCTTTGCCTCTCTCCATCAACCTCCCTGAACATCGTACAATGAAAAGGGAAGTTAGAGGGGAGATAAACAGAGGGAGAGGGGAAGAAAAAGCCAGGAAACGGTGGCATGAGAGGGGGGCCGCAGAGGTTACGAAAAGCAGTCCGTGAGAGACCAGGACAGAGAGAAATAATTACTAAGCAGCTTCACATCAGCATCCCCCAATGATGTCACAAAGGCTTGCTGTGCTGCCATGATGCACATGATATACTGGAGAGGATTAAACAGTAATCACAAGGGTTTGGCTGTCCTCACAAGGGAGTATACAAATCCCTCCTCTCCAGTCAGCAGATCAGCCCCTCTGCTGGCTTTGCTGATTGATGTACCTGTGCAGAAAAGATCATTCATGTTGGGGAGATCCCAAATCATCCTTGAGGAGACTTTTGGGGACCTATAACACAAGTCCAGGCGGAGAGAAAAACTCCTTTAAAGACCCACTCCAATGAAAATTGGGTTTTCAGTGTTTTAGAAGGAGTTCGACCACGTCCCTGTGGTGTGGAGTGTGTATGAGGTCCAGGAAGCCTTACTGAGGGCTGTCTGGTTTGTGTGATCGGAGCAGGAGATTAGTTTGTATGACCTGGGGTGGGTACTATATGTGTTCGCTCTGCCAGAACTGTACTGGGGCTTCCAACTTGATAACTTCTGAGATGATGATTGGTCTGGACCATTGGACCATTGACACATCTCTTTCTGGATTGGCCATCACGTGGCATAGGATTGGTCCGGACCATTGATATGTATTACTGAATTGACCATCATGTGACATAAGACTGGTCCAGACCATTTATATATGTTACTGGATTGGCCATCACGTGACCGTGGATTGGTCTGAACCATTGATATATATCACTGGATTGGCCATCACGTGACATAGGATTGGTACGAACCATTGGTTATGTATTACTGGATTGGATTTACCATCACGTGACATAGGATTGGTCCGGACCATTAATATACATTACTAGATTAGTCATCACATGACATAGGATTGTTACTGACCACTGATACATATAATTGGATTGGCCATCATGTGACCTTGGATTGGTCCGAAACATTCAT
The DNA here is from genome assembly GCF_002922805.2 of Oryzias melastigma. Lineage (NCBI taxonomy): Eukaryota > Metazoa > Chordata > Actinopteri > Beloniformes > Adrianichthyidae > Oryzias > Oryzias melastigma. The sequence continues at coordinate 6,803,959 of NC_050530.1, read as the reverse complement.
ATATATTACTGTATTGGATTGGCCATCACGTGACATGGGATTGGTCCCGACCATTGATAAGTATTACTGGATTAATCATCGCATGACATAGGACTGGTCCGGACCATTGATATACATTACTGGATTGGCCATCATGTGACAACACTTGCTCCATTACTCTGCATTGAGTCTTCCTGAGTGAAGAACTGAGTCCAAAAAAGTACACAAAGAATCACAAAAATGGAATACAATATTATTTCAATTAATTTTTTATGTTTTAAAGTGTGGCTGATGTGATTTACACGTATTTACTTGCGACCAGCACAAAAATTGATGAAAATTCTAAAATAATAATACTTCTGCCTATCCTTTTTCTGAAAAGTATTTTGAATTAGAAGTACCTGAATTAAATTCGCCTGAGGTAAGATTGGTTTCAGCCCTGATTGTAAAATAATGAAAAAGGTTTCTTGACTTGAATACAGTGCTGGACTTTAAAATGAGGAAGATCATGCCAGTAATGTGAGGTTCAATGTCTTGTATTTCATTAAACTTTAAGTAGTTCAGGTCCGTTTTGAGTCTTTGTTAACACTTAACAATTTGCTTTGTTAATTTATCCTTAAAACTATTTTTGCTGCAATGCTTCATATTCATCTTTTTAGTCCATCCTTCACTTCTATCTTTTTTGCACTGCATTACTCCACAATGAACCCTAAACTGTCCAAAAATTCAATTATGAGTAGTAATTTTAAACTATTTCTACAAAATAAAAAAATCAGAAATTTAATAACCTGTTTTCATGTTTTATAACGAAGTAGAAAACAGTTAGACAGGTAATTAAAGCCCAAAAAGAAAGCAAAAAAAGGCCAAAACTAAGTGAAAAATATATTTAAAATAAATTAGGTGGAGGCCCACTAAACTAATGTTCCAAAAATATATTCTAAGGAGATTTACAGTAACTTTTTAAACCGTAAATTTCAATGAAGAAATAAAACATTAGAAAATCCGTAAATTTTGAGTTAAAAATCCCGTAGGGGAAATTTCTACAAGTCATTGTAAGCATCTGATATCATTGGCAAACGGACCGATGATTTCAGAGACTACTAAGAATTAAGGATCTCTAAAATAACCTAAAAATACAATATAATGTGTTTTTCTTTCTTTTTTGTTTTATCAAAAAATGTTTCCTCTGGTTTTGGGGAAAGTAGCTTCAATATTATAAATGTCCTACATTTGATTCCTATCTTCCTCAAACTCACTTTTTTAAAAATAAAATAAAAGTTCATTTTAAAATATATACAAAATAAGTTCAAAAAAGTGACCTGAAGACTCCAGTCAAAGTAGCTGCAACTGAATTATTCATATCAAGTCTCACTTGTTTTAGGATAAAGTCAACACTTGTTGGTTTTAAAGCGGAACAACACAAGGCGTGCATTATTAGCAGATGGTTGCCTAAACAAATCAATCTGGTTTGTTTGCTTAGAACTTTAGCAGCTGTCTGTGGTTAAACACGCCTGCTGGCTTTAGCTTAGAAACACGTTTAACTATGGAAATTGTTGTAAAGCAGGAGTCTGCCATCTTTGATTTATTGCTAAAATGATGCTTTGTCTGAATGCATGTCCTCCAGTCAAAATACTGGGAAGAAACATACTTAAAAATACAACAGGTGCCATGCATCTACAGAATTTTTCGAACTACAGGGCGCACCAGATTATAAACCAGTAAATAGTCTTTTTTCGTACTTATGTCATATAGTCTATAAGGTACACCAAACTCTAAGGCCCATTGAGCAAAAAAGTCAGAGAAAACGTCGCCACTCATACTTTACTAATTATGTTTACAGCAACTCTAGAAAATGATTGTAACACGCTACATATTAGCCACAGTAGCTGTGTTAGCGTATTCCTAATTCCTGTAACTCACAACTCTGTTTCCACCAGGTAATAAACAAGACTCATACTGCTAAAGCATATGTTATTGTGACTATGCTAACTCCCAACCTTGTTAGTAATATGTAGAAAGAACAACAGTCTGACACTGTGACACGTTAGCATAGTCACATTTGCACCTAACCTTGTTTGCAACAGGCTAAAAAAATACCTGATACCGCTTAAAATATATATGTTACTGTGATTGCATTACTTTCAGGCTTGTTAGTAGCAAGTAAAAAAAAAAAAAAAATAGTCCGACATCGCTACATGTTAGCTTTGTTTATATGTTCACAATACCTGTAACTCCCCACCTTTTTTGCAACACATAAAAACTGGGAGCGCTAAAACAACTGTAACTATGCTAACTCCCAACCCTGTTAGTAATACAAAAAAAGAACCACATTCTGACACTGCTACACATTAGCCACGTTAGCATATTCACAGTAACATCATTCTTGTTTGGAATATGTAAAAAACAGACATGTTACTGTGACTACGCTAACTCCCAACCTTGCTAGTAAAGAACAAAACACAATCAAACAACGCTGCACGTTCGCCACATTAGCATGTTTACAGTAATCCCAACCTTGTTTGGTATGTGATTTATGCTAACTCTCAGGCTTGTTAGTAGCACGTAAAAAAACAGTCTGACACTGCTACACGTTAGCATATTCACATTACCTGTAACTTCCAACCTTGTTTGCACCATGTAATAAACAAGATTGATAAAACAAACGTTACTGTGACTAAGCTAACTTCTGACCTTAGTAATATGAGGCACACTGTTATTTTTTTTAAATAAAACTTTTAGAAGTCCCTTATAGTGTGGAAAATACAGTATAGATTTTTTTTGTGGTTTAAGTGGCCTGAAAAGACAAACCACTTTCAATTTATACCAGGATACATTGCTGTTTGGTATTATTGGACGTTTTCTCTAATAGTGATCCCCTTAATGGTAAGTGGCTCTCAAATGCAGCCATTAAAGCTGTCTACCCATTAATGTAACAGTAGAGTACTTTGCAACATTTTTGTTCCTATGGTACACTGAGAAATATGTGTCAATTAGAAATACTGAGACTTTCATCTTTTTTTTCTCTTTTTTATTTGACATGCCAATTGTGTCTTAATGGGAAGCCATGTTTGTCTACTTCCTGTCACCTGCTGTTTGGAGGGGGAGGGAGCGGCAGGAAAAGGTCGGACATGTTTGGTGTTGCCTGGGAAAGCAATATGGCCACTAAATGGGTTTTTGAAGTGATCAGGAACCCAGTAAATCACGTGTGTACTCCTATTACAAAAGAGGTTTTTGTATTTTTTTCTACTTAACCAACTAATTGTTGGACCCAGAACATTTTTTTTTTCCTTCCTGGGTTTAAAACATGGGATAGAAATTGGTGTTTCTGAATTTTTGTTGTATTTTTTCCTCATAAATGCTAAATGCTGCAGTGCTTTTGCTGTTTTTTTTAAAGTTTTTTTTCTGTTTTTGTCCTTACATGGTGCTGAACCTCTGTTGGATTTTTCTTTGAAACAACTTTTTGTTTTGGATTATGAATTTAGTGCTTTTGTCTAACTTTGATCATTGTTTTGGAAATATTTAAATTATTTGAAACCATCTTGGGACAGATTTTGGGCTTTAAATTTTATTGATGATTATTTAGTTAAAATTAAACATGTTTTAGCTTTTTTTTAAAAATACAACTACAAACATTTTTAAGTCAATTTTGTTGAATTTAAATTTACTGCAGCATTTTTGTTTGTATTTAACGGTAAAATGTCAGCAGAGAATTCTCCCTTTCTAGTCTGCCAATATTGCTGCAACCTGCTGTATTGTTGACAACAACTGAGTGTCTGAAAACTGGGAGATTTCAGTTTTTTATGGTTTCTAAATGAATTCAAACGTCTCTAGAGCAGGCTCTGTATTTCTATTCCTCAGAGGCCTTTCCTCTGTCGTTTTTTTTACACAAGTCAACCACATCACCTTTGTTTTATTCACTGTGGCAATTGTTCAAGTCTTGTCTTCCTGCCGCCGTGGCGTGATGTGGAGAGGGGAAAAGGGAGCCGGCCTAATCTGTTCATTTCTGCGTGACATCTGGGTGAAACGCACAGCAGGAGGGCGCGCGCTGCGCGAGATCAAAATGAAAAATTTCACGTGTAGCAACATTTTGATACCAATACCTGCTTTTTCTTATTTCTCACAATGTTCCACTGAGCACATCAGCCATGGAGAAGCATCCATCATGGGGAGGAGTAAAGTGAGGTGGTGCACAGCTGAAAAATGATCCCACACACCTCGCTCCCGACCTCAGACTATTACCTCTCCGAGCTATTGCTGCAAATAGTTTACAGTCATGAAATCTCATTCAAACATGAATATCCAGACTGAGGAAAACAGAAAATACAATGATCTGCATCGACTGCATATGACTAGACCATATATCCCACTCTCACCTGGTTTATTTTTTCAAATCGGCTTGACACAAGGCTGTAAGTGTAAGCATGTGTGTAAAAGAACCAAAATTGTAGGTCAATTGTAAAAGTGTGCTGAAAGCTGGCATGCCCTCTGCTCCTCCTTCACTGCTACGCCTGGATTCTGCAATCTGTGCTGTTCTATCGCATCACTTCAGCTGCTCTTCCTCCCCCCAACCGTCCTAATGTCTTCAAGCTGATGGCTCGACTTCAAGCGATTGCCTGCTTGATCTCCACAAAGTATCTTGCATTATTAATGCTTTGGTTGGATGAATCAATTCCTGGCCATTTAGGCACAAACATAAATCATCCATTCATTCATTCATTCATTTTCCATTCCCTTTTTAATGATGCTGAGGCGGATGGAGATGAGGAAACACCCAGAACCAGCTGATCACAAAGCCATCACGAGGCTATGGAAACACATTCAGATTCAGAAAGTATCTGCTCGTCCGGACCATTGACTGTGCATATGAGAGGGAGCCCATAGAAATGGATCCAACCAAAAGTCAATTTAGTCGCCATTTTTTCATGCCAACATAAGTAAATAGTGATTGGTCTGAGTCACTCTTTCCATGGCAACCAATTTCACCAATCAGGAGTAAGCTTGATGGATGTCCCCACCCCTACCACTTGAAAGCAGGCAATGAAATCGGTTAAACGATTTGGATCTGATTGCCCAGTTCATAACTTGAGTAACTTTTACTAAATAAAAAATATGAACCAGCTTAGTGGCCTTGTGGTAGAGTGTCTGTCCAGAGAGTTGAAGGCCGTGAGTTCAGTGGAGTCATACCATCCATCCATCCATCCATCCATCTTCTTAACCGCTTCTTCCCTTTCGGGGTCGCGGGGTGCCGGAGCCTATCCCGGCTGCTGATGGGCGAAGGCGGG
>NC_050530.1:6768800-6798562 GCF_002922805.2 Oryzias melastigma | reverse complement strand
CAGGAAATGAAATCGGTCAAACGATTTGGATCTGATTGGCCAGTTCATAACTTGAATAACTTTCACTGCAGATAAAATATGAAACACCTCAGTGGCCTTGTGGTAGAGTGTCTGTCCAGAGACTTGAAGGCCGTGAGTTCAGCTGAGTCGTACCAGACTCTAAAAATGGTACCCGGTCCCTCAGCATTAAGGGGTTGGATTGGGGGGTTAAACCATCAAATGGTTCCCGAGTGCAGCTGTGTCTGCAGCTCACCCCTCCCCCAGGGGATAGGTCAAATGCAGAGAACAAATTTCACACATCTAGGTGTGGGACAACTAATGGGACTTTCACTTTATCTTTATCTTAAGAAAATATATCAGAGCAAGAATGATTATTCTGGCAAATATAATGACTGAATAATCTCTGTTTATTTTGCTTTAGAAGTTTACGGGAATTTGGCTTCATGGAGCCAGCAGGTACTTCCTGTTTGGAAAAGCAGGGGGTAGAGGCCCCTTAGGTCGAATCCAAATTCTTCCCCTACCCCTTCGGCATCCTCCTACCCCTCCAATTGTAGGGGAATTTTAGGGGGTAGGGTTGTCTGAAATAGTTTTTAAATAGTTTTTTAAGGGCTAACCCTCACAGCAGAAGGAATATTTTTTTTGTTTTAGCATGAAGTTTAGCATAACGTAGCTGACGGCAACTTTTGATGTCATCATCGAGAGAGAGTAATGCCAAATTTGAAGACGCTATTTGTCCATAAGTACCTTTTTGGAGGTTTAAGTGCAAGAGTAGGGAGAAGCTATAGGGGAGGGGAAGAATTTGATCCATCCGTAGTCAATAGTCCAGACTGTGGACGTCAGTGTGACTTTTGCAACTTTAAGTTTTGGATTTATAGCTTAATTTAACTAACGTCTGAAGATATTCAACTGTTACTGTCAACTTTTGATTGGGTGTTTGATGAAGTACTGGTAAACTAAAAAATGGTACCCATTATCTATCTGACGAAATTGAACCATCAAATTATTTCAATAGTGCACAAATATCCCACAATGCCACACACTTAGCAAATTGACATCCATCTATTTTCTAAACCTCAATCCCCTTCGGGGTCAAGGAGATACTGTATATCCCAGATACTGTTGGAAAAAGACGAAGCACATCCTAGATCAGGGGTGTCAAACTCAAAGCCCCGAGGGCCGGCCTCCTGCTGGTTTTCCAGAAATCCTGCCTAATTTGATGCAGATTACCTGGATCAGGTGTGTTAGGCCAATAAGGAGCTTCAACAGAAGCTTGGTTGGAAAAAATGTATGATACTGGCCCTTGAGGCCTGGTGTTTGACATCCCCGTCCTGGGTGGTTGAGTCCATTTCAAATATCAAAGAAGACCAACAATATTTTAAGAAATGTGTATGATTTCCCTCTACTTCCCAGCAAATTATGGTCAAACTTTAAACTGTGAGGATAACCTTGATGACTTTACTTGTAAACTATAAAGCCCTGGTAGTAGTGTCACTGATGTCTCCCCCTAAATCCAAGATGATGCTTTTGTTTTCACCATTTTATCTCATCACAAGCGTTTCTTTAACTTGATTTCACTTTAAATCATCATTTATTAGTAGAAACTGACACGTCTGAACTTTCTGAATCTGTAGACAGAGAAAATTGATACATAAAGCTTTGAAGTGTTTTTTTTTTAATGATTTCTTGGGATCAAAGTCAGAAGAACCAATTAACTTCTAGGAGACGCTGAGTGCATGCAGATACATTAGGGTAGTAAGGAAGAACACTTTTAAATACAATTTTGAAGCTGCTTCCTTAGAAATAATGGCTAACTTGCCTCTTTTTTGCTATATCTGTGCATTCCTAGTAATATAAGGACAACTAGTTGATCAGTGGCTGACAATGGCATTTGCTTTTACTTCAGGTAAGTTTCTCTAAACTCCAAAACGTTTGCCAAATTCTAAGAATTCACCAGAAAAGCTGCCATATTTTTTCAGACACATTTTAAGACCTGCTGCACAGAGTTGGGTGGTAACGCAGGACAAAGGCACTGAAGTGAGAATCCAGCCAATTTTTTTTGCAGTAACGCGGCATCTGCAGCCTCCCGACAGTAGATGTGAAGTGCACTCCTGAGGACGGACGGCACCAAATAGACAAACGTGGTCACGCTGAAAGAGATCCCTGATCAGATATGAGATTAACCAAAGTTGGGATTATTTGTAGCTTTGGGGTATATGTAGAATTGTGTAGATTTAGGGGGGAAAAAAACACCAGGATTGAGTATGTTGATTGTTTGACTTTTGTCCAGGCAAATACAAAGCTATATCTTCAAAGAAGTGTGGATATGCAGAAGATATTGCTTGGTAGACATTGAACTTTCATATTAAGGAAAATATCGAAAAATATCGACTTGTTGCCACAAATGGCCGCCAGCTTGTGACCCCTGCTATAGAGTGGCGACCATACAACAGCAATAGTATGTTCCATTTTCATGACGTCTCTTAAGGTGGTCATACAAGCCTCAACGAAACTATAAGTCATATGGTGCTTGTGTCTAAGGCTTTAGCTGTCCTGTGTAGAAATCTATACAACATGTACTTTGTTGGCCAAAGGTGATCGAACCAAAAAAACTGGCCTCACAGAAAAACAATCCCATAGAAGTTAAAATCCTTAAACAAAACTGCAGTTTCTCTATAATTGACCTACATGTGATGATCTTTCCTTATCTCCCGTTTTTGTTCTCAGCACTTTGCTGAGTAATAAAAGTTCCCCTCAGGCCAGTGCAAGCAAATAGAAGAGAATAATTCCTTATGCATCCACTGCCACTTTCATGGTAAAATGATTATGATTCAAGATGTATTTTTAATAGGCAGTACTCTTCCCACATAATCCCTGCAAGAACTCACATCTAAAATTGAAGCAAGTGTCAGTCCTGCATAATGAAATCATGCGGATGACTAAGGTCCTAAGTTCATGAACACGTTGGGCATTTTCAAACTGAATGGATTTTCTTTTGCTGTGGCTCTGACAAGTAAAGCTTCATTGTGAAGAAAAATGTTGGATTTGTAGGGTTTAGTTCCCTTCTTACTTCTTTGACAGTTTTTGTAAAAAGGTAGAAACTATCAAACCAAAGATCTAAGAAAGTTAATGCGGCGGTACCTCGCATAAAGAAGAATTCCAGTGGTTATATTCAGAAACTCTATTATATCACACATATGCATGGAGGAAGCTTCTACAAAGCATCAATGAGAGAATGATACCCACCAGTGAGGGCCTTAGATCATTTCCAATCACTCTTCACATCATCTTTTGATCTATTTTAACCCTTCCGCTCTCCTTAGCTTGTTTACATTAAAAGTGGGGTCATCTGGACCCCACAAGACAGTGCACGGAACTTTTTTTTATCAGTGGTTTTTGAGTTTCACTAATGTCCATGGCAGACATAAAATCCTGTCCACCTTTGTCCACATTTGTCATGGAAGGAATCACACAATCACAATGTGGTTGGAGTTTAAAGTGGCCCAACCATAACAATGATACGTTTTGAGGTTTTAAATGCATTTTACTGTTCATTCCTCACTATAAAGAACCCCAAAGCGGCATTTTGATCCGTTCATGCATTTAAGAGTAATCCTCTAAAAACCTGCACTGTCTGCAGGAGAACCTCCCATACCCACGAAAACGAGCAGTTGGAAACGTGCTGATGTAAGATTGTTTCAAACATCTCCCTCCAGGAAGAGTCTGTGCTGCAAGCTCCGCCCCTGGCTTACACAACACTCAATTGATCCCTTTACCAGTGATAATCAGTGAAACAAACGTTCATTTTAGATGCAGAATACCGTATATATTCCGGCCGTGTCCTGTCTTCAGTAAATTCCACCTCAAATAGGTGTTTGTTACTTTTTCCGCGGCGCTACCTTAAGGCGCCACCTTAAGACCCGGTCCCGCACAGCCACGCAGAAGCCGCGTGCGTTTGTGTTGTAAAGGAGTTTAGTGATGGCCAGACCTACTAAAGGCAGATATATCATATGTGCATCCATCTTTGAAGAAGTTTGGATTATTTCCGTGGGAGAAATACAGAGACACGGCGTTTGTCTGGGATGACGTCATGACCCAGACAGCAGCAGCACGCGGAGCTTCAGGAATCGCGCCGTTTTACTTCCGGGTAGGGAAAAATTCATGAAATATAACTAATATTTCTTAAATAATTTGTTTTTAGTGGTCCAAATGTAATATATGATCATATATATGGATATAGTTCACTCTGAAAGGCTTAAGGAAATCATGGTAGGTCTTCTTTAATATATTATAGAATGGTTGTTGTTGACCTTTTGGTATATCCCATCAAATGTTACCACAGTGATTTGAATCAACTTTAAGTGATTCGCACAAGTGCGGTTTCCGTCCTGGTTATGAAACGATGGGTTAACTCTACAGCAGGGGTGTGAAAAAATCGCACAAGGGGCCAAAATCCTGAACACACCTTAGGTTGTGAGCTGAACAGGATAAACATTTATTGAACACCCTAAAACTACATTTTTAAAACCATAAAATTATTACTTTTCCACATAAATAGCATTACCTCCGATAGTGTGAAGGCTGTAAGCTGAATTTGAAGATGCTAGTGCTAATAGCTGAAGATGCTGAAATTGATAGCTAATAACTCTGAAGCTGATAGTTGAAAACGCTAAAGTTGATAGCAAACAAAATATTATCTGAATGCCAACTTAGCCTAAAAAGCTAAAAAAAAAAAAAAAAAAAAAAAAAGAGGCTAGTCAAAACAGCTAGCAAGCAGTTTAAAAAAAACAGCTAAACTTCAAAATATCCTAAAAAAACTGAATTAGCCAAATGAGCTAGGATGTAGCTGAAATTGAAACTGTTGTCGCGGAGTAAGCCCGCCCCCATTTCCTGTCATCCATCTGTTCACATTCTCTCCCGATTTGAATAAAGAACAGTCAGAAATGCAAATTTAAGCTTAATTTTCTTCTGTATGTCCTCCATCATGAGAAAAATGTCACAAAAATGTGAAAATTAAGAAAAAGAAAATTAATAAAAAAGATTGCTGTCTGTCATCTTGTATGTCTTTGAAAGAACTGATGAGCACAAAAAATAATAACCCGTTTTTAACATATTTAACTACAGATAAATGCAGCTTTGAAAGCTTCTAAAGAACACAACTAACAGGAGGGATGAAAAAAAAAATCACGCAATCCTGCCTCTTTTTTTTTTTTTCTTTATTCAACAACAACAGATGTTTTAATCCCAAAACAACAGTGAAGGCTCATATCTACAGTCAGGATGCTGAACTGCAAGCCAGGGGTTTAGAGCAACATTACTTTCACAAGCCATTGCTCTCATTGTTACCGCTCTGCAGTCTGCTCGTGCAGATGCTCCATGTAATGTTGTGCTCTGGGGAATCGCCGGATTACAACTACAGTAACCAGGTGCTGCGGCAGCCTCAATAATAATCCCACCGCCACTTTCTTCCAACATTCATGGGAATATTTCTGCTTTAAAAATGTAAATATCTGCTGCCTAATGCTCTCGCCGTAATCATGTTTATCTTCAACTTAATCACGACTGAGCGATTTAAAAGAAAAAGAAAAAACACTATATTGGTCTGTGCAGAAACTATTTTTTAGCTTTCAAAAATTGTATTTGTAAGACATTAATACAAAGTTCAACACATAACTGTAAAGATGATTCAGATTTCTGCATTTATTGTTCTGCTCATAAGATGACATAATAAAATGAACAATAAACAAAAAAATCTGTAGTTTGTTACATTTATAGTTTATAAATTTATATAATTTTGAGTAGATGCTTAACTCAACTCAAACATTTAATATAAAATAATAATTGTAAACATAAATTACAGAGATTTTGCCAATTGATTCACTGTTTCACTTTTTCCATGTATGTTGTTGACAGGAAATAGAAATAAAAGTAGCTTAGTGCAGTTGCAGAATTTAGCACATATACTACAATTAAAATAATAAAAATATAAATATTGGTAAAAAGTCTAACATAACCGGTCATGCATTTCATTTTTTAACTAGCTAGACAAGAATAAACATTCTTAATTACAGGGTTTTCTTTAATAGTATGTGAAATTCAATTAAATAAATGTAAAAATGAATCAAAATGCAGTTTGTTAAGTATAAATATACAATAGACACATAAAAATTTTAACTTTTTGTCAAATTTTTCATTTTATTTTGCTTTTCTTCCTTATTTAGAATAAAGAAACAACTTAAGAATATTATTAAAATACAGACATTTATTTATTTACAGGAAACTTACTTTATTTGTTGGAAAAATGTCACATAAATTAAAGGTATTAGAACCTTAAAAAAACTCTGTAAATACCATACTGGCATCAATTCAGCATATAATTAGGCACACTATTTGTTTTTCAAATTGAACCAAAATATACTTTTATATGCATTTGAACACCCCCAAAAGACTCATAATATATTTATTTATTTATTTATTTATTTATTTATTTATTTATTTTTTTTTACTTCCAAGTAGATTATTGTAGTTTTGGAGTAAAAACATTAATTCCTATTTGAATCAATGGGCTTCAAGGGGTCAAACTAATGGATATATATATATATATTTTTTTTTAACCAAAAAAATTGCAATTCTGTGTTCTGATTGGGCATTCATGTTTCTCCCCGCCTTTCTTTATCAACACTTGCTCTGATTGGATTCCCTCACCAAAGGGTATTTTTGTCTCGTTTCATTCGTTCTAAAAAGTGTTTATGTCTTTTGTTAAGGTTTTTATCTGGAGCATTAATTTTGATTTTTGCCGTTGATGAGGAAAATATTCTTAGGCAACGTTGACTGATGTAGAGTGAAGAGACGTATACGTTAAATTTAAAAAGCATTAAATATATATATATATTTTTGTGGTATTTCAGTAATTGTCCCGCCCTACTTCAAACTAATCCCAAAAGGGGGCGGAGCTAGAACATTTCGGCGGGCTTGGAGAATTATTATTGTTTGTATCTACCAAAAAAATATTGCTTTTGTTTTTATACTATACTGCTCATTAGAAAATGGGGGGCACCCATTGGCCCCCACATAGCTCCACCCCTGATCCTCCCCAATACATTCGTCTTTTCAGATATTTTGGGATAAAAACAGAAATTTGAAGAAATAAAATATGAAGCACTCCAGAAGATGGTAGAACAAAGAGACAGATAGCAGAGGAGAACACATTTGTTTTGTCTGTCTCCCCCAGAACCCCCTCACACGCCATCAGTCACTCTCATTACCATCCAATTGTGCGAGGAGGGCTACTCCATCCAGCTCGGCAGAACACAGCTTGGCAGCTGCGACGCCGAAGGACGAGCCAGGACTTCCGAGCCAGGTATTTCTCTGTTGGTTTTATCTGAGCGACTGTAGCCCTTTAAGGACACCATTTCCCAGTGATCCATGCTCACGCTTTCCATTGACTGTCAGCCAATTTGCTTTAGATGAAAACTGCCCTTTTTCAGTTCTAGTTCAACGCTATGATGACATTCAGGTCTGTGACCCAAAGCTCATTTTTCAAACTGGAGTGCAGCTTTCCAGGAAGAGAAATGGTGTTTCCGATTTTTCAGCTGGTAATTAAAGGCTACTCTGGAAAAAAAAGGAGGTTGATTCGAAAAAACAACAAAAAGTATTGGAGTACATGGCATATAAATGCATAGATTTTCATTTAAAATCTCACAAAAACAAGCAGTCAAAGCGTGAGAAACAGTTTTTCATAAATAAAGGTAAGACTTTGGGCACTGTAAAAACTGTTTAGTCAAACGTTCCTTTTGAATGAGCAAAAAATAAATCTGCTTAACCCTAGAACACTTCTGCCATTAAAAGTTAAACCAGCACTTTTGCACGGTAATTTTTACCCGATATAAAGTATTTCTCATAAAAATAGATCAAGATATGACAAAACATGATAAATTAGAGTAGTTTTCTTTTATTTCAAACTGTGGTTTTTGCAACAAAGTGGGGAAAAAAAGTATAGAAAGATCCTAAGAACATGCTTGAAAATGACTGAAAAAGTAGGAATTTGAGAACAAAAAAATTCCTAAAAAAATAAATAATGATACTTTACTCTTGGCCTTTGGTCCAATCATTCCTGGGACATGTGAGACTTTATCCAGGGACCCACAACACTCAAAAATGCAACAAATTTAAAATAATGTAAATACTTTTGCTAGGGGTGAAAGTCACCCGGCGATAGTGCCCTGGGGTTAAAAATGAGATAGATTATTTTGAAAAACTCTCTTGATAAGGTAAGTTCAACGACAGTGATGTTGCACAGAAACGGTTTCTGAATTGTTTAGTAGATTTGACTTTTTTTTTGTTTAAGAGAAACGATGACAGTTAGTGGCTGAAAAGGGAAATCTTTTTTTTAATCCTTTTTTCCAGGAAGCGTCGTTTCATCAGACAACATAGGATTAGCAGTTTTAAGCAAAAAGCTGGAAATGATTGTTCACAGCGCTCTGTGAATCAATACGCTCTCTTTGCTTCTGTTCTTCTGGGTCGTCATAAACCATCTTTTCCCATCCTGTGTTCTGACCCAGAGAGGGGGGCCGTCCCCGTTCAGACTTTCATCAGCATCACTGAATCCTGCTCTTCCCCGGCGTCGATTGAATCAATCACAAATATTTCAAGTCATACTTTTGGTTGCTAGTGTGTATAAATTAAAGTATTCAGTACTTGGATTATTTGCTTTCAGCTTGTAAATGTCTCATTCCTTCCTATTGATCCATGAAAGAATGTGATTTGCTTTGCTATGGATTCAGCCCTGAAGCAAAAAAAAAAAATCACATATTCTTTTGAATTAATGGGTAATAATGCAAAAGCTGTAAAGAGGATTTTGATTCAAACATTCTCAAGTCAATACCATTTACATTTCAACAGGATTCAGTCATAAACCTTTGTTTCCCTCAATTTCCTTCTAAAATCCAATAGTGTTTGATTAAAGTAGGACAACAATTTTTGCAAAACTATTGATGTTGGCTGAACAAAGAAGACATTTTTATGAAGAGAAGTAGGGATTCTTATAATATACACAAACTGGAAGCAGTTTTAGCTTAATAAACATGATGATGTTGTGAAAACCAGTTAAATTTTTATCAATTGACTCATAGTTTTATGTTGGCAGACGTGGAAAAAAAATACACTGTAAAAAGTGAAACATTTGATCATTTAACAAAAGTTCTGTAATTTTTTACATTTAGAATTATTAGTTTTCATCAAATTAATGTTTTTGTTGACATGTTACTCAGCTTAAACACTGAATTTGATAAAAACAAATATTTTTAAATGTAACAAATGACAGAATTTTTGTTAATTGATTCACTTTTTAAATTGTTGACAAACAGAAAACAAAAATGTGTAAATTCATGTATTTTATATATATTTATCTTGTTCCTTGTGCTCAAATATTTTATAGTTTTTCTGTTTTTGTCAGACTAAAAATCCCCTTTTGTGTTGGGAGATGCAGCAGCAGCATGCTTTAAGCTGTCTCATGACCCCATGTGGATTCAGGAGTGATAACGTTATAGTTTTCTTCATAAGGGAAGAAAATCTCAAAACTATTTCCACGGCTCTATAATTAAGAGGATTTTTCTGTCTTTGTGTGGCGGCTTGATACAGTTAATATAGATTAATAAAAAACTACTTTACAGCTACAGATGACTCCTTTTTGTTCAGTTCAAGTGACTAAAGCAACATTTGCCAATGACATGTCTGCAAATTCAAGCTAAACCTTCCAATAATAAGAATAATAAAAGATTGCCCAGCAACAGAGCTGCGTAAATGAAGGAAAAAGGTTGGTTCTCTAAGACTGAAGGGACTAAAGCTAAAGAAGCCGCCGTTAACGAGGCCGCATTCTGCTTTAGAGACTTTTTAAAGGAAAACAGCGTGCGTGGTCGTTTTAATCAGGAGGAAGGTCAAAGAGAGAATGCGCACATCTTTCTGTATTTGCTTTGTCAAGGTGTACACAAGAGTCATCGGAAAATACTAGGGAAAAAATCGGACTCTGCATCATGTACCGCGGCACATCAACGGATATCTTTAACATGTATAGATAAGAAAATTGATGTTTTTTTAATTTTTTAAACAGGATTAAAAAATTGACGCAGAAGAACATTTGCTTCAAAACAAGTAAAAAAAAAACAAAAAAAAAACTGAATCCATGTTTTAAGGGAAAAAAATATCCCAATGGAAGTGGTAGACTTTTCCCTACTAAGAATTCTTAAAATAAGAATTGCTCTTTTAAAATTTAATTCAACTTTTAATTTATTACTTTTTGTAAATTAATCTGGTATTTGTCTCAATATAAACATGTTTTTTCAAAAAAGTAAGTATATTCATACATGTATATCCTATTTAAGAGCTACAATTATTATTTTGGGGACTACAATCTTTGCAAACATAAATTAGTCAAACAAACTTTACAGGTTCCTATCATTTTTTAAAACCAATGTCCTCACCATTCACAGATAAAAATGATTGGTAAAGTATTAGGGCCAATTTATAAATAAAAAACAAGTTACATTAACACTCTAAAGTTTTACATTTATGAGAGAACAACAGGTAGATTATGAGAATAACGTTATAGATATATGATTTTAAAACATGTACATTTACGAGAAAAAATTTATAATCTTCAAGACACCAACGTTTATTTTATTTTTTTAATTTATCCATATTTTCAGCCCCCAAAAAATCCCAAACGCAGTGCTGTTATTTCGCAACAAACCCACAATCATATAGTAGATGTTCCTACACATTTTTCAAAAGTCTTCAGAGACGATGTAAGATAGAATAAAGATTATCTTTGTTTTGAAGCAGAAGTGGCTTCCACAATGTTAGTTTGAATAAAACTGGACCTAAAATCCACTATTGTAGAGCTGCATCAGGTGACAAAAGGTGCAGTTTTATGTTTTTTTTACATTTCAAAAACAGCAGCAAAATCCTCTTGACTGCATAGAGGTTTTTTCATTCAAGCAGCATCTGCTGATGTCCTTGGTGGAAGGAAATTCATTTTAATGCTGATAAAGAAAAGTTCTCCCACATTGTTAAGGTTTTAAAAGTATCAATTTGATCAATCTTGTAACCATCCTTCCTGTTTGAAAATTGGATGTACCTTAAAGTCACTTTAGCTTAACCTCTCCCACTGATTCACAGCAGAAAAACATCAAATCTCACCAACAATTTTTATGTAGTTTCTAGCTTAAATATCTCATATTACTTCGATTTAAGACAAAACTAACTTACGTGTAGCTTTTTAATAAAATGCTACATTTTGTTGTAAGACAAAATTCTTGACCAAATCTTGTTGAATCATTTGACTTTAAATGAAATCTTATTTTCATCAAAAGTTCTACTTTATGTAATATTTTTAAGCAGAAGTTTATTTATGAATGGTTATTGTGGACTTTTTTAAAGAATAGAAAAATGTCTTGTATTCAATAGTCCACTTGTTTTGAAGAGGACATCTTTCCTATGTACTTTTTTTTAGCATTTTCATTTTTTTCCAGCCTACAACGTGCTTATTTGATAACCTTGCACACTGAAATGTGCATCAGAGCATCCAAACTGTCAGGAGTAGAAGCAGGCATTGCCTAATCCCAATCCCAAATCCCATCATCTGAAAGGATTAAATCAAAAAGCCAATTTGAAACATTTTAAACTAGTCACTATTGTAGTTTTACAACTAAATATATGATAGTGTCCTCTCAATCTGCTGAAAACAAATGTACAATTTGTCGTTTTGGGTTGCTGACACGGTCCTAATCGATTCCAATAGAATCAGCTCCCTGTAGCTTTTTTAAGTAATGACTGCTTCACCCAACAGGGCGTTTTTTCATTCCAAATATAATTTCTCCATTTGACAAGAAGTAATTAGCTCACAAGTAAACAAAGCATATGTGAAAATGCCTCATCTGCAAACTATATCATGGAAAAAAATGAAGAGCTAAAAAGGTGAAAATGAGTACCTCAGAAAACAAAACTTCTAAAAGTTTACAGGGTGAAGCCAAAACAAACAGGTTTTAATAAAATTTCAGTTCCTCTCAGATGTAGAGCAGGTCACAGTAGAGAAAAAACAAATGGAACCAGGTCAGTACACTAAGTGACCACTAGAGGAAAATATTTTTGCTTCACTTTAAGGTAAAACTTTGCTTAAATACAGAGATCTGCTTTATAGCAGTGGTTGGGTTCTAAAAATGACCTGCGATAATTTGCAAAATAGTCACTGAAAAAAGTGTTTTTATGTGTTTTTAAAGAGTAATTGTAGCATTTTTTTTCATGATGGAGGACATATATAAATTTCTATTGGAGTTATGGCACATCAAGTGATTGACAACAGTCTACAGCCAATCGAGATACAGAAAATCATGCACAAAAAAAAGAAAAAGCAAATTAGGGCTAAAGAAACAAATCTGCAACACATCAAGACACTGAAAGGTTAAGTGTGTCATTGCGAGGAACTTACTGACTGCTTTAGATTTTTACAGCTTTAGCTCCACTGTTAACATTCTTTCAACTACCATAACTATTCAACTGAGGCAGAGAAAAGCAGTCAATATATGATACTTCATGTTAGGCTATGATCCTATAACTCTAAATGCCACCACATGGCGACCTAAAGGGAAGTTTTTTAAAGCAAATTCACCAGGTGGCCACACGGCTGCATTCGTAATTGGGAGGCGGTAGTTGCATTTTTACACAACGCGCAGTGGTGTTTTTTTTTTTTTTTTTTGAAATCATGGCTAACAGACAACATTTTTTGGTTGCAAGGTGGCAGTTTAGTGACAGGCAGGTGAGAAGAAGGCTACTGGGCGGCCGACGTCACTTGACATGGATCGCCCCATCCAGAGACATTCACACATTGTTCAATCCAATAGTAATACAGCAACCACCATCCAGAGACATTCACACATTGTCCAATCCAATAGTAATAGGGCAACCACCATCCGGAGACATTCACACATTGTCCAATCCAATAGTAATAGGGCAACCACAGTCCAGAGACATTCACACATTGTCCAATCCACTAGTAATACGGCAACCACAGTCCAGAGACATTCACACATTGTCCAATCCAATAGTAATAGGGCAACCACAGTCCAGAGACATTCACACATTGTCCAATCCAATAGTAATACGGCAACCACCATCCAGAGACATTCACACATTGTCCAATCCAATTGTAATAGGGCAACCACAGTCCAGAGACATTCACACATTGTCCAATCCAATAGTAATAGGGCAACCACCATCCAGAGACATTCACACATTGTCCAATCCAATAGTAATCCGGCTGCCACCGGTCTGTGGTCGCCTACCTGTCCCCTGACTTTGTATTGGCATCCTTGCCTGACTGCCGCCATGACCACGTCAACAGTTTTCAAAAATTCAGGTGGCAGCTTGAAATCTATAAGATTCTGCCAATGCCTCCCTATTACACAGAGTTGTATTTGTCACAGTCCTAGTTTTGTGTTGTAAACCCGTGCAAATCCGATACAAAAAGCCGTCTTTGTCTACAACATAATTATCACGTTGCATGTTTCACTATTCGTGTTGATCGTGTGAATATTCGGGGAGTTACCATATGTCAGAGCGTCTGTTATTTTGGTGGAATTTTCAAAACTTAATCAATTCTTTAAAAATTTCCCATCTTCAGGCGATGACGCCCCATTACTCGCGTCTATCAAAACAACAAAGTGTAATAATTACATGTTGTTGAGCTGGATTTTCTGCTCCACATGCCATGTGTGTGGCTCAGCCTAAGAGACAGGTAAAGAGATCTTGTAATGATAATACTGTGCGTGCTCTGCATTTCAACAGGCAGAGCCAAGGCCTTCTCCAGCTCTACATTGTCTTGTGTGCTGCATAATAATCCCACACTTACATCAAGCCATCTGACAGCTTTCAGAATGGCACAGAGGAACATGAAGCACGGCGTTCATTACACAGAGGACATAAAGATGGTTAATATTGGAGTTCACATTCCCTATTTATGTGGGTCTATGACAAAATGGTGGAGGGCATCGTCAAAATTCAGACTTTAAATTGTTATTTTTATTCATTTTTTCATCATTTCCAAGGTTGAAAATAGTCATTTTAATAAAATCTTCATCTTTTAAATTTTACCTCAAATGTTCTATAGTGAGTGGATAGAAGTGCTGCAGGATTGTAATTTAAGGTTGTTGCTCCTGAAAATATCCACTCAGTATGTTGATGACAGTACATTTGTGATTTGTGAGGAGATGCAAGGTTATTATCCGTTGATTAGGATGGTCTTGCTTTTGTTGCCGAGAGTTAGATGAAAGCGTAAATCCTGGAGCACTCTGTGAATGTCAAATATGAGGACGCTGGCTGAACCGCAACATGGAAACAAAAATGATACAGGAAAGAACAACTTCCTAGAAAACATCAGTTTATTGACCTTGTTTTCTAAGGAAACACAACTGACAGGGGAATGATTTATGAAGAGCTAATAGCTCTGATCAGCTTTAATTTGATTTTAGGGTTCAACTCTACTTAGCTAGCATTAATAGCTTCTCTCAAACGAGTATCCACTGTAATAACGTTATTTATTTTTTCCACTGGTATATTTTTTTTTCTTAAAACAACAAACAAACAGCAAAAAAACTTATGATAAACATCAACAGTTGTGGATTTCTTGTGTTCTTTGTGTTGTTACGGCACTTATTTTTTAACCTTTAATTATTTTAATCTTTTAGTTGTGTTTTT
The DNA here is from genome assembly GCF_002922805.2 of Oryzias melastigma. Lineage (NCBI taxonomy): Eukaryota > Metazoa > Chordata > Actinopteri > Beloniformes > Adrianichthyidae > Oryzias > Oryzias melastigma. The sequence goes on along the minus strand of NC_050530.1, from coordinate 6,783,817 downwards.
GTAATATTTTGAGCTTTTTATGTAAGGTGCCTTGTTTGACTAGGGTCACGTTTATACTAAGGTCACTTATCCCAAAATGTCACCATGTGACGACCTAACTACAGGGTTTTTGGCAAAATTGTCATTTGTAACTGGGAGGTAACAGTCGCATTTTACATGTCATACAGTCGCCGCAGAAGTTTTAAGAAAAAGTTCAAATTTTACGGTAAGTGGACGATTTTTTCACATTGGTCTGTTCCATCTGGGGACAACTGATACTCAGTAGGTGTGACTTGTACTCGGGAAGAGTGACTAATATGCAATTTTTAAAAGACAACAGCCCAATTATTGATTGATAGGAGGGTCTCCAAGGTCCCCAAAACTGTCTGATGATCGGCCAATTTCAGACTACCACCCTCCAGCCATCTCCCTGCCCCCGAGCTGCCATCTCCCTGCCCCCATGCTAGTGTCCCCCTACCCCCATGCTGCTGTCCCCCTGCCCCCATGCTGCCCTCTCCCTGCCATCATCCGACTAGTAGCGGTAGCAGCGCAAGCACATTCATGACCGCAGCAACAATTTGGTTGTATTTGTGACTGTAGGACAAGGCCTCATACAAATAAACTTGAATTTGAACACATAATATAACTAAATGTAGATAAAATAACGGACATTTCTTATTCCCACATTTTTAACATCATTTTTTTTATTTGGATTTCTGGTCAGTGCCCTGAATGTTCAAGTATAGAAATTCAATAAAATCTGTGCTCTTTAAATTGTAGTTTTAACATGCTTCATACGTGATACATCTATGAAAATTTTTACATAAAAGACCACAACTTTTCTCACTTTTTTCACTAAAGCCGTGCATATTGACGCATGCCATTAACAAATCATGATTAACGCGTTATAAACGCAAATTAATCGCACCTCTCGGAGCAGCAATCTTTTTCTTTCCCTAAGCGGTGCAGTCATCCACAGCGTGCATTAAAACCCTTAATTTGGTTGGTTTCCCACGTATACTATGGTTATTTACAAAATAAATAAATGTTCAATCTGTTTTTAGTACTTTATTCTTGTTATTTTTTTGGTTTAGATTGCTTTTTCACCAAAGCGGACTATTTGATCTACGATCGTTCATGGCGTTGTAATGTCATATAAATTTCATTTTGGGATTATTCGCAAATAATAAGTTGTTGGTAAATACTGTAAATAAATAAAAAATTAATTGCAATTAATCGCAATTAATTTTGCTCCAGGTTTGCGATTAATTACGTAATTTTTTTTAATCGATTCCCAGCCCTAAGATTCACATATGAAAAATGTTTCCATATTTTTATGTGCAAATTCTACATAGTGGCAGTGCGACACGGCCATGAAGTTTTGAAAAAGAAAAAAAAAACGACAGACAAAAGATGAATATTTTTGTATCTTTAGGCTTTTAGCAAAAAGTTAGGCAGAAATCTCTGTCAACGACAGCAGCGAGCTAGCACCAAATCTGTGATGAGGAGCAGTAATAAACTACAGTTCAGTGTTAATGATGGGTTTACGGCTCTGGCTCTAGGCGCTGTTCTGGCTACACTGCAAAGCAGCTAATGAGTCTACTCCTTAATTTACTCATCTGGAGCCATCTTAACAATTTATGAGACGGCATTAATGTTTCCTTAGAGGTTGCCGACAACATTTCTCATGCCCTTACAGTGAAGGTTGTACCGTATGGATTGGTTTTTCACCTTGGAATGATTGGTGGGAAAATGAAAAAAGTGTGAGACATTCCTTTGTTTGAACTTTTAAAAGCTCAGTATGAAAAGAAGAGGAAAGCCAGAGCCATGAAGTGTAAATAGGAGTTTTCAAGCATTCTTTAAAGATGTCACAACATTTTCATTTGTAGGGGAGGATGTCAAACAGTGATGTAAAAACTATGAACTGATCTAATACAATAAAAATGTTAAGTGCTGAACCGGAGTTCAAGATTATACCACTTTACATTTTTAAACGTTTCTAACAACAAAATTATAATTGACAACTAATTTGACGGGTTTTTAACATGCAGTTTTTAATCACAAACTAATTGCATTAAAAAACAGACGTTAGTACATAATAAAGCTGCCAAATTACCTATTTGGTTGTGTATGTTTTAAATGACCAATTCAATTAGGTACTATCATAGCAAAGAAAACGAAAAAAAAAAATGATTTTACCTCCCAACCTTCTAGATTTCTATTTTCTTGGTTTATGGAAACTGTGAATAAAAAACTCTTATATGTCGATAACTGAAGTCAAACTGTCAATTGCCAAAGGAGGGAGGAGCTTCTTTTCTCAAACTCGTCATAGAGGATGTAGATACTGAGAGATCTGACTTTTTTGAAGAGCTGAATAAGAGCATCAGTGCACGTCTCCATTTCTGGGTTCAGATCTCCCAGTGAGGACCACTTTACATTTTTAAAATGCTGCTCCTGCGACAGGAAAGTAACGTCAGGCAGTATGGCAAGCCAAAAGGATCAAAAATCGCCATGAAAAGCGGGCATGGCAGCACCGCACCTACACATGTACTACAGATAATAATAATTATTTGAAATATTTAAATGTTTCCAAAGTTAGTTTCAGTACTATAATTAATACCAAAAATATAATAATGAAAAGTTGATTTTAACTTTTTTATATTTAATTTGGACATTGGGGGATGGAAAATTGCATATTAAGCATTCTTTTCTGTCAGTTTATATAGATTTTGTCTCCAAATATGTAAATGAAAACAGGAACATATTTTACATTTATGTTCAAAGTTCAAAGAAGTGTGAGTTTATATTTATGCATTTAAGTATCTTTCTCAAATATATGTTTGAAAAGTAATTTTAGGCTTTTATCCTCTTTTTTTTTTATTTTTTTATTTTTTACTGATCCGAAAAATGATCCAAACCGTGTCACAATCCGAACCGTGGGTTTTGAGATCCGTTACACCCCTAATTTTTTGTGTAGTAGTTGAGCAGTTCATTTCATTTTTAAGCCTTACTCAAACCATCCAAACAAAACTACAACTGATGGTAATTTTTGTGTTATGGTAAAATAAACCTACTATCCTGGTGGTGTTTTCCAGTATAAATTCAATTTTTAGTTTATCTTATTTAAAAAAAAAAATTAATGTTAAACGCCCCAGCTCTGTCCTGTAAACACCATGTTACTCTGGGTTATTCAACAACAACAACAAAAAATTAATTATTAAATAATTGGGAGTTATTATTCTTTACTCTCTGAATAGAGTTCCCTGCATATGTAAATCACTAAATATTAGAGCAAAAAAAGAAGGGCCTCTATACCCTGTGGACTTAATTATATGGATATCCACTCATCAAATAAGGGCTGTTGCTGAATCCTAGCTAGAATCTTCTTACTTTTTGTGCAATCCTGATTAATTATGGCAAGTTTTTGGTCAAATAACTTCTTAGTATGCAAGCATGGAAACATGAGAACTCTGGTAATAGACAGCAGCAATCATTAGCTCCAAAATAAAATAAAAAGTTGGAGCGCATAACCAAACTGTAAATGAGTAAAAGCTTTGCAGCAGTTTTTGTCAAAGGGATGATTTGGGTTTGAGTCAAAATGATTCATCCTCTTTATGATCACTAAATGTAAGTTAATTGTGGATATTTAAGCTTAGATTTTATGTTGAAGGCTTTTTATTCCCTAGAAACACACATTTGTGTGGGCCGAACTCTTGAGCTGTTCCCTAAAATCTTTAACAAAGTACAACAATTCTATTCCAATATGGATACAAAACTGTGACTGCTTTTAAAATACTGCATTTTTTCTACATTTATGCATATTTATGTATATTTATATCTAGAAGCATGCACTACAAAACTATAAGGCAGGGGTAGGGAACCCTGGTCCTCGAGAGCCGCCTTCCTGCATGTTTTCCAATTTTCCCTGCTCTGGCATGCTCTTACTGGCTGGACACACCTGAACCAGGTAATTGTTCGAGTCCCTACTCATGTCAATTATCTGGTTCAGGTGTGTCCAGCCAATAAGAACATGCCAGAGCAGGGTATATTGGAAAACATACAGGAAGGTGGCTCTCGAGGACCGGGGTTCCCTACCCCTGCTATAAGGTGTTTGGTCAAGAAACAGTACAATATTCTGCTATTCTTAGGACCATTGTACAGTATATTAAAATTCGGACTGAGTGAATGTGACATCATTCATAGAAAATGGCTTAAATCTGGCTCTATTACAATTAAGTCAAATTGGTCACCATTTTTTTTTCGTGATACGAACGACACCACGTTGAAGCCAGTAAGCACTGATTAGTCCGAGTTGATCTGAGTTGACACTTCCCCCTGGCCAATCAGGAGCTAACTTGTTGGAAGGCCACGCCCCTTCTACTGAAAGAGAAACTGTCAAATTTTCCTACATTCCCCATTTTTCTATGATATGGAAGTCGCCATATTGGAGGTAGACAATAGTGATTGGTCCAAGTCGGTTTCCATGGCAACTAGTGTTGCCAGTCACGAATAAGCTTGTTCGAAGTCCACACCCTTTCCACTGAAAGTGGGCGGATGGGGGCCAGTGGGCAACACATGTTTTTATTGAAGCATCTGATTGGTCTGTTTAAAACTTGAGTAACTTGAGAAAAAGAAAATCTTGAAAAAAGATTTCAGAGCAAAAATTGTTATCCTGACAAAAATAATGACTGTTTATTTCTCTATTGAAGTCTATAGGATTTTAGCTTCTTGGAGCCTGCAGGTAGTTCCTATTTGGAACACAAGGGGGGAGGGGCTCCTCAGTCCACTTCTCTAGGGTCAATCCAGTTTTTATTTACAGTCAATGGACATGGCTTAGCCCATTAAAAAAAATAATACTTTTTAACCCCGTCCTGGAAAACATGATGAGACTCATTTTGAATTACTTGGAAAATTTTCAATGAGTTTGAAAGTTTTCATCATAATTTCTGTCTTTTTAAAAACTTTTTGAAATTGCTTTCGCTTGTTTAATCATCCTTTGACAACTTCACTCTCATGAGCGATTTTTAAGCAAAAAATATCTACAAAAGCATTGAATTATAAAACATAACTCTTGTTTTTTTTTTTCCTTGATCCAGTAAACTTTTGACCCTGATTTTCAATCCATCTTTTAAATCAACATTTTTAGGTACCAATATCAGTTTACATAGATTTTTTATCCTCTTGATTTGTGTCCTTTAATACCTGTGGCCTCCCCCCCTGAAATCTGCAGTAGCCACTGCATGCAAACCCATTAGAGCTCATCCAAGCATGGCAGAAAAGCCAGTCATATAATTACAGTAAGATCAGCTGGGCTGGCCTTTCACATGCCTCTCCCATGATACATTTATCATAACATCAGAGGGATTTATTTTCACTACTCCTGTTTCTTATCCCCACAATTCCACACACAGTTCTGCATATGTGAAACCTAAGACATGTTCTAGTCAATAATACACCGAGATATAACAGAAATGTGCAAACATTTCTACGACACCATGAGGCCTGCACATCCAGCTCTGCAGCCGTCGGGTAATGCACTAAGGGGCTCCAGCTGCGCTGTGAAGATTTCTGCCTTCTATTCAATCACGCCACACTGATTTTAAGGACCTGCTGGTGGCAGCTTTTTATTTCATGCAATTACGACCCGAAGCACTTCTTATTCCTGCAACGTAAAAAGCCACGACAAGGTAAATATTTTGTTCACATTGCATGGTGATCACCACGCAGTATGGTGCAGGAGTTGGTATGAACAGCATAGAAATCATGTACATACAGTTTATCAAACCCCCATGTCTGCATGAAGTTTCTAGTAAGGTTCATTGTCCTAAATCAAATCAAATCATAAATTGCTTAAAGATTCCCAAGCCTAGACTTCATCCATCCATCCATCTTCCTCCGCTTCATCTGGGACCGGGTCACAGGGGCAGCTTCCTCCAGTTCATCTGGTGGGACCCCGAGGCGTTCCCAGGCCAGCCGAGAAACATAGTCTGAAACATAGTCTGTCCTGGGTCTTTCCCGGGGCCTCCGCCCAGTGGGACATGCCCGGAACACCTCTCCAGGGAGGTGTCAGGAGGCATCCGGATCAGATGCCCAAGCCATCTCAACTGGCTCCTCTCGATGCGGAGGAGAAGCGGCTCTACTCCGAGCTCTCTCCGGATGACTGAGCTTCTCACCCTATCTTTAAGGGAGCGCCCAGCTACTCTCCGGAGAAAACTCATTTCAGCCGCTTGTACCGCCACCTTAACGTGGTGGAGGGGTTCGAGTGCTCGAGTGATCTCAGGAGCTATGCTGTCGGGGGCTTCTGCCCCTGGTAGGGTCTCCCATGACAAGCCAGACAAAGTTCGGTTCAGAACCCCTTCATGAGACACAAAAACAGAGATCCTGTTACGTCGCCCGGATTGGCGTCACCGGGGCCCCACTATGGAGCCAGCCCTGGGGTTGGGGCTTGGAGGCGAGCGCCTGGTGCCCGGGGCTCCTCCCACAGGCCCCGGTCGGGTCCAACCTTGAAGGAGCGACGTGGGATCACTCCCCAGTGGGCCCACCACCTGCAGGAGAGATCTGAAGGGGCCCGTGCAATGTGGTTTGGGCAGCAGCCAAAGGCGAGTGCCTCGGCGGCCTAAACCTCGGTCATGGAATTTGGCTTTTGGGACATGGAACCCTAGACTTGTGTGCATCAAAGGTGGTTCTTCGTATTTCAGGTAAAGACCAATCGTCTCTCTTTGCATCCTGGAAGCAACAACAGTAAGAACATTTCTAATCTGGGATTGGAGACATCAAAATCATTTCAAAGGTTGCAAAGTAACTAATTATTTATCATCTTAGCCAATCGGCTGCTGAAACTTCATGTACATTTTTGTACCATCTATCTCTAAACTTTTGTTCCTGTCAATCTGTCAATACCGGAAAGAAGCTAATTTAAATCTGCACACAAGAAAAAAAAATGAAAACATTGAGTGTCTGAATACAAGAATAACATACATAAACGGAAATATGTAAGACTCAGCGTTCCTAGATATCTGCGTCTAAGTTGCCTTTTTTAGTTTGATGGTGGCACCTGACATTTCCACTCTAAAGCTGTCTCTGTAAATCAAACAAAGCAGCTTTCTGCTGGATTTTGACAAAATGAAATACTCAGGATTTTATTATCTTCCTCACCTCGTCCTAGAAACTCACATGCTCATCCTCTCTGTGCTACTGTTACTCAAACTTTAAACATAGCTGATTTTAGGAACTAAAAACTTCTCCCCAGGTAAGATTTGCCCCCTACAGTCTTCATATGTACTTTCTATTCCTTATATGTTCTTGAGATTCTTTAATTACTTTATATGCACTTTTATCATAAATACTATCCCATTTAAAGGCTGACAGTCTTTCGTTGATAAAGACTCTGGTGGACACACTATTTATCCACTAATGTGCACCAATTGACGTTACTCCTTTCAAATAATATCCCTATATATCCAAACCCCAGTTGCTCTTTTTCCAGCATTTTTTGTTGGGTTTTTAGTTTTCCATACAACCCAACACTTTTATTTTAATTCTAAATTATGTTATAATTACAGTTCTTAAAAAAAAATAGGGCCAATATTAGACACAGCTTGGAGATTTGTATTGAATCTCTCTGATTTAATGCCAAGAATTTATTTCTACATTGACGAAAAGTACACATTAATCATGTCTTTTTTTTTTAACAAACATAAAAGCTTTGTTACTTAAGTGTGTTACCATGGTGACTCACATGGTCAGACTGGCACATTAACAGGATAAGCTATTATATTATTAACAGTCAGTGACCCTTAAGAAAAGCCTCGGTAAAGCTGCCCCCTCAGAGCTTCATTGACAAACGACGGAGCCACAAACCAAGGCCACCAAACTCAAAATTCATTAAGGCTTGTCCGCAGGCAAATAGAGGACATGACACTTTCTTATTACTCGATATTGACTCTTCTCTCTTAGCCTTAAGGGGATGGAGTGCATTTCAAGTCTTATTTCAAGTGGATTGCGTGTCGGGGGAAACTGCTCGTCTAAAAGAAAACTTTGGTTTCAAATCGTTTTAGGTTTCAAACCGTTTTATTTATGTTGACGCTTTTTATTTGAAGCCTTTGGGGCCTGGATTGGAGGGAAGATTGGGATTAGCGGTTGGCATTATTGGATAGACAGAATTTATAAAGATGAGAGAAAATGAAAAAAAAAAATAAAATACCTGACACATTGGTGTGTAATTGTAAATGCCAATTATTTATGATCGTTTCTACTTCTATCAAGGTTCATTAATTCTATTTGCATGGCAGTAAGCTCCAACTGGGCAGGCGAAGCAGGAACTGAACCTGCGATCAGAGAATGACCTCTCAGCAGCACATAGATCCTTTTTGAAGTAACAGGAGAGAAAAGGTAAATTCTTCAGCCCAAAGGATCAGACAAAAGAAATTTAGGATTTAGGATAGGTTTTTGATTTTTACTTACTAAATGAGATTTTTTTTGCCTGCAATACGTATGTGTTTGAAGCATTCAGCTTTTTAAAAACCCATTCCAATCATATTTTGATATACTTTCAAAGCGTTCCCAGTGGTCTTTTGGCTCTGGTTGTGTCATTTTTGACCAAAAAAAATGTAATTTTCTAGGACATAGTTTGTGCAGAGGGGCAGAAGCTCATTAGAAATTTACTTCTAAACTGTGAGCGGGACCATGGAAGCACTCCCATTCCCTTTCCAATTACTGAGAGTTCCATGTCTACACACTTAGCTTACAGCTCCTCACTACCCCAACCTGTGCAACCTGGACTATTGGAGCTATCCAGAAATCCTCCATTATCAGAAAAATGCTGCAAAAACATGTTAAAAAATCCACAAACACAATTTTCATCAGTTTAGTTTCAATGGACATTCATTTGGTAAAAGAATTAATGAGATTAAGCATTTTTTGTTACCAAAATTAGTCTTTTTTTATTATTATTATTATGCAGCCTGTTGATATTTTTTTAGATCTCCAAAGGACAATAGAAAAATGTGTTAAAAAAACATAAGAAAATGCTAAAACTTTAAGGACTATACCATTTCTAATAATAATTAAAAAAAAATTCTACAGAAATTCTTTCTTCAGTAAAACCCATGGTGATGACATGGTAACAGAAAATATCAGAAATGTATTCTGTCGTCCACTTGTGTGGTATATTCCATATATTTTTATCTTAATTAACATAATTTTATTTTTTAGGAAAAATGGGTGTGGTGGAATCACCTCTCTTGTCTGGGTTATTATGGGTTAATTAAAGCTAATGATTGGTTTTAGTTTACATTTGATTGTCACTAAATAAGCAAAATTTCAAAATTAGTCATGAAATTCTAAAATATGTAAGGCTGTAGTAATGTAGGCAGTATTAAATATTGTTGCTTTTGCTAGTTTTAATGTCAATTAAGTTAAATAAACACTTTTTGCAAAAAAGAATAATGAAGACAATCAAACAGGAAATGATCAAAAGCATAATCTTCAGGGAAAAATAATTAATAGGCCTTAGTTTCCGAAGATGTGAGCAAAAAAAAAATGGAATAAAATATACTGTCAAAGCAGTTTTGTTTTTTACAAAGTTTGCAAAAGTTTTCCAAACAAAGAATCAGCACTCTTTCTTTGTTTGTTGATTTTTATTCTGAATGGGACGTTTCTCTATAGATTTTTCAAGTGCATCATGGAGTAGGTTTGCCGGTCCATCGCGCACATGCTCTCGCCGTTCTTCACTTTTATCGATGTGGATTACACATTTCTCACCCTGGAAGAGTCTCACACCCGTTGTCCCTGGTGATTTATCATAAGTGGCAGCAGTTTGTTCTCAGCATTTTGCATAAGATGTTCTGTTCTCAGGTTTTAGCAAGCTAATTCTCACTGACTATAAATGTGGTACGAAAAAAAAAAAAAAAGAAAAACTCTCCAGCCAGCCAGCCAGTCTTAATAGACTTTTTATATTTGTGAGGTTTGAGTACGCCGAGGGCCTCCAGGGTCCAGGAATGCATTCTCCTCACCCCAACTTTGATTAGCACATATCTAACCTAATGACCTGCTGGTGCTTTGATCAAATCGGATTCTGAGATGCTGGACTCGCCTGCTGATTACAGACACCAACACACACTAAATTATGGATTATGCTTATGTGCGAGTGCTTTTTGACCACATGGCTGTTGAAGAAGGGATTTTGGAGTTCTGTCAGCTGTGGTTAAAGCAAAAGGGGACATGCTCAAAGAGCATTTTCTGCTCTGTATGGAAATCGCTCCCCACCGCAGAGCCCACTGGAGTTCATGCTGACTACAGGTTTTGCATTACACAGGGTGATCTGCAGACGCGCACAAACTCTTAAGCTGCTCATTCTACAGAGCTTTTATATATTTTACCTAATAAAAGCTGTAGCACCATTGTGTTTGCCCCAGCATGCATTTCACCGTGATGCTGTTAAGCCATAAACTGTGAAGGACAAAATATAGACAGATGTGCCCGCCGGATCTCTCTTAACGACGGACGGTTTGGCAAAGTCCAACTGAGATTTCAAACAGAATTGACTAAACTTCTCTGAGACTTTCATTGCTGCAAGCTTAAGTAAACATAAATGAATAATCAAGGCAGTATGAAATATACATCTAGAAGCTACAAGCTTGATATTCACAGACGGGTATGGAAAGGATCTTAAGCACACACATGCACTCATGCTTCTTGGACGAATTTGTCAACTTTCAAATATTTAAGATCGAAATTATTGAAAAGAAGCTTAAAACGTAACGACAGAGAAAGAAAATCATTCATGTATTTTCCGCACTATTGGGCGCACAGGAATATAAGGTGGACCACCATCTTTTTTAAAATTCATGGAAAAAAAATAAGCCACACCCAACATTTACTGCATTCACAGGAAATGTAAAACTTGTTTGAAACACTAAACATGTTAGCGCCATTAGCATATTCTTAATGCCTGTAACTAACTCTGCAAGACATCAAAATACAAACTGATACCGCTAAAACAGACGTTATTATGACTGCTAACTCCCAACCTTGTTAGTAACATGTTAAAAAATGACAGTCCAACAGCGCTACATATTGCCCACATTGGAATCGTTAGCCGCATTAGCTTATTCTCAAAACCTGTAACTCCCAACCTTGTTTGCAACATGTAAAAAATACACTATTGCAGCTAAAACAACCTTTACTTTGACGTCACTAATTGAATACTCTCTCCGACACAAATATATGTTAGCCACATTAGAAGCGTTAGCTTATTCTCAAAACTTGTAACTCCCAAACGTGTTTGCAACATGTAAAAAAACAGACAAGTGCAAAAAACTTTTTTTTTTTTTTTTTAAATGCATTTTTTTTAATTAGCGTGTTTCCATTTGGCAAATTTATTAATGCAAATCCAATTCGCGCAATTTCATAGTCAATGGAAAAGCAGCTAATGACACCCAACCAAACATTTTCACAGAGTGCGGTGTACTTCTCAAAATTGTTTCTACATCACTAAGCACAAACAGAATTTAAGGCCCTCTGTATTATAAGGTAGGCTCTAATAGTGCGGAAAATATATATTTTAGAAGTTAATCTTGGTTGCCACACGCTGCACAAATAATAACAGTAATCTCTGAGTTGCTGCTACATGTCAAACTTTACTTAGGTCACTTTTCATGTTTTCTAGGGCAACTCAAATTAATGATAAAATGAGATTCCCTTTAGTTTAATGTTAAAAGTGTGACTTTGAGGCTTTTATTGTGGCGGGGAGGGAAGAGAAAGCTAAAGTATAAATGAAAAGGAATACATTTAAAGGCCAATTCTACAAAATAAAACAAGCTATTTCATTTATAACAAAACGGGGAAAGGAATTAATCCGTACAAGTGGGGCAGTGATCATCTAAAAACACCAAGACAATTGTTATAAGCTGCGGCGCTGAGGAGTTCAGACTGTAAAACAACAATAAAAAAAAACTGTTCTACTTTTTGAGAGATTATACTTTCAAATGCAATGGCGTGTTATGTCACAATGCTTTTCTGTGTCATGAAACCGGCGCGTGGGAAAAGAAATTAAACTAGGAAATAAAGGGCTAACAGCTGCAATACGAAATGGTTCAACTCGAAGCTCAATCTCGCCATTTGTGCCGCTGTTAAACAATGACATGAAGATGTATGTAACCCGTCGCTTGGAAACAATGGATCAAAAAGAACTAAAGAAATCTAAAAAACTAGTCTTAATATTTTCTTCTACAATAGACAACTCATTCCTCCAGAGAAAACAAAAGGAAGTGTCCTGCCCGCTCAAGACAGGCGATGGTATCTTCAGGACGGCAAATATGTTGTGACAAAAAGGTATTTATTTGATTTGCCACAGGGCTTAAATAAAGTGTCTTGTAAATTTTTCTCTCGGGAATAGTCTGGAGAACCACCACCACCAGATCAGTGTATGATAAAAACAATTGCTAGGGGCAGAACAATTTATCACATTTCATATTTTTAAAACCTGAGGGAGAGTTTGATCAAAAATAATTGATTTTCTCTCCGTCAATGGGAATTTATTTAGTACGTTGCCAGTTTATTTGTATTTCAATCTCTGCGAAAAATGTCTGTGGCGCTCGCATGTAACACTCACATTTGAGATTTCTACCATCTAGTCATATTCAGCAAAAGGTAGCATTCATTTTTGGATAATATGGATTTTTTTCTCTGGAAAAACTCTCCTCTTGTTCTATTAAATTACCATATTTCTGTACTGTATCTGCAAGCCGAAGGTAAATCTACATAAAATCTGTAAAGGAATTCCCCTTAGAGTAGGTTTTTTTATTACTCCGCAGGTCAAAGACCTACTCTGATAAAAATTGTGTTTGGATGTTTTTGACTTGTTCTTGTGGAATTTTTCTGAGGATGTAAGACATATACTAAAAAAATGGGCTTAAAATTGAATTTTTGAGTATTTTATTAATGCAAATTGTTGTGAATCAGGAGTACACGAAAAATACTGTATGTAAAAGAGTTCATTTGCTGGGCGGGGCCACAAGCTAGATCCGTGAGCGTTATCTGAACTGGCATTTCTATTAAAATTGTACAGCTGGGTAGCTCCGATATCACTCGCCATTTATGGTTTGGGTTAAGAGGGGCTGTAAGCTAGTGGTAGAGCAAGAAAACAGACAAGCTTATTCCATCCCAAAAGTTCCACAACTCAGGGGTGAACTTCTGATGAACTACTGTCAGTCTGCAGATACTATGTCCTAGAAGATTGGAGTAAGTAGTGATTTAGTGATATATCGCAATACTTCATTTGGCGATATTTTGATGTATCGATTTAAAATGCTGCCAATACGATATTTGAATATTCATAAGTAAACATGTGGTAAAGTATTTCTTTTGTTTTTTCACTTAATCCACCATCCGCTAGTTCGTGACACGGCACTCTTTAAGCAACTCTACACTGCAGCAAAACAACAAGATCCCGCTAGAACCATCTCGTGATACATCTGAACTCATCAGCCTCGCGGTTGTTGATACCATTTGTTACATAGTGAAATGAGATATGTACAGCTCAGTTTTAACTAAGTGTGAGAACTTAAGCGAAAATCTGTGCATCCAGGTTGGTTCTGGTAGAGAATTAAAAACACAGATATTGGTACTTGGCGGTTTATGTAAAAATGAGTGGGGCGGGGCGGAACGCACTGTGCGGAGAGCTTCAGTCAACCTTTTAAAGAACAAGCGGAACAAAGTTCTGCTGTTCTTCTAGTTCACTGATCTAATTGATCAGAGTTACATGAATAATGGTCTGAAAAAAGACACAATTCACAAAAAAAAGCACCACAAATTTATTTGGTTAATATCAACTTGTATATGAGACACAGTTGCTTAATTTTCAAATTTTTCCATATATTTACACAAAAGGATTTTTAATAGTATATATATGTATATATATATGTATATATAATTTTAATAAACTTTTTGTGTTAATAAATAGTAAAAATGCGAACATATATATATATATATATAATAATAATACACCTTTTGTCTTAATAAATAGTAAAAATGTCAATATACACATATATGTATATATATATATATATATATATATATATATATATATATATATATATATATATATATATATGTGTTTATAAAGGCTTATTCTACATCATAATCTTTAGGAAAACGTGAAATATCGTCTTTGTTACTGTCTTGGGATATATCAGGATACATATCGTATTGTGACGTGTGAATCGTGATACAAATTGTTTCGCCAGACTCTTGCCAATACATACCCCTATAGAAAATTACACGTTTTTTTATTTTTTATTTTGGTAAAACAAATATGATAGCTCAAAAAAGGATCGAAGTAGGTCTTTAATATTTAGGTATTTGTCGCTGTTGCAGGATAATTTAAACATGTTTGTCATCCTGATTGACCTGGTCTCAACATGAATACACAGAATTTTCTTTTTAACGTCAATGAATGAGAGTTTGTTATTTTTTGTTTTTTTTTTTTAAATTGGATGACGCTTTTTGAAAATCCACTTAAACTATTAAATGTGAAGAAATGCTACAACTGCCTTGAATTGGATAATTTAAACTTGAATCAACACAATTGTTCAAGCCATAAAGTAAAGTTTCCTCTTTCCACTTTAACCTGAAAGTTTTATGTTCCATAACCTGCATAGCTTGGAAAGGAAATGAAATAATAATCCCAAAACACATGTTCCTGTATCTTCTCATCCTTTGAGACCTTCATTTTGTATTTCTTTCCCATCAAGCCGGGATAACAAGCTCTTTCAGTTGAATATTTTAGTATAATGCAAAGTGAAATTGAGGCTTGACTCTTAAAAATGTATCCACAGGAAGAGATTGATTTGGAGCCCCCGTTTATCGTTCTGCATACAGTCTGTCATCTGCTGTCGAATAATAATTGCGCCACGGAGGGATGGAAGCATGCATTTGCCTTATCGTCATGCTAGTGCGGGTGTTGATACAGACCTAATGAATAATTAAATCTGGGTCATGCAGATGAGGGGCTGACTGCGGGATGAATCCAGCAAAAG
>NC_050530.1:6750651-6768795 GCF_002922805.2 Oryzias melastigma | reverse complement strand
TTTTTTTTTTTTTTTTTTTTTTATTCTGCAGACCATGAAGGCAACATTCACAGCTCCAGCTCTCATCCAAGGTCACTGCAAACTCAACACAGACGCCATCTCAAATTCCTCAGATGTCTTCAAAGTATTGACCCTGACCGGCATCTGCATTCAGCATGCTTCCCTAAACAGATACAGTGGGGGGAGGACTGAAAACGAAAAGCAGAAAGGAACTTCTAATAGCCTTCAAAGAAATATTTAAAATTTGTCATCCTGATTCACCTGGTCTCGACAAGGATAAACAGAGGTTTCTTTTCAACGTCAATGAATGAGGTTTTTTTTTTTTTTTTTTTCTTTTTGGATGACATAAAGCCGCTTTTTGAAAATCCATTTAAACTATTGAATGTGAAGAAATAGGCGCTACAACTGCCTTGAAACACACAAAAAAATGAATATTTCCATTCAGTTGAGTAGTATGCACTAGTAGTTCCTATATGTTATAGATGACGGTAAAAATGTAAAAATAATAATCTCCATAGCTCCTCCCATCTCTTGGGTCTTCATCGTCTTTGCACCATTCATGCATGGCGGCCATTTTGAGAGAAAGGTCAGGCATCTGTTGCGCAGAGATTAAGGAAGATCAGAAGATCATAAATGCTTTTAATCTAGATTTCAGGAGGGAGTGACGTGACCTCCCCTCTTCAGTACTTTTAGCTCAATTACACATGATGTCACCGCACCAGTCGACCCTTTCAATCCTCCTGCACCCTCACGCCCCCCCCTGAGCTCATTTGTTTAGAGGTGGAGGGCTCAGCAGCCATTCCTAAAAAGCCTCTCTTGTATAGGAAAAGGTGTATGGATGAGATTTAGCTCTGCAGCCCCAAGAGATTTTCTATCAGTTATGATTATTTGTTTATGTAACCATTTCATTTTTAAGTTAAAAGCTGGCATGATGGACGATTTTCTGCAACATTTTCGTAAAAATCACATTAAACTTTACAGCTAGCTGAAACTTAGCACCAACTCTTACCATTTTTGGATTGTGGTTTCCTGCATAAATCTTGCAGCAAAATTATAAATATTTAATATGTTTGAAAAATCAAAATTACCATAAAAAATTGAAGTGATCTGTAGTGCTTTGTGCTCCCCCCCAAAGGAAGGTCAACCGTAGGGCAGCCGCAGCGGAACAGAGCTGGCATGGATCAGTGACTTGTGCAAGAATGCTTAAAAAAAAAAAAAAAAGTCAAGGCTTACCAAAGCGGGAGCTTAAAGTGAGATCCTCCTGTTTGAGGAATGGATTCCTAGTGACTATGGCAACCTGCCGCGTCTAAAAATCACGTTTCGGAAATGACAGTGAGGTATGAGGTCCACCACGTCATTTCAAGGCTGCATTTCAATGAGAAAAACACAGTTATTTGGCCTAAAATGTTTTTTTAAGAGTTGAAAAGTCCTTCAAAATAAAAGCATGACAGTTTAAGGTACTTTTTTACATTAAAATAGCTAGTAACAGACAGTTTAGTGAAGTGAAACACTAAGAAGCTACACTCCTAGTTAAAATCACAAATACATAAATCTGCAGTGTTCAGTCTCTATTTCATTGTCGGATGTGTGAGAAACTTAATAAGTGGGGCACAAATATAAAGAGGAGAGCTTGTTGATGTTTGAAACGCTTTAAGGTAAAAATAACTAAAGTAAATTGCAAAAGTGCAATTACTTTGGGGAAAAAAGCAAAGATCAACCAGTTTATGGAAAGCTGCAAGCATCTGGGAAATCAGATTGGTCTCCCTTTGCTATATGAATCGGGATGTGGGAGGGGCTGAGTCACCAACTGCAGCACTTGCTGCCTATTTAGAGTACATACGTGCTTTGCATTGTTTTTTTCTGATTATACCCACATATATATATATATATTTATGTGGATTTTGAATCAATTTTAGTTTGATGTAACCCTTAATAAATGTTGATAAGCGGTACCTAACCATAACTTACCCATTGTTAATGGTTGTTAACACTTTATTTATTAGTTAATTAATGCTTTATTATACATTAAAATATTATTGTGGTATTTATTATTTATAAATCCGGCACTAAAATGTTTTTTACTTTTAAATGCCAGTCATGAGATTTCCCAATAAACGCATTTTAACTTTTAGTATTTGTTTGTCCTGAAGTTAATCTGCATATGAAACCCTAATATTGTGTGTTGGTGCGTCACGTCTGAACCATGATGCTAGCCCGTGTTCAGTCTGTGCGTAGCTTTCCACGTGGACCAAGCTCTTAATCATCGCTGCTTTGTTGCTTTCGGCTCTTGATTCTCTGCAGTGACGAGTGAACCGCCGCGGAACTGTTATCAACACAGTTCTTACCATGAAGCAGTAATTATAATGATCAGCACAACCTTTTGTTGCATTACCGTGAGTCACTGATGGGATTAATACTCACGTCTCACCAAATATTTTGGGTTGTTCAGAGGCTTTCACAATATTACAGCTTATTTTCTGACTTTAAAGTGAAGCTTGGCTTGAGGTGAAGCGGCTCCAAGAAGTTTGTTTTGTTCAATTTGCAGTTTAAAAAAGAAAATATCAAATACAGATGATTATGATTGGATGGTAATCTGATTAGATTTATGATTGGATCACTTCTGTATTGATTTGTCCATTTTGTCTTGGTTATAATAGATGGTGTTCAATTTTTTTAAAATGAACAAATGTATAAAATTCATTATTTAAACAGTTACAAGAGATAGTCAACTAATTTCTTGCTAAAGATACAAACAACTAAAGGAAAATTACCTATTTTCTAAAATGTATGCCATATTTAGGATAAAAATAAAGCTTAAATCAAACAAAACAATACATATTTTTAAATTATTTTAATTTTGGTTTCGTATCAAGATATGATCAGATCTGTATGTGCATCATTTTTTTATTTATTTTCACATTCATCCCTATACAGGAAGTTCTTTTAAGGTTATGGAACTACTTGAAACTGAAAGTAGCCTACTGACAACTTAATAAAGTTGTTTTTGTGTTTGAATTAAATGTAAATATCGACAAATATGGAGAAAAACAAAGCAAATTTGAAATCTTTCGCTGCTTATCACCAAGTATAGAGGCGAGCTTGATGCCCCACTGAGCGATTTTCAAGTGAGAAAAGACCAAACAAAAGCTCACGACCAATTAGTTCAGCTGGAGACATGTTCACGTTGTACTGTTCATTTGTGCCAATCATAAGTGCGGAATGGAAAAACAGCTGTACTTCAACTAATGTTCCCACTCACTCAAGAAGTCAGCGGAGTTCAATGCAGAACCCCCACAGAGAGCTCCCAGTGTTATCTGAGCACTTCTGCAGAGTGTGGAGCATTTATTGCAACAAATGAAAAAAAAAAATCAACTCTGCGTGCCGCAAGATGACAGATAACACAAGACGGCAGCATATTAGCAATGCCCATAACCATTTATTTACCTCACGCGTGGAATGAACCAAAAAAGATATATTTAGTTTGAGATCTTAAAGACCCACTGCGAGGAAAATCATATTTTGGGTGTTTTTAACATGTTCTTGTGGCATTTTTCTCATGATGAGGGACATATTTCAAGAAAATTCAGCTCAAAATGGCATTTTTGAGTATTTCTTCATTTAAATCGTTGTGTATTAGGAGTAAAAAAAAAAATAGGACGCAATCTATTACATTAAAAAAACTCCATTCCTATGCATCCACTTGCAGATAAATACATCCTTCGTTTTTCTCGTTCAAGCTGGCTCCAGTATGTTAGCTTGGAGTTGTGAGGGGCTGTAAGCAAGCAGGAGAGCGTGTAAACGGATGGATGTCGAGAAGTAAGGGTGGGCTTACTCTTAAACAAAGTTTTGGCGATTCTCTTGGGCTCCAAGCTTAACTTACAAAAAAAAATCTTAAAGAATTTCCACGTGCATTATTATTTAACTCTGTCATGAAAAACCCACACGTGAAAGTGTTTTGTCCTCCCCCATCCCTGCGTAGCAATGGGCTATTCCATCAACAGCAAGTTATCTACATTAAAAAAAGTAACATCTAAATGAGCTTTTATTTTTTTAATTGATATGAAAACAGTTGAATTTTTGACGTTGGTGTTGCCTAAAAGTGGAATTTTTTTTTTTTTTTTTTTGTTGATTAGAGGGTCCCCATGTTTTCATTCGCCTGGGCCCCCCAAACTACTAAGTCTGCCACCAAAAGTCCCGCCCACAACTCGGAGGCAAATTTTGTTGATTTTGGCTAAAAACGGAATAATTAAAAGCGTTTAGAATAGATCAAAAGATGATCGAAGTCTCAATGTTTTTTGGCTCAAGCTAGCTTAACTAGCTATTAGCGTATCAGTCGCTAACAGATTTTTCTAACTACCACCTTGCATCACTATTTAACATTAAAAAGTAAATCTGCCTTTAAATGTGCTATAAGGTCATGTGGCCACGGGTATTCACTATCATTTTTAGTTTATGTCTAAAAATAAAATCATTTTTCCGAAACAGAGAAAAAAAATCAATGCTTTTTGAATGTAGCTTCCAAGTTGAGGGTCAACACAGATCCGTCACTGTGAGGAAAGATCAACTTAGAAACCTGAACGTAAGAAGATTCTTTTGTTATAAGACATCAGGACGTCCTGGTGATTTTCTTTACTATCCACTTTAGAAGCTGGACACTTCTATCTGCTCTCAGTGGGACCTCAGCTAATATTGTGACGGGTAAAACACAGCAGTACACTGCTGGTTCTCCATAAGAAATAAAAACAACATCATTATAAGTCCTTAAGAATTTGTATCAAAGCAAAACACTTAAATGGGTTATTTTAACAAATGTTTCCCCTATTTATTGGGGATTGTAGTTTTAAAGAGTCCCACTACAATGGAAATTATATTTAGAGTAGGGTTGGGTATCAATAATAAATTCATATTAATATGATACAGTTAACGATGAATTATTGAAATTATAATGAGATTGTTAAAACCATAGTGTTGCATCGTTTCTCAAACGGAGAAGCTCCAACAATTGTTCTGTCTCTCCTGTAGGGCGTTTCAGTTTGGCCACTAGGTGGCGATCGTGCTGTAGCATTAGACCTTATTCCAAGAGAAAAAGAAAGTATGGCAAAAATCGGTGCTTTAGACAATAAATGGTAACTTTATTTATTTATTTTTTGCTTAAATGAGTTTGGAAAATTCCTTCCTGTGACTATATGAAGCTTTTCATTTAGTCAGCGATGGATGTTTAGTTCGAACAAGCGTTAGCATTAGCCGTCCTATGGGAAATTCAATTATAGGTTAGCATAATGCTAGCGGATTTTGGCATTATCCGTTAGATTGATCTCTACTTTTATGGATCGATTATTGATCTATTAAGCTTAGATCAATTAATGGATTTTATCAACCCAACCCTAATTTTGGTGTTTAGCGTGTTCTTGTAGCATTTTTATGATGATGATATTGAGAAAATTAAGCACAAAATGGCATTTCTGAACATATCTTTATTGAAATCGAAAAAAATGTAGTTTGAATAGAAGCATATTAGTGACATAGAAAAATACACTGGGCGGGTCATAAGCTTCTCAGCGATGGGGAGGGAAGAGGGGGCGGGGTTGCTCCATGCCAACAGTCCCACCCACAACTTAGAAGCAAATTTTTAATGAACTACTGCCGCTCTACAGAAACTATGTCCTAGAAAACAACATTTTTAGCGCCAAAAACAGCATAATTATCATTAAAAGACAACTTGAAAACAGATTAAAAGATGATGGAAGTGGGTCTTTAAGAATCAGCATTAGAGAAAACCACTTTTATGGACTAGTTCACCAAATATCAATCCTATTTAATGGTATTTGAAGTCTTAAAGTCAGTGTAAATGTTAAATTTGATACACAAAGTCATCTAAATCTTAAGAACGATTTTCATTCACAACCAAACGATTCCTAACCAGAAAACATTGTAGAGTGTGATATCTCAGCATCTGCGGTCACAAACAAAGTAGAACATTTAAAATACTTTTTATTTCAGCCTAAAGAGAAGCACTAATGAACCACAATGAGAGTGGTCTTTAAGGTGGCTCATCCACATGGGTGTTGGCTCTTTGAAGAGGCTGCCGCTGTGTGCGGGTTGGCATGGCAATAGCAGGGAGATGAGCCCGGCTAATAGGGATGCTATCAATGACTGTTACTGTCTGAGCCTGTGCTGCGAGCTCCATTTGTGCTTCCTTCATCTACTCACTCCTCCTCATTTTCCCCACACTGCAACTTATGAATCGATCAAAGGCCACCATTACACAGGACGGTCCAATCTGCCCAATGTGACTCACAATAGACGAGCAGCCGGGGGATCTCAGAGAAGGATTTGGAACTCAGTTATATATATTTTTCTATCACCAAGAGGAAGTACTTCACCTGCTTATTGATCGGTTCCCAATGAAAGACAGACTGTACCAAACATACAAGGACAAGAGCGTTAACTAAGGGTGTTATATAATTCTCAAGTGTAGGGAGAGTCGTGAATGTATCTAACTAAGTAGCAAATGAACAGAAAAAAATGTTTTCTGCTTCCTGAATGCTTATTCTTACGCAGCTCTGATGGGTTCTTGAAAAACAAAGTTGAAGAGCACTCAGACACATCCTTTCTATGGGAATAAAGGAGAATTTATGTCACAAATGAAGGAAATTCTACCATATTGGTCAGAATGTAGGACAAACACCTTAAAAAACAGTTCTGAAAAAAATCTAATTTACAAATAGTTACTATTACTTAAGAAGCAGTAAAAATTCCAAAAATTGTTAACTGCCAAGTCATCCTGGAAATGAAACCTTTCCTTCACTTTCCTATTTAAGGACTCTACAGTAAACTGACTGGTCCGTGTGTCCTCAAAGCAGCTGCTTTTGAGGCCGCGGCAGGCTCTGCTCTATTTGCTACAGTCCAACACCAAGACGCACCTGCATCTACACTAAAGAAGCTCCACTTTATTGTGTCAGTCACTTTAGGGGGGAAAAGGCAAACCGAGTGTTTATGTCCTGATTTACAAGAAAAGGGATATGTTCCTTGAAAATTAGAATTCCTACTTCTCAAATAGTCGTCACAAGATAATCGGGGTTCCCTGTAGTTGTGCTTACATATAAGACACATATTTTTAGATAGATTTTCAAAAAAACATAAGGAAAAGGGTTGGGCCAGGTACGTTTAACCCTTTAGACTGCTGTAGCTCTTTAAACTCCCCTTATGGCAATTTTTATTTTATTTAAAAAGACATCCCAGTAGTGTTTTAATTATGATTATTAAGTTTTTAACCAGAATCCAACAACCTAGATGTATTAAAAAGACATTTTTCATGTTGATCTGAAGCCTTTTTTCCAAAATTTCCTCTGAGGGGACGTGGCTTTTGGAGCTGAGCTGAGCAGCTCCGCCCCTTAAACCCCCCTAATTATAATGGCTGTGTCTCGCTAGCATAAATCTTCATCGCTGCTACATAAAAATATGGGTAATGTCCAGCCGTATAGTTTCTCCTTCCACTTCACCAAAGACTCTATTAGCTAATTCTCCAATGTTTATTGACCTTACATTCAATCCGTTGGTAATTTACAACTTCGGTCAAATGAGCCACCGTTCACATTCCGTACGTGAATCCCAAAAATACTAAAAAAATGTACAGAGTAAGAAGAATATAGAAAGAGTGGTAAAACTCCTTAAAAGGAGATGAGTCTGGATGAGTTATGAAATAGTAAATGTTTATCCTAGAACATGAATGATCATCCAAAGATGCATAACTCACAAGGCTTTTTGCGCTAGCATGACAGGATTTATTACATTTTCAGGCTTGTATGGCACTTTATCTTGGAGATCATTGGTACAGTTCTGTCGTAAACTAGGATAAGCAGTTCACACCTTTAATTCGCATCTGCCATCTTTGTAGAGGAGCAAATAGGATGACACAAAAAGAACAGGAGTCAACGTCTCAGCAACCCAGAGTCACATTAGTTTCACCAAAACAAGCTTGGAAATAACAAAACGGGTGACAAGCAGCACAGCTGTGCACTCCGAGGAGTATCATGAACGATAACACGCCTGTAAAAAGCTGCTCTAAAGACCTGCCATTGAACCTAATAGATGAGGAAGGCAAGGCAACATGTTTACACTAGTTCTGAAGGACTCATTAAATTCAAGATTTTATTGGAAATAAATCAACCTAAAGGACATTGAGTTGACAGTCTTACAGGTTTAACCCACGCAGAAACAGAAGCATCAAAATATGACCTCATAAAGGGTGCTACTATTTTTAGAAGAGAAAAAACAGACATCCAAGAACTAGATTGGAGTTCCCACACATAGGCCTTGCTAATACAGGTAATTAGAAGAGGGACTTCTGAAGACCTCTATAGCTTCAAGCTTTTTATAGCTGAACTAGTAAACTACCTGGAGTGTAGCTGTATAATTCTTTTATTTTTTTTCCACATTAGTCTGGGCTGTGGCAACAGCAATCGATCTGGAAACGCCGTAGCTTCCCCTCCACATGTGTGTTGAAACACTTTTTCATCTCAGTCCTGCGGGGCCGTGTAGGTTTTAATTTTAGCTACAATTCAGCCGGGATTAGACTGTACCTGAAATGCCATGTGGATGCAATTACAAAGCTCTTAGTACGGCCAATCTATTGGAGTTTTAGTCATTACTGTGCCGGGCATACATGTCTTCTTTTCCAATTATCCAATTACAATTGTTTTAGCTGTGTGGCTTTTTTGTCTGAAAGCCAATAAATCCTGCAGTTTATTCTGATGGTTGTTTGGTAATTTTCTTGGATTGTTTGCCATATTAAAGTAGACGTGGAAGCTCAACTGACCTCTGGCGAGGACCAAAAGATGGAAACTCCAGTTTGGTTGGTCCATTTGCAAGTGAACCTCAGTGTAGTTGACCTAACCCTAACCTACCGTGGTTTTGGAGATGGACTATTAAATGAACTAAAAGGAAACTTCAGAGGTCGACATGAGTCCCATGCATTCTGTGTAGGAAAAAATCATGTACGCCCAGTAAATAGCAGTCATCGCACTAGTGGGGTGAGCCTTTTTGCTTGAATGCTTAGTTTCGTCCTACTTTGGCAATTCTACCCCCAAATGAGTAGATGTGAGACCATTGTAAACAACTGGGTCCTCCCTTTAAGTGTATTGTTAAAGCAAACTAAATGAATATGTGAGATTTTTGAGCAAACTCAACCTATTTGAGCAATTGACTGTATATAGCCTAGTTTTTCCTGAGTGGCACAGTCCAGTTTAGAATGGTTTAGGCCAGGGATACCCAAATCCAGGCCTTGAGGTCTGGTCTCCAGCTGGTTTTCCAGAAACCCTGCCTTATCTGCTGCTGATTACCTGGATCAAGTGTGTTTAGCCAATAAGTAGCTTCAATGACAAGTTGTTTGGAAAACATATAGTATACCGGCCCTCGAGGCCTGAATTTGGGCACCCCTGGTCCAGGCAATTCAGGTGAGCATTTCCACTCAAATTTGGACCGTCATGGCACATGCGGGGTGTAGACCGATTGTGTAGCTTTGCATTGTAGCAGTGCAACTACACCAAAAGTGAAGTCAACAGAATAGGAATACAGACAAAAATAGGTATGAAAGCTGTTAAGAAACGGTGGTACTTTCGTTGACGCTTTCTATTGTCATAATGCCCACGAATAGTACCTCATCCTGACGATAGTAGCTCCGCCTGAACCGGTCTGTTCATTTTTCTATGGACCTACAACCAATGGGGTCCAAATATGGTACGATTTAATCTGGCTTAATGGGTCCATTTCATAATGGAAACACTCAAGATACCAGAAATGAGGCTCATGACCACACCTTAATTGTGTTTGAACCAGGAAATCTTGACCGGTTGCTCCAAGACACCAGGAAGTACCCACTGGACCCAAGAAACCAGGAAGTATCAACTGGTCCTAAGAAACCAGGAAGTATCCACTGGCTCTAAGAAACCAGCAAGTACCAACTGGTCCCACGGAACCAGGAAGTACCCACTGGTCAAAAGAAACCAGGAAGTACCAACTGGCCCCAAGAAACCTGGAAGTACCAGCTGGTCCTAAGAAACCAGCAAGTACCCACTGGCTCCAAGAAACCCGGAAGTACCAACTGGTCCCAAGAAACCAGGTAGTACCCACTAGCTCCATGAAACCAGGAAGTGCCAATTGGCTCCAAGAAATAAATAATCCAATAGACTTCTATTGAGAAATAAACTCCTTCATATTTACTTTCTAATATTAATTTGTTTTCATTTTATTTTTTTTGTTGATTGCAAATTTTTTAAGTAAAAACCGACCAATCAGATGCCTAAAAAAAATGTATTTAGTGCCCACTGGCCCCCATGTCAAACTCTGAAAATGTTTGATTGTTAGATTCTCCCAAGCTCGCTTTAAAATGGTAGGGGTCTCGACTTCCAACAACCTCCCTACTGATTGGCGACAGTCGTTGCCATAGACATGGTGACTCAGACCACTTTGGATTAATCGCTGCCTACTGACAACATCTGGTTCCAAAATGGCGGCATCTATATTACAAAAAAAAAAATGGTAACTGAATTGACTTAATTGTAGTGGAGCCAGAAGTAAGTCAGTTATTTTCTATGGGTTGTTCTACTCACTTGGTCCAAATATCATAAATAGTCGATGCTCTGAACCCTCTGAGTTCACTTCTCATGAAATTAAGAATTACTGCATCCCACCAATTTTTTTATATTTAAAAAAAAAGAATAAATCAAAGCAGTTTAAAAGTTGCTAGAAAAATTATTTTCAAAATAGGATTTTTGGGGCACAATTACTAGCCTCTGGGAGGGACGACGCGCTGAGCCAATAGGCAACCCAGCAGCAGGCTGCTACAGTAGATAAGATGCGTGAGTTACCACCTCAGTGGAATGAATAGTCAGCTCCTTATTTCCAAACAGCAGCTTATCAATAGCCACATCAGTATCTGGCTTCTGCAAGGATATAGCCTCCAACCATTTTCTCAGTTGTCTTAATTTTGTCCCTTATACTGTGCCATAAAAACCAGTCGGGCATAACGCAATTTATATGAGCTACAATACGGTTGTACTATATTTCTCACCGAGTGCGTACAACATCTCCATTACAATGTGCCTGCAGTTGCAGTTTGGAACATAAACCCACCATCATCCTGAACACTCATGCATTCCAACAAACCCGTCTTTTCCAGCTCTGATAAAATAATCTCCAACATTTCTCTCCCGAGCTGCAAAGCCCCGACGACCATCTATCTGCTTGATTATTACCCACCAGGAAATAAATAGATAATATTAAAGCAAGCGCGCAAAGACAATTTTCTTTAATGCAGAATTTAGAGGGGCCCATGTAAATGAGATTTCCTGGATTTATTTTCGTGTGAGAACAAAGTGCGTTTCTGACAAATGTCCTGCAGGACGATTCAAAAGCTTATCATCTACAGAAGCTCTACAAAACATCTTAACTGCAAAATACTGCTCTAAACTGTGGTATTTGTGATTTAATACTCATTATATTTGCATTTTTTCCCTTTGTTTTCATTACACAGAATTGATTTGCTGTGGAGTTTGTCATTTGGAACATGGTCCTCGTTTACTCCTCCGTCCATATTCCATACTGAGGAATGAAGAGGAATGAACAAAGACAGAGGGATAATTACCACGGCGATGCCAAATAGCCACATCAAAATGAAAACTAGTTACAATCAAGACATTTGAACCGTGCGACTTCATGACAGGAATGCATTGATCATTTCCAACACTGCGTTAACAAGATCAAAGATATTGACATGGCGCTCAAGAGCCTCGCCACACAGAATCCGTCTCTTGGTTTGTAGCCATAATTGTGAAATATATAGAGTAAGCAGGACTGTCGACACTCAAAAATACTTTAGCCTAAAGGGGTGACCCAATGAGCTATAAAAGATGTGCAAGACTGCGTCAGAATTGAAAATTGATATGCCCGTCCCTTCCTTCCTGCAGGCCAGGCCGCCGGCACGCCGTCCAGACGTGTCAAGAACAGAGGAGCGAGGACAAAAAAAAGTAATTAAAAATAAAACTATTATGGCCTCCCCAACCTCCTCATAAACCCCAGGAGGATGTTGTCGAGAGCTGTGCAGCAGAGGAGAAGGCAAATCTAATCAGAGGTGCACCACATATCTAACTGTAGCGGATGAGAATTAATGCTGTTAGACAAGGGTAAAAGTGGTGGAAAATGGCAGGAATGAGTGGTTCTACGCTAAATTGAATGTTCTCTCTTAAAAAAACGTCCCTGTGGTGGGAAAAGAAACCTACGACAAAAAACGTAATTTTGTCAAGCATTTATTGTTTTGTAATTGGGGCGATTTCCCCCTTCAGAGAGCCACGCTGACTCAACAATGTTCCAAAAACTAAGAAGTGGATAGTAAAGTACAAGTTTGTGTTGTTTGCACTAATGGGATCAGCCACTATAGTTGACTGCAAAACAATGCAATGAGAGACAACTGTGTGTCATTTTATATCCCAAAAATAATTGACTTTAAATGAGATCTGGTCTGAGTGACCCCTCCCCCTTTCCAAACAGGAAGTAAACACTGGTCCCAAACAGCTATTACTCTATTTGTCAGAATAACAATTCTTGCTCTACTAACTTTTTTTTTACATGTTTTCGCTATAACTAATTTTTTTCATATTTTTTGTCTGTAGTTCAAGCATTGAATGTATATTCACTGGACACCCAACCCCTCCCTTCTTGTCTTCTAAACAGGAAGTAACCACTCCTTCCAAAAAGGAAAATTTCCCATAGACTTCTATTAAGACATGAACAGCTATTACTAAGTCATTCTATTTGTCAGAATAACAATTATTGCTCTACTAACTTTTGTAACATGTTTTTGCTATAACCTATTTTTTGTCTGTAGTTTAAGCATTGACTGTAAATTCACTGGACTTCTCAATCCCCCCCTCTCGCGTTCCAAATAGGAAGTCCCTGCTGGTTCCAAGAAGTCAAAATCCGGTAGACTTCTTCTGAGAAATAGTTCTTTCTCATTCATTCTATTTGTCTGATACCTTCTTAGCATATTTCTTATCGTAAAGACATTTTTTTCTTTATTGTAAGTTATTCAAGTTATAAACCAATCAATCAGATGCCATGTGGTGCCCGCTGGCCCCACCTCTAACGTTTGATTGACAGCTTCTTCCGAGATGCTTTCAGCAGAACCAGCTCACTCGTGATTGGCAACTGTAGTTCCGGTAAAATGTGACTCAAACCGACTCGGACCAATCACTGTCAACGGGTTTCAAAATGGCGGCGGCCGTATCAGGACAACTTCGGTCCGATTTTGTGAGGGCCGAAAGTAAGGCATTTTCTATGGCCAGTGGTTAATATATGTCTATGAGTTCAAGGTATTCAAGTTATATATTGACCTATTAGATACCTCTAAAAAAGTATGGTATCTCATATCAAACATTTGAAACGTTTGATAGATGATGCAGAGCATGCTTTTTCAACTGATAGGGGTGTGGCCTTCCAAAAAAAAAAAAAAAAAAAACTGTGTAACTGCAAAATCAAGTTTTTTGGACATTTGTAGAATTTTGATAAAGTTTTGCATATTTGTGTAATGGAAATGAAGCTATTGAAATGTTCACTTAGACAAACTCGAACCAATCACTAATTACTATTTCTGGTGTCAACATGGCGACGTCCATATTGCAAAAAAATGTCGAGTGAATTGACTTCATGTTGTTGGGACTGGAAGTGAATCACTTTGTATGGGTGATGTCACAGATGTCATACACAGTCTATGGTATACATGTGAGCTTTCATCAAATTAAAACACTATTCCCCACAGTTGTAAAAAAGTAGAAAATACAGCATTTAACACCATAGAAGATTTTAAAATCAGGTTTTACAAAAGTTTATTTTTGTTTAATGAAATAGAAATGAATAGGAATTGCTTTGTTTTGAAACCAACCTCCAGTGGACATTTGACAAACTTATATTTAGCTTTAAATCTGGACGTTTAGCAGGATTGGTCACACATCAGAAACTGAGCAAGACACAAACATTTCATGGGTTTGTTTTTGGACCTAACTCGACATGATGCAATTAAGCCCTCTATTATTACAGTGCTGTGGTACAAGCAGGATAAACATTTAAAACAGACTAAAGACATAGCACGCTACAGTGCAGCTAAAGACCAGAACCGGAGCAATTATGTTCTTTCAAAAATGTCTTTTTAAAGGCTGCATTCCATCATGAGGATCAGCATAGTATAAAAAAACGTTTTTAACGCCCTGTTGTTAAAACATTTGTTAAAATAATTAACTGCAACACAACCCAGTGAGTGTTGAAATGCAACGAAGTACAAGGTTTGGGATTTGCCATGTCTTCAAATCCTATAGCTACATCTCAATTTAGCCTTTTTTGCTAGTTTAAGCACAAAAACTCCACTTTTGGGACATGTTTATTGGTTCTACACCCCCATCTTTGCTCTAAAAGCTGTGCAACACTCCTGCCAGTCGAGTAAAACAGTCAAACTATACCGGCCAAATGGCATTTTGATTTAACTGAAGAACTCTGTGTTCTTCAGTTCATGCTGAGTACCTCTATTCTGCATGAGGACGCTTGTTTACATTGGATTTCTTGTTTTTCCTTGTATTAGTTCTGCACAGTTTGAGTTGAGAGGGCTTTAATTTGGCGTTTTGAAGCGTTCTCTGGAGGACATTATGCCGACAAAAATATTTAAACCAACATTTTGAGCCAACAAGTCAAACTGGGGGGGTAAACAAGCTGTTGCAGCGGCTTTGTCATGTAATGGTATATTGTTTGTTGCTGGGCTGAGTCTAAAATTGTTGCTAGTTGCCATGGAGCTTTGGTAATGTTTCACTTACATCCCACAGCAATATTAATGCCTCCAAATAGAGAGACTCTATCTGTATACTGCAAGATTGAGGTGATTTGAAGAATGGAAAAAGCAAATAGAACTAGAAAATTTGCATTACCTCCAATACTTCTAGTGTGAATACTTTTTGCTGAATGTTGTCGTCGAATATGCTGAAGCTTTTAGCTGAAGATGCTGAAGAAATTTACTGGAATTGCAGAAAGGATTTGCTGAAAATGGATCATGCTAAAGTTACTACAGGACTTAAAGTTGCAGAAATTGCAAAAAAAATGCACAAAGAAATTGAAGAATTTCTTGAAAAATTGAAAAAAATATAAATATTTGTAAACAATATGAAGTCAGAATTATCTCAAAACCCTAGCTGATGCCAAAAAAGGTAGAAAAGCTAGCATGTTGTTAAAATGCTAGCTTAACTCGGAATTGGCCCAAAAACCTTGGTAAAAGCTATATTAGCCAAAAAAGCTAACGTATTGCCAAAATATTAGCTTAACTCAAATTTAGCCCCCCCAAAAATTCAGTATTTGCCAAATTGGTCAAAAATGCTAGCATGTTTCTTAAAATACTAGCTTAACTCGGAATTAGCTCAAAAAACCTTAGTAAGTGCAAAAAAAGCCGAAAAAGCTAACACATTGCTAGAAATACTAGCTTAACTCCATAAAGCTCCAAAAATCATTAGATACCAAATTAACAAAAAATATTAGCATGGTGCTCAAATATTAGAAAAAATATAAGGGCCGGGACACCCAGTTTAGTCTGTTGAGTTTTTAGCTGTTGTTTATATTTTACGACTGCTTCTGTAAAATTACCAGCGTGAAGCCCATGAGGCAATTCTTTTGTGATATTGGGCTATATAAATAAAATTGAATTGAAATTCAACTGAATTGAATTAGCTAAATTCGAAAATAGTCCAAACAATCTCAGTAGAGGCTAAATTAGCGAAAAACATTAGCATGGTGGTAAAATATTAGCTAAGCTCAAGAATAGCCCAACAATCTCAGTAGATGCTAAATTAGCCAGAAACGTCAGCATATTGCTAAAATATTAGCTAAACTCAAAATTGCCCCTAAAAACCTGAGCAACAATAATGTCCTTCACATGAGGAACGTTTTGATACCAAAGTTGCATAATTTGCAGAAAGTGCACAAATGTTTGAAGAATTACGTGAAACAAATTGCAAAATTCAATAATGGCATTCATTTTCAATAAGTGCGTAAATAAAAGTAAAAGCTTGAATGTCGTCAACATGCTGAATGTTTTTTAATTGCATAAATTACATAAATGTGAAAAAATTTTATTCATTTGCAATGGGCCAAAAAATTGCATAAATTGCGTAAAATCTTAAGACATAAAATGTACGAATGCTGAAAGTACAAGCAGGAATGAGCTGAACTTTTGATAATAAGCTAACTTAAATCGCTAAAAGTGTGATTGAGTTTTTATTAATCTAAAAATGTATGGAAGAATAAATAAGGAATAATAGAGAGAAACAGGTTTACAAGAGATGATCCAAGATGGACAGAGTTTGGGTCATGAAGGGAGGGCAAATATCAGAAAGTAAATCCCAATTACTATCAGTACAGATCAATAACCGGCATGTAAGGACAAGCAGCTAACAGCATTCAATGCAGGCATGTGGTAAATTGCTTCACGTTTGGATTGAAATGAATCCTCCTTCACTTCTTAACGGCTCTGTAATGATGAGGCCAGAATGGACGCACAACATCCATAAGCACCTGCTGCAGTGGCTGGACTCTGGCCGTTCCCACCATCCTAATGGCCGCCGCTCCACGGCATTATGAAATCGTCCCAGAATGCACATACGACTGCCACTAATGTGGTCAAAACTTCCTCTTTCAAAGTCTGTCGGCTTTAGTGGACGGAGATAATCGTGCTCCCGCTCATTATCTCTAATGCAGTTCTGCTGTGTATGTTACAAAACACCCTTTAAAGCAGCGAGGGCCTTTTGTTTCTCCAGTAAAGCATCGCCCCGTGTCTTCCCATCTATGCCTCATTTCCCTCTTTCCCAAGATAGTTGGCCCAGGCTCGCTAGGTGGCATCTCCTCGCTGAAGAGCAATTTAACAGTTAACTCACTCCACAGAGACCCAATTACAGGTGAATCTAATCCTGGATTAGACAATATGCAACCAGGCTTTGTTTGCAAGGCTCAGGCAAAAAAGCAATGCTTGATCTGGAAAGATTCAATTTAAAAGCCCCAGACAGGGCTGCCTTGACTCACTGCACTGATCGACATCATTTCTTTTGCATTTACTTTGAGAAATTGGAATGTTATTGACTGGCTGGAAGGCACCAGAAACAGAAAAATAGGTGCAACATCTTCTTTTTCTACTTCACTGACACCATGCTTAGCAATAGGGGTTGGGTAACTGATGCATTAAGGCAACCTGATTTGACTCATGAAATCGAATTGGTCTACCGCATCAATAATTTCTACCAATTCTGAATTTAATGCACCAAATATCACAGTGTGGCTTAAAGCAGAGCACTGCAGGAAAAAGTGCATCTTGGAACAGCCTTTCGAGGCATTTCACTGGTGGGTTTTTCCAATTTCTCTGTAGCCTCAAGCATTTCTGCAGTCTCATGTAATATAGTTTTGTTTTTTTGTAGGCTTTGGGTTTAGTGTTTCCAAATTTTCAATGTAATCTCGTGTATTCAGATAGATACGTGGATGGATGACGACTACAAACACATGGGTATAATTCAACAAGCTGTCGAATGAAAAGTGATGTAATCTTTGACACTCAGGTCCATTTGTCTGTCTTTCATTTCAAAAGTATCTCGCGTGTTAAAAGTGTGGCCAAATCTGAAACCAAATCAGCTTTTTTCCTGTTTCATGTGACATTTTAGAATAAATAATAATAAGGCAAATGTAATAATATTCATGACATTTCATGACTTTTTTCATGGCTGTTGTTTATTAAGAAATTAGCAATTCCTTGATGAAAGGGTAAACCAATATTAGCTGTAAATTGATGTACAAAGATGGACAGGCTCTCAGACGACATTTGCCATATTTCTATAGAACATAAATTATACTTTTTTTTTTTTTTGCCATTTCAAATCTATCTTCTGACACCCATAGGTGATTGTTGGCACGTTTGTGTAGATCTCGATACAGGTTTCTATGGCTCTTGCTAGGTCCTATATGACTTGAAAACTGACCAAACGTTTCCAAATGTAATTTATTCAGAAGGTTTTTTTTATCACATATCATTGGAGATAATTTCACTACATAAATGTTGAGATAATATACTGCCTA
>NC_050530.1:6695525-6750480 GCF_002922805.2 Oryzias melastigma | reverse complement strand
GGGGGTCCGATATGTCAATCGGAATGTCAACCGCTCAATCCTGAAGGAAAGCAATCAAAATTAGACAAAAAAAATGAAAAAACTCAGAAACTTATCATCTTTACCATGAAGTATGAGACAGTGCCAATCAAACATGCTCTGATACATATGCCAAACACTCCAGTTGTACTCTACATCAGTAAGCTGAGTGTTCAGCATCATATTTGTATTTTGTATATTCTCTTCTACCTCTGATTTTTTTTTTCTTTTTTGTATATTTTCTTCTTTCTGAAATCCATTTTATTACTTCAGTAACATCATCCTGTCAGGGAATTGCAGTTATAAATTAGCCTGTGGCTAAATTCTGGCATATTTACATTTTATTGTAAATGTTCATTACTATGCAATGTCCCTATTTTAAATAAGTATTTACTCATTTATTTAACCGGGATGTGGCTGCTAATTCGCCTTTTTTTTCTCGACTTGCCCCAGGTAGGGTGAAGAACATGGAACCTTTCAGTTGTATGTACACCAGATGCTGTGGCGGCGTTGACATGACAACTTTAAAAACATGTGTCTAATTCAAAGAGCTGTCAAGGTAAAATAATGTAATCATAGATAGATAGATAGATAGATAGATGACAACTACGAACACATAGGTCCAATTCAACGAGCTGTCGAAGGAAAATTATGTGATATTGCGTATTAAGAAAGATGGGCGGATAGGTGGGTTGGTAGATGGATGGATAGATGACTACAAACACAGATCCAATTCAAAGAGCTGTCAAAGCAAAATTATAAAATCCTGCATATTCAGCTGGATGGATGGATGGATGGATGGATGACAACCACAAACACATAGGTTCAATTCAACGAGCTGTCAAAGGAAAAATGATGCAATCTTGCGTATTCAAATGGATTGATGACAATTCCGAACACACAGATTCAGTTCAACAAGCTGTCGAAGGAAAAATTATGTAATCTTGCATATTCAGATGGATTGATGAATAGATGGATGGATGACAATTACGAACACAGACTCCGTTCAACGAGCTGTCGAAGGAACAATTATGTAATCTTGTGTATTCAAATAGACAGATGACAACTACAAACACACAGATTCAATTCAACGAACTGTCGAAGGAAAAATGATGTAGTATTCATGCGTATTCGGAAAAATGGACACATAGGTGGGTAGATAGATGGATGGATATATGGATTGATGGATAGATGACTACAAACGCATAAATCTAATACAAAGAGCTGTCGAAGCAAAATTATATAATCTTGCGTATTCAGCTGGATGGATGTATAGATGAATGGATGGATGACAACCACAAACACCAGTTCAACTCAACGAGCTGTCAAAGGAAAAATGATCCAATCCTGTGTATTCAGATGGATGGATGAATGTATAAATGGATGGATAACAATTGAAAACACACAGATTCAATTCAACGAGCTGTCGAAGGACAAATTATGTAATCTTGTGTATTTAGATAGATAAATGACAACTACAGACACATAGGTCTCATTCAATGAGCTGTCGAAGGAAAAATGATGTAATATTGCGTATTCAGAAAGATGGACGGATAGTTGGGTAGGTAGATGGATGGATAGATGGATGGATGGATAGATGACTACAAACGCATAAATCCAATTCAAAGAGCTGTCGAAGCAAAATTATATAATCTTGCGTATTCAGATGGATAGATGGATGGCAACCACAAACCCACACAAATTCAATTCATTGAACTTTCGAAGGAAAAATTATGTAATCTTGTGTATCCAGATAGATAGATGGATGGATGACGACTACAAACACATGGGTCTAATTCAACAAGCTGTCGAATGAAAGTTGATGTAATCTTTGACACTCAGGTCCATTTTTCTGTCTTTCATTTCAAAAGTATCTCGCTTGCTAAAAGTGTGGGCACCCTGTCTTAAATAATCTGTAACCAAATCAGCTTTTTTCCTGTTTCATCTGATATTTTAGAAGAAATAATAAAAAGGCAAATGTAATAATGTTTATGACCTTTCATAACTTTTTTCATTGATGTTGTTTATTAAGAAATTAGCAATTCCTTGAACCCATATTAGCTGTAAATTGATGTACAAAGATGGACAGGCTCTCAGACGACATTTGCCATATTTCTATAGAACATAAATTATACTTTTTTTTTTTTTTGCCATTTCAAATCTATCTTCTGACACCCATAGGTGATTGTTGGCACGTTTGTGTAGATCTCGATACAGGTTTCTATGGCTCTTGCTAGGACCCATATGACTTGAAAACTGACCAAACGTTTCCAAATTTAATTTATTCAGAAGGTTCTTTCATCACATATCATTGGAGATAATTTCACTACATAAATGTTGAGATAATATACTGACTAAAAATGTTCATGATTGAGAAAAAGCTACATTTTTTTGAGTTACAGCATGTTATAAAGAGTATCAGCCACCAGTACCAACATTACCCTACAGCTAGATTGGCTGAGGTCAGCTAAAGCTTTGTGTAAAATCATTTCTCTTTTGTGAGCTGACAAAAATTGGCCATAATGTAGGTCTCATCAGGCAGGAAAGTGTCATGATCTTGCGCAGATTCCAGCTCAACCACTGGTCCCAACAGTAGAGCTTCAAAAGCCCAAATTCCCCGAGCAGATGGTGGATTCTGGGATGCACTTCTCTCCTTTTTTTCTTTTTTTTGTTATGTATCAGCTCCAGTTTCATATGCATGCAAACAAAAACATCTTGCCAAATTACAAATTGAGAGAAAGAGGGCATGGTCAATACCAAATGACAAACCGCCGCTGTCCGCAGGTGCACTGTGGACGTTATTGTGTCTCCGTGTTCCTTTGGCATCTCAGTCATGTGAAAAACACCAGCCTGTTTTTCAAATTAATCCAGAAAGCAGCACAAAGATCTCTGACTTAAAATGTGGCTAAAAAAAACACAGAATTAAACAAAAAACACACAAGTTCATATTTTGAATTTACAATAACAAAGACATACAATGTCGTTTGCTGGAGGGTGTCCATTTTGACTGCCCCCACAATGCATTTTTATATCATTGTTAAACACAATGCTGGCAATTTTGCTCTTAAATTACCCCCACTGCCTGCATGACGCATCTTTGCACTCTCAGCTTGTGAGTGCACACCCCGCGAACACAAGCACTAGCAGATTGTACAAGTGAGGCCATCACTTCCGACAAGCATCTTCGCTGGAGGCCAGCAAATGGCACAAGAAACATGAAATGGGGGTGTTGTTAGGCACGTTGATCCCATCCGTCTGTGTTTAAAATTTCATATTAGAGCGTCATCGTGAGGCAGGTGGGCTTTTAAGGGGAGCCATGATGGGGCAGCCATTCAAGTCCAGACAATCTGTCCCATGTGTTTACGCAGTTACAGTTAGATTTATGCTGATATCTATTTATCTAAAACTGTAACAACACAAAAAAAGACATTTGATGTTTTATCTAAAATCATTGATGGTATAAAATGTAAAAAAAAAATTATGGAAGTTGGGATCTAATCACATAATAGGTAATTGGGTGGTAGATGGCTTGACTGGTATCAAATACTGTTTCCCAATCAGTACTTAATATTTAATTTACTCTTATTATGATCAGCGATTTATATTTCAAGTTTATTATCCTGAATAAGTACTCCACTCGAAGTTTGAATATCATGAGCAAATCACGACATGTTATTGCTGAAAAGGGCAGCAGAATATGGCAACAGTTTAAGCAGGACGCCAACAAAAACAGTTAAGCTAGCGAGTAGTTAAATAACCCTTTTAAAAACACTTTAAACTGACAGCAAGTGTCTCTAATAGTTTGTCTTAACTAAGACAGCAACCTACTAATGCATTTTAACAGAAAAAAGTTCATTTTTTTATGGTTAGCTCTCTCTGTTGCCAACGAACACACAGCTACACAGCAGCTGCTAACCGCTAAGAGCTAGCTCCATGATTTAACCACCTAGGATCCGAGCTGTCCTTTGATATGCCTGTTTTATTTTTTATGACAGGAAAGTAAGAATTAACTAATGTGGGAATAAAACCGAAAATGTGATGTCTTAAAAGGTTAAAGTAATAAATAAATCTCATAATCTTAAATTGTTCTAATGATATCAATCATAAAAAATCATTATCACACTAATGCTACAACAATGTAGTCAATATTTTTGTTTAATTAAATAAAGATATAAATCACATTTGGTTAAAAATGCTCAATAGTTAGAAAGATATTAAAGCTAAAGTCACTAAACTTTCTCACATTACTACTAGATAATTACACTATTTACACTATTTTTAGTTGTTTGTTAAAGCTACTTCACAGAAGTTCAAGTGTTAAATGACAAAAAAAACTGAAATAAAAATGGAATCTGTTTACCAAATTTGTTCATTTTTAAAATATGTAACAAAAGTCTTGGATTAGGACTCTGTATTGGCAAGTACTTAAAATCAAATGACTTGGAACCAAATTGGGCCTAAAAAAACCTGATTGGGACATCCCTAAAAATGACCATGTTATGTCATAAAAATCTACGGCAGTTAATTTGGAATTTAATTTGAGTGTTTGCAAACCGAATGGCTGAGAGTTAATTCAATTTGAATAGACCCAAATCAAGAGGAAAGTTGAAGTTCAGCCTGTGGACATGAAGTAAACCTTCATCTTATGCAATGGTAATCTTATCATTGCGCAGATGAATTACTGCCGTGTAGCATCTAAAATCCCCTCACGCTACGGCCACCTAAAACACGGCTGCGATTTCAAGCGAAAAGCTGAAAAACCCCCAGAAATTCATACATCATTGAGGTTACATGCAAGGAATAAAACACAGGAACCCATCTCCCAGCTTTACTGGATAACAAAAAGAGCAAGAAAAAAAAGGGGCTCAAGGGCACACGAGAGAGGGGGATTTCAGTGCTATGATTCATTGGAGAAAAAAGTGACAGGAAACCACCATTTATCATGGCTGTCAATTAGGAGACAAAAACTGTATTCTTTTAGCTTATTTTTTATTGAGCTGACTCTCAATTAAATTAATTTATGATACTGTACAAGCCAAATCTGGGACGGAAAAAAGAAAAATCGATTGTATGTAGTAAATTTTTAAATGACCGTCGGTACAGTTTGACAGTTCATTCCTGCTCGAGGTTTTTCCTCTATTTTTCTTCCAAAGGTGGAGATGCGGGGGAAAAAAGGTGCATCGAGGTCAAGTTTAATAAAGAATTTAGTGGAATAGTCATAATCGCTAAAACCTACAGTCGTGCACACAGAGCACACACGTGTGTGCGTGTCCCTGGACTCCCTTAACTCCAGAGCAATGATGATTGGGTCTCTCCACTGGGCTGAGTCCAGTCCTGCTCTGCTATTCCACTCAGCACAGTGAGAAATCACCTAGTCAGTCTAGGACTATTACAGAGTAATTGGCCTTTTAAAGAGGGGCTCCACCATGTGAAACAGTGTAACTGAGAATGATACCCTTGTTGCTCCATTCCCCATTTTGTCCTCCATCCCTCTCTCCTCACATTTCTCTTATTTTCTGGCTTCACCTCTTGTTCTACCACTAACCCCTCTTTCCTGGCCACCTGCTCTCAGCGTGTCTGCGCCTCTCAACATCATATTTCTGTTGGGGGGGCCCCTGTCTTCTCTCGACCTCCAAATGATCAGTGCTGCCGCTTCCTGTGTTTTAGTGACAGCTCGGAGCAGCTCTGCTGCGTCATTTTGACCCGTCACACAAACAAAACCTGGAAGGAGAAAGTTCTTCTGTTGGCAAAACCGCATGAAAAACGCGGCCGGGTTTGATCTTTAGAGACAAAAAACATGTCGGTCTACTGAACTGGAGATAATCAATCCAGCCAGAAAGCCCAGCAGAAGTGCCATACATCTATTTTTATGTCTAAATAATGTATTACCCTAAAAGTTCTTTTCATTTGTCTGACAAA
The DNA here is from genome assembly GCF_002922805.2 of Oryzias melastigma. Classification (NCBI taxonomy): domain Eukaryota; kingdom Metazoa; phylum Chordata; class Actinopteri; order Beloniformes; family Adrianichthyidae; genus Oryzias; species Oryzias melastigma. The sequence goes on along the minus strand of NC_050530.1, from coordinate 6,744,543 downwards.
AGGCTTGGCTGAACAGTTTTTCATGAATTTTAAAAGCCTTCTAAATGTCTAAAACATAGATGAGGAGTTATTACATTTGTTTAGCAGCATTCAAAACGTATGCAAAAAAATGTTTCTTTGCAGATGATACAAAACATTTTATGACACATAAAACTATTCAGTGTATTATTTTAACTAGAATTTTTAACAAAATAGTCACATTTAAACTTCATTTAAGGCCACCAGATACACTAACTTCATTAACAATTAATTTTAGATAAATGTGTTTGAGAGACACAGAGCCATCAAAACAACTGAATTTAATATTAATTATATTTAATTCACTAAAGTATGATTTTCTGGCTTTAGTCTTAGCAAACTGACAAATATTACAAGGATTGTCTCATTTCCATCCCGCCTTCATGAAATGGTTTAAGGCTTATTTTTGTGTCCCTTTGATCAAACATCAATAGGTGTTTTCAGAAAACTCATGGTACTTAAAAAACTAATTTGTGAGGAATTTGGATTCATAATTTAGAGAGTCATATTGAGAATAAATGTGACAAAGACCCAATTATCCTCAAATAATTAACTCAAAATCTGATTTCTTGTACTTGTAAAAAGGTAAGCAATTCTATTCATTTCAGAGCCAAACCAGGAAAAAACTAGAGACTGTTTATGAATGCAAGTATGACTAAAAATAATCAACTTCAATAAAAAGCCTCATCGAAAACATGTCCATGATCCACTGGGATTATTGACTGTATAAGAGACCCCTCCCCCCTCACATTCCAAACAGGAAGTTCCCGCTGGTTCCATGAAGCCAAAATCCCTTAGACTTCTATGGAGCAATAAACAAATATTACTCATTGTATTTGTCAGAATAACTATTCTCCCTCTGCTACCTTTTCGATAATCTTAATTTTCAAGATTTTTGTCTGTAGTGCAAGTTGTAAACTGGCCAATCAGATGCCTCAACAAAAGTATGACAGTCCACAAAAAATGGTGACTGGATTGACTTCATTTGGTTGGATCTGGAAGCGAGACATTTTCTATGGTGACGTCACACTGGATTGGTCTGGTCTTCTTAAGCCTTGTTTCCGCTGACCCACTGAAGACAGAGTCTGGCTGAGTCTGGACCGTATGGGATTCCATTTGTGCCTAAAATATGTCTGTCTATATCTTTGGTCCATTGCCTCTGTCTACTGAACCAGTTTATTGAACATTTGTTCATGTCTATGTACTACTAAGCAATATCTTCTGGATGTCCTGTGAAACGACAGGAGGTAACGACGCTAGCAACTGTTGCTAAGGACTTTTCTGACGACCAGATTCAACGACAATAGCGATTGCAAAGGTTAAGCATAAAGCTGAAACATCACAAAGCTATCATCAAAGAAGCGTGGACATGCAGAAGATATTGCTTAGTAGACATTGAACTTCCACATTAAGGAACTTATTGACTTGGGGGCCGCAAATGGCCCATGGTCCATAGAAGAATAGAACAGGACGATTGGGGCGGTGTCGCTGTAGCCACCCGTGATTGGCAGAAGGTGATGACAACATTAGAAAACACCAATATAGCTCTAAGCTAGCATATCCATTTTCCTTTTTACGGCGGTATTTTTCTTAGCCTCCCAAGAAAACAATAAATTCCTGATATACACGATACACAAAACGTAAATCAAGAAAAAGATGAGCTGCTGGACAACTTCCGTTGTTGTTGCTTTCCTAGTCGTCGTACTACAATGACACGCTAGCGTCTATGCCGTGCATGCACCGTGAAAACAAACTGCTCTGCGGAAACAAGGCTTAGCTGAGTGGAAACGCCAGAAAAAACTGGAACGTACCGACCGTACTACTACTTACTGTACCGGAAACTAGCGGAAACAAGGTTTTATACAGTCAATGACTGGGACATCTCCTAGCATTGGGGACATCCCATCACCCTTCTATGTATTAGGATCAAACAGATCCATATTCTCTAAACTCCTAAGGAAGAATGTACATTGTCTGCTCTTGAACGAGAACAAATCGGACCCAGAAGAATGTTGACCACAAGTGGATGTACCCAAAGGCCTCACATTCACCTGTTCAAAGAGTAATATGACAGTAACAACCCTTTGGAAGCACATGGGCATCATACTGCTTATTTTCCTCCTCACCAATCTCATTTTTAGTGCAAAACGTGAAATAGAACCCTAGAAAAACAATAACCGGCAGTGTAAATATGCAGTGTGAAATCAGCAAGAGAGTATTATTTACATTAAAATAGGTTATATGCTGGTATTAACTGAGAGGCAACAGAGGAAGGAGGAGGAGTAGAATATCTAGAGACGGGTCCTGTTTGATGAAAACAGAGCTGTTTCATTTAAGAGCTGATGTTAGACTTAAAAGAAAAAGAGGAAGACTGAGAACTACTTTATTTGAAGTCAGATTTATTCAATTTTAGCTATGATTGAGGAACGTCTTGTAACAGCCTCCTAGTGGTTGCTTGGGGAACTGCACTTGGCTCCAAATACTTTTAACTAACTGAAGGTCAGTTCTTTCAAAGAATACTCAGAGAACTAACATATTTCTTTTTTAATCTTTTTTGTTCGGGTCAAAATTGACCAGTTTTCAAGTGTAAAAAATGATCAATTTTAACCCGAACTCAAAAAAAGATTAACATTTACCTATTTTCATTCTCAGCATAGCTTTAGCTTACTGAGGGTTATTTATCCTTGTTAATGTGTGTGTTTGTGGGTCTATGCATTCATTAAGACGACAAAGAGTAGTATGGGAAAAAGAGGCGGCAAACAAGGGGCAAAGAGCCGCCTGTCAAACTCGTCAGCGCATTATCGTGCACTGTTTGATGTGGGGAAGGGCGGGAGGTGTGCGTGTACAACTGAGGGGAGGTGAGAAGGGCTGAGAGAGAATAAACATCGGGAGACAGAAAAAAAAACAGTGAGGAGACCCTTCATTACCATAGATATCGTGCAGAAGACTGTGCATAATCAGAAAGTAAACACTTTTCCCTTCCTCCTGTGCTTAAGTGTTGACATATTCAGAACTAATTCATTGATGAATTTAAATAAAATGCTTAAAAAATCAAATGTTGGAGTACCCTATTATGAGCTTTGGGTCAGCAGAGCCCCTGTAGAACAGCAAAAGAATTCCTGCATGATCTCCCTGTAGAGGGTTTCTAGGCCAGGGCAGTTTCTGAGCAGAGACTTGATGTGACTACAGAGATGTAGTCCAGAATACATTTCCAACAGGCCACAGGTAAACCCTCCTGATACAACACCCGGGGTCCTTTGACTGACTTCTGTGTGTGGTATGTGGCTCTTCAACAGGCTCCAGTACTGTGAAGTCACTGAGATGGCTGCACTATGATCGTTAGCCACTAGCTTAAATAGCTATTTCTATAAGAATTTTGTGGCTTTTTTTTAGCATTATTTTGGACTTATATTAAGAAGATTAGGATTAAAATTGCATTTTAACCTTTCCACTCTCCTAGGCTTGTTTACATTAAAAGTGGGGTCATCCGGACCCACAAGACAGTGCGCTGAACTTTTTTTTTTTTTTTTTAATGATTGTTGATCTTTATTGGTGTCCAATGACAGACGTGAAGTCTTATTCACCTTTGTCATGGAAGCTTAATGTAGGGGTGGGGTCATCTGGACCCCATAAGAGAGCACAAGGGTTAATCATTTAGGGGCAGACAATAAAAGTAATTGGAAAAATGTCGCTTGCCAGTTTTGTTGCATTTGTAATGCTCTGCACCAATGGTCCCGGCCACAACTCAGAGGTAAAGACTACAGTCATTCTAAAAATGACACCACACGACGACCTAAATGCACGTTTTTCAGTAATTTCACCAGGTGGCTACTTTGTATCGACCATTTGTGATCGGGAGTTGCATTTTTACATGCCGCACCAAGGCCGGAGGTTTTAAAAAATAGTTAAAATTTTACGACAAACGGACAATTTTTCTCTAAAAGTTGACATTGGTCAGTGGCGTTTAATAAATTCTTCAAAAATATTTTTAGTTCATTTGAATTATATATCATATTTTTCCAAACTTCCTAAAGAACTCAAGTAATTATAATTTATATTGTTTCCTTTTGAAAACAACTTCATTAAATTGTAAAATAAAATGGTTCATCCAACCTATAATGACCTCACCTGGTTTGCGCATGAGCACACGTCCGCCATTTTGAAAACCAGAAGCACGTTTGTCCACTGTAGATGGAAGAGGGTGAAGGTGGATTAGCAGCTTGGTAAGTCAAGTTTTTGTACTTTTTAGTGTTTTTACTTCAATGTAATCTCTTAAATATATATTTTTTAATAGGACCACAAAAGTAATTAGTCAAAGCAATGCCTCATCATTTATTTTAGCTAGCTAAATAGTCATTTGGTTTCTTACTTGAGCGATAGCTAGCTTGTTTTTACTGAGTCACTATGTCAGCTTAGAGGGCTTTAAATTAACTATTTTTGGCTATTAGCCAAGATAATCAAATTCTACCACCCAAATCTGGACTCTGCTAGTCAAACGTTTCTATGGAAAAATAATTTAAGTTTCAGTTCATGGTTACTGTCTTGCAAAAACTAAACACTAATATATATATATATAATTCTATATATACATACTACATAGTCTGCTCGCCATTTTGTAGTTCTCTCTGAAACTACAATTCAAAAATTGAGAGCACTAGAAATTTCCCAGAAGTCTTTGTGGAAAAACTAGCATAGATTAGTTAATATAGATTGTGGTCAAACAATTTTTGCAAAAAAAAAAAAGGGGTTTAAATGTAATATTTTAATAAAACCCTCAATATTTTCATCATCAGAACACAGTGGAGTCAAAAGTAGACACTGTGAAATGTTTTTACTGATTTGATTTTTTACTTTGTGAAATCTGTGACATCAAATCTGGTGTTTAGCTCTGGTCAAGTGACTCATTTAATTTTAAAAAGTGTTTCCATTGCAGTTTTGTGCAATTTCGATACGCCCCAAAAATCACCTCCTTCCTCCAAGAACAACATTTTTATTTTTTTCACAAATGTGAGGTTTTTTTTAAGTTTTCGTGTTTCCATTAGGCAATTTTATTATTGCAAATTAAATTTACACAATGGAAAGACAGCTTGTTTTTAAAAACAAAAAAACAAGAGAATTTTGATGATGGAATCCTAAATCTGCTCATAAAAGGTTTACATATTTAGATATATTGTAGATGATCACTGTCAATAAAAAGTTTGAGAAGTTTTGGTGAAGGAACCTTAAGATTTAACCTTGATGTACTAATTTATGTCTGTTTAAAATCTGTCTGGATCTGAGTCTCAACACACCTCTGAAAACATGAATTTCTGCTGTTTTCTATCGCGGAGTGAAAGGCGACAGAGCCGTGCCGGGTGTGGTGTTTCTCCCGGTAACACCACATCAAGGTGCAGGAAAGATTGGCAGCTCCCCACCCAACAATCATCCGAGGTGACACCGCCACACGATGTTAGCAAAGAAACATTGTGGGGGTCCGGCTGCAAGGTCAGCAGCTTTAAATGTGGCACAGAAGGCTCTCCCCCTTAAAAACACACTCGTGTGTTTATTTAAAATATGACTTTTTGTGTGGAGCAATTCTTGTCACAAAGACTACACAGGGAGGATTTGAACAATGGAATATACCCCTCAGCAAAACGCATTCATGCTGTTAGCGAGACAGGAGGACATAAGAGGGAAGCGGAGGAAAGAAGCACATTTCAGGCCCGGCTCTGTGAGCCGCCGAGAGAGAGGAAAGACAGAGCAAGAGGGCAGTAATACGTTTTCATCTGAAATATTAAAGCCCCTGCATTAATCTGTCTTCACTCTCCCCAGGGTGCCGGTGAAGGCTCTCTCTGTCCTAGAGTTCCCTGGAAAGGACACGGGCTGACTGCTGCACTTCCTCTTCAGGCCAAAACTGCCTTTACTTTGTGGACTTCATCCTGAGCGTTCACGAAATGGCTGCTCTGCTCCTCCACACACACACACAAAAAAAAAAACTGGAAAGTAATTATCACACATTCCTAATATTAAACTCACTGACCAGAAACATTTAAAGATCCACTCTGATGAAAACAAGATCTTCTGGCATTTTTCTAAAAAAGGAAGACATATGTTAAGAAAATTAACTTTAAAATCACATTTAAAATATTTTTATTCAAATTGTTGTGAATCAGGAGCAGATGCAAAACTGCCCTGTGAAAAAACTTTTAAATGATGCACAAGTTACAATCTCCCTGCTCCATTCTGGAGCATCCAGCTCAAAGCCCCGCCCCCATGTAAAAGTAGGATCAGATCAACAGTGAAAATTCAAAACTCTGAATTGAAAACGGAAAAAAGAGAACTGAAACCAAACAGGGAAAAACGAAAGAAAAAATACATATATTGTTGAGGATGATGATTAGCTTAGTCACATGAAGTTTTTTTTTTTTTTCTTTTAGTGGTATCAAACTTTTTTTTTTAAGTGTGGGAAACAAGGTTGGGAGTTGCAGGTTATGGCAATACACTAACATGGCTAACTTGGTGAAGTGATATCGGGCAGTGATTTTTTTTTTACATGTTACTAACAGGGTTGGGTTGGGAGTTAGCATAGTCACAGTGGCATCAAACTTTTTTTTTAGTATTGCAAAGTTGCAGGTGATGTGAATACACTAACTTGGCTAATGTGTAGCGATATCGAGCTGTGTTTTATTACGTGGTACTTAGAACAAGGTTGGGTATTAGCTTAGTCATGTAAACGTTTTTCTTTTTTTTCATCTGTGTCAAACTCTTTTTTTAAGTTTCCAAACAGGGTTGGGTTGGGAGTTAGCGTAGTCACAGGAACATTTCTTTTAGTGGTATCAAACTTTTTTTGAGTTGCAAACAAGGTTGGGAGTTGCAGGTAATGTGAATACGGTAATGTGGCTAACGAGTAGCGATGTCGGACTGTGTGTTTTTTTTAACATGTTACCAACAAGGTTGGGAGCTAGAATAGTTGCAGTAATGGTTTTATTGTTGAATCAGTCTGGGTTTTTTTTCCAATTTTTTTGGTAGGGAGGTTGGGAGTTAAATTATTGTGAATAAGCTAATGCTTTTAACGTAGCTAGCATGTAGCGTGTTATAAACAAGTTTGAGAAGTACAATGATTACATGATTATAGGATTACATCCTATAATCTGGAACGCCCTATAGTGCGGATAATACAGTCACAATAAGTGTATGGTATTTTTATTTTTTAATGAAGAATATGGTGTTATAACTGTTTGACTGGTCAATAAGAAACATAAAATATTCTCCTTCTAGCGATATATATATATATATATATATATATTTGTCTTTTCAGAGGCCATTGAAGCGTCTGAGTTCTAAGCACTTATTCTGAATGCTCGGCTGGCTCCTCACGAGGGTAGTGGCACCCATCTAGCTTTTATCTAGGCCACCAGATCCACAGCTGGACCCATCTATCCCTGCTATTTCATCCTTCTGTCTCCATGCACACACACACAAACATTTGAGAGCAACTGAAATCCATCATGCACACACACACACACACACACCAGCTGTTGTGGATTACAAAAGAACAAGTGCGGCATTTTCGAACTTATGCGCAATGCTGGCCCTGCCCTGACCCAACACAAAAGCACAGACCTCATCATTGCCATTACCCTCAGCTGGACATTGGTTTCTACTAATAAAGAAAGCGATTAGTAAAACACTCATGGATCACAAGTTTAGTGACATGTATCAGCCTAGCTAAATCCAATAATACCCACGTCATCGTTGCTTTAAAGAGTGCTTCACTTATTATAAGCGTTGAAGTGGCTTTTCAGCGTAAACGAAGGTGCTTTTTTTAATCAACCTCGTCCTCACCTGAGAGTAGAATATGTTCATCCATCTTCACTTAGCCCTAAGCATTGATTCTGCACCCTGACCCTCCAATCTTCCAACTGCCCAATCTCAGATTATTCTTCATCTTTTTGCACTAATGCCCTACACTCTGTCTAGCTCCAGCAGTATCATCCTTTTACTTCCAACCCCCCCTTCCCCTGCTTCCCCCCCCACCCACGTTCAACCTCCACCAGACCTGTTCCACATTAATTTCACACATTCACACTGAAATGTTAAAAGGCAGCGCAGTGCTTTTGTAAAGGAGACGGTATGAAAGTAACATCGTGTTAAAGAATCACTAGGGTACCAAACCAGGGCTTAAAGGCTTAAGTTATTATGAAGGAGAAAGGCTGAAACCCTTGGACTAAGGCAAACATACCAACTGCAATAAAATATTCCATCATATCCCTGAAGCATCCCGACTCCAGCTGGGATCAAAGAGTAGACTTGATGACTGAGAGCTGAGTACATATTAGTGCTTTCAATGGCAGTGTTTCTGCTGCATCCAACCCTCCATTCCCATCCATTAATACTCGGTGTGGAGAAATGCACAGTAGGGTTTGGTGCTTGAATTTTCACAGTTATGTAGATTTACAACCCAAGAGGAAACAATGGAATAGACGGGGGTGAAGGGTGCCCCTAAATGGCGCCCTATTCTGGGAGCTTAAAGACCCACTCCGATGAAAATGGTGCTATTAACATGTTCATTTTGCATATACATAGATAATCAAGGTCCAAACTGCATTTCTGAGTATTCTTTTTTCCAAATTGTTGTAAACCGGAAACAGGCAAAAATAGTCGTATAAAAAAGCTTAAAGTTTTGATGTCACCAATACAATAGATGGCCACAAACTCCCTCCTCTGCTCTATTTGGATGCATCCACTTGTAGACAAAATGATCTATGTACATTTTTGTTTGACTCATCTAGCTCAAAACTGTATGATTGGATATCCAATATTGTGTTGGACCAGTAGTTAGTCTTTGGCTCAATTTCAATAATGAGGATGAACCACACTTCCAGGTTCTTACACAAGTCACTTTACACACCACTCATCTATTAAGCCATCATTCTAAAGCCAGATTCTCCACATTTTCCTTTCTCAGCCAGTCACAATCATATTTTTTTATTTAAATTAACAGAAAATTACCTTAAACCCAGCAAAAAAACAAAAAACTCTTGTTGATACGACGAAAAAAAAAGCCATAACTTGAAAATGGTTGTGCAAAGATTGCCCAACACAACAGCACTAGATATCTATAATCAAGAACAATAATAATATGGAGAAATTGATCTTTTCTTTAAGATTTGCATTGACCAAATGTACCCAATTTTGAAAAAACTATACTTGCTACATAAGCCAAAGTAACAACTAGATGTATCTTACGCTGTTCACATAAAAAAGTATTAATCATTTCCTTTTGGTTATTTGTGTATCCTCTGGACAAATGTGGAATTTTATGTTATAATTGTTACAAAAAATCCAATACAAATTAAGGTTAAAACAATGATTTTATACAGATTTATGTTTATAGATTCTAGACGGTTTTGCAGGCCCACATCCACAAGGGACAAGATTACATCATGGGCCTCAACTACTATCAGCATCTAGAACCTAGGGTTATTCCTCTATGGTCCAACCAGATTCTAGACATTTTTGCTGGTCCACCTCCACAAGGGACAAGGTTGCATCATGGCCCTCAACCATCATCACAGTCTATAACTTAGGGTTATTCATCTATGGTCCAACCAGATTCTAGACAATTTTGCTGGTTCACCTCTACCAGGGAAAAAGTTGCATCATGGCCCTCAACACCCATAGGATCTAAGACCTAGGGTTAATCCTCTATGGTCCAACCACGTTATAGACAGTTTTGCTGGTCCACCTCCACCAGGAACAAGGCTGCACCATACCCCTCAACCATTGTCAGCAACTAGGGTCTAGGACTATTTTTCTATGGTCCAGCCAGATTCTAGAAAGTTTTGCTGGTCCACCTTCACAAGGGACAAGGTTGCATCATGGCCCTCAACCACCATCAGTGTCAAGGGCTTAGCGTTTTTTCCTCTATGGTCCAATCAGATTCTAGATCAGGGGTATTCAAATCCAGGCCTCGAGGGCCGGATTTGGGCCTCTCTGCTGTAGGTTTTCCAGAAATCCTGCCTTATCTGCTGCTAATTTCCAGGATCAGGTATGTTTAGCTAATAAGGAGCTTCAATGGAAGGTTGGTTGGAAAACATGTAGGACACCGGCCCTCAAGGCCTGGATTTGAATACCCCTGTTCTAGATGGTTTTGCAGGCCCACCTCCATCAGGGACAAGGTTGTATAATGGTCTTCAACCACGAGCATCTAGGACCTAGAGTTATTCCTACATGGTCCAACCACATTCTAAATTGTTTCCTTGTCCACGTCCACCAGGGACAAGGTTGCATTCATGGCCACCCACCGCCACCAGCATCTAGGGCTTAGGGTTATTCCTCCATGGTCCAACCAGATTCTAGACGGTTTTGCTGGTCCACCTCCTCAAGGGACAAGGCTGCATCATGGCCCTCAACCACCATAAGTATCTAGGACCTTCAGTTAATGTTCTCTGGTCCAACCAGATTCTAGAGGGTTTTAGAGTTCCATATCCACCCGGGACAAAGTTGCATCATAGCCCTCAACCACCATCAGCGTTTAGGCTTATTCCTCTATGGTCCAACCAGCAACCCAGAGCCTAATGACCAAAAACTTTGGACTTTTTTCATGAACATCTTTTACATCACATATAAACCTTGATTTGAGTCACATTTCTATGATCTTCTTATTGAAATGTTACGTTGGTATAGTGAGAGGCTACCGGGAGAGCGTGTAAACGGAGAGCTGTCAGCAATGGGGAAGGGAAAAGGGGTGGGTTGCTCCATGCCAACTCTAAGGCGAATTTCTAAAAAACTACTGCTGCTCTGCAGAAACTATGTCCTTAAAAAACGACACAAGTCTTTTGATTTTTGGCTGAACACGGTATATTCATAATTAAAAGACCACTGGATTACTTGTAAAATAGATCAAAAGATGAGTGGAGTGGGTCTTTAACCATTTCAGGGAACAGCTGACGGCTCAGAGAAGTCCCATACCATCCTCAGACATGTCTTTGTGACCTTCTATTATACAAAATGTATGATTTATTTTACTCATTCACAATCGAAAAGATCAAACAGAACTCTCACTGGAGTTTTCTTCCTTTCAGACAGTGTGACAAGTGTTTTATAGGGAGGAGCGCTGTTGTTTTGGATGTTCTATCAATGATTCAATGCGGCACATCAGATGGAAGGGAGAGAGATAGAAGGGGAGATGTCTGCTCGGATGTTCGGAGGGGAACTTTCAATATATAATTCAGCGTTGTCTGACGGGCTGCTTGAGAGTGTGATGGATGTTCTTTTAGTCTGGTGCAGATTCTCTGTTTTTGAGACCTGGAACCTCTAAGGTCACTTTGACGATGAACCTGGTTTACCGAATAGGGTTGTGACAATTCCTTTTAGCAACAATTTGATCAATATTTGTGGTTGACGATACAATTTGGTGCATTTTAAACAATCCAATCCCCTGAAGTAAAATCGATTCAAGACATTTTTAGACAAAAATAAAAAATGGTTGAATCGTACGATTAATCGATTAATACTTCATGATCTTGTGATCCTCCACAACTCAAATCTCATCAGACAGCTGCTGAACACAAACCGTTAAACGAAGATGGCGAGCTCTTCTGATGAATTTAGCAGCACAGCAGGTTGTTTCATTCTCCCCTTGAAGACAAACAGGTTTCGTTGGGGTGAAAAAAAACTGAAGCTTGATGTTAAAAGAATGAAACAGATGTCACTTGTGTCCACCGTGTTTTTGATCCGATGCGTCTAAGCAGCAGTTTCTCTGACGGAAGTGTCCATGTCAATGTTTGATTGGAAAATGAAAATCCACAGAAGAAAAACATGTAAAACGACAGATTAGGGGAATATGAAACAGTCTCCTGAGTAATCGCCAGGCGAGGGCTTTTGTCTTGTTATCTTTGGGAGTGAGTTGACATTATCCCCATGGATAAGGTTTTACTATACATGGATTACAACTGCGTACGCCCTCAGGAAAAAAAAAAAAAACAGAGAGAGGACCTTCGTCAATCCTCGTCTCCATCATTGTCTCCAGTCCGGCTCCCTCTCGGGCTATTCATCAGATCCGTGAGCCGCACACCTGGGGCTTCTGACTCAATGTTTGGAAATAATGGCATCTGCTGTAACCTCACAAGGGGCATTAGGCCATATTTTACTGTACGCTGAACAGTCAGGTAGACAGACAGCTAAACAAGCTGCAGCGCTATCTACCATGCTGAAATAGTATTCCTCCTACCTGTTTTGGAATTCGTATCAGATTTTGCCTACAGATAGCTTCGGTATCTTATATCCTTCGGGAATGTATTTGTATTTTAAAAGCACGGGTGAGGGAAAATAATGCATCTCTGGTTTTCTATGGGGAAAAAAACATACACAAAAAAGTGCCATGATGGCTGCTCTTCAGTCACCTCACGCTTTAGGCAATAACCAGTATCGAATGTTGATCTAGAGACTGAATAGAAACAGGCTTCCTTAAAAAAAAAATCACTTTTCTGTTTAAAATATGAATCCAGTTTATTATTTTTAGAGCCTCTTTTTAATTTTGATCAGCAGTTTGCAGAAAGAAGTTGGAAAAAAAAATATTTAAGTGATTTATAACTTTTTAACATGTTAAAAAAAACACATTTCCTGGCGGCTGAAATTGAACAGGTTAACTAAATTTGTCTTATTTTTTTTTACATTTTCCAAATATTGTCTCTAATATTTTTATTATAGTTATAGCTTAAAACAAAAAGAAAAAGGTAGCACAGATTCTATAGTTTCTGATAAATATTGGAAAAATTCCATTCCTTACATTGTGCACACCAATATTTATCATTATTAAATTATTATTTTATAATTATTTAATTTTACTTTTGAATGTATTACTTATTCCTAATGACAACAAATTAAGGAGAAAAAATAATTCTCACTATTTCTTTTAGCTGTCGAAAAGTCATAGGCCAGAATGCATAATATGCCAATTTTATTCAGAATGTTCTAGAATCAAGACGCCTAATTCATAATAAGAACAAGCATCAGAAAGAAAAGTTGCAGCAATTACATTTTGCAGATTACAGTAAACAAAACACAATGAGAAAAGCGACACCTAAACCCCAATCCGCCCAAACAGGCAAAGGGAATGATATCCCACAATTCCTTGCGCTGCCAGATCTGACAGCAGGCTCAATGTGTCTATGACCATCACTACAAAATTAACTCCAAATCCCATAGTACACTGCATCAGCTGCCTCATACTATTTTTACGGGATTTATCCTATGGAGAGCAAAATCTTTTGGGATATTTTTAGGTTATGTTTTTTTACATAACATGACATAGAAGTAAAAAATAAATGTTAAAGTTATGTTTTTACAGTTTGAAAGTTTTAACTACTTAGTTTTATATGTGTTCAATAAATGTTTATCTTGATGTGAGGCTTGGGTCATCTGGCCCCCATAAAACAGGTCTATTATCATAAGATTGAAATTGTTTTCCAACTAAAATCTGCAAATTAACACCAACAACCACCACACTTTTATATTTTATAGCCCAAAAATCACATTACTAGGACTGAAAATTGATAGAAATTAATGGCATGTCACTGATGATGCATGTCCTGTAACACATGTAAAGACATTATGCAAAAATATTTTCCAGAATATTTCCTTTTTTTGGCATGAATAGAACCATAGTCATTGCTCTGGCAGTTGGCTGTCCATGTCATCATTATCCAACGCATGAATTGGATGATTGACTCATAAACCCACTTGACATTTAGACTGAAACGCCAAACTAATGCAATGAATGAGCTTTGTTGCACAATAACAATGAGCAGGAAAGTAACACCTTCCTGAACTAAAAATAACCAGAAAAATGACTAAACTTAAAGGAAAACATTAAATATCTATTAATTTCTTAAGATTTTCTAGATGACTTGTAATAATGTATTTTAATACATTTTTGAGTTAAAAAAATGCTATATACTGAGGGACTAAAGGACAGGATAGGAGGATGTATGAGAAAAGGGGGAAAGATTAGGTATAGAGGCATGAATGAGTGGGAGGGAGCTGCACAAGAGGAATGACCTCCATCTCTTCCTCCATGAGCCACAAGGAGCCTCTCCGTCTCCACCAGGGCACCACAGCCGGAGAGGGTGGCAGCCGGCCACACATTGCAGTGAATCAATCTAACTGCTGCAACCTCTGCAATCTACTGCAGGCTCCTCGGGTAACCAAATGGAGGGAGGAGACGATGCATGGGACACATCTGAGTCCACACTTGAGAGTTTTTTTTTTTTTTTTTTTAATCAGGCTGAGCTGAAATAATTGATTTTAAGAGGCGGTTCAGAAGAAAACTGATGACTGTCCAGATTTTGCCGCTGGAGGTTAATTTTCATGCTAATATAAAGTGTGATATTGAAATTAGCAATGTGGCAAGCAGTGACAAGGTTTATCTTACCCCAAGTTTTGGGAGAATTAAACTTAAGTTCACTTAAAAAGATCACGTTACTTTATTTAAACTTATCCAACCATGTTGGCTTTCATAAAGCTGGAATGGGCCCCTTTCTTAGAATAGAACTTGAATCACAGATCACCGAAGCAGTACTGGTATTCTCCGAGGCGCAAAAGTTATTGTCTGTTTTTAGACTCGTGACAGCCCTGAAAACCTGCATAACAACCGCCGCCACCTCCCAACCCCCCAAGTCCTACTTCCTATTTTATGCTGCTGCAAATTGAAAACGGATCCAGAGACCCCCACAGGGTCAGTAATTCAATATCGGGATCCGACAGTCTCGGATTCGATACGATGATCTGTAACCGCTTCTGCAACGCTACAGCCGCATACGGCACTATATCTCCAAAACCCCATGAGCCATCAGCGAGCCGCCATACTCTCTGCACAAATCCGCGTCTTACAGAATAAATGAATGATGGGGTTCTGAGGATGGAACGGTAATGGAACCCCCAGTGTGGGCATCCTATGTACAAGCAAATGATGGGCGGATGGATATGGAAATGAACTGGACAAATAGATAGATGACTATAGACGTTTATATTTATGGGGACAAATGGACCAATGGATGGATTTGGAGTCGATATTTCATGCATGTCTCCAAATGACAATACGTCTGACCAACCCCATCTACTAAGCCACCACTCTGCCATTAGACACCACGTATAGGACATCTCAAGCACTTTTTAAAAGGAAGACTTCATTACTTATTGATACTTCCGGTAAGACACGTTCCGCATGTTTCTTTTACATTACATGAATATTTTACCCTCCTCCCACTCTCCCTGCTTCCTCCTTCTCACCACCACCTCTTGGTGGACATTTTTCGTTGATTGAAATCCCAAGATGACCAAAAAGCCCCCAAGGTGGTTTCAGTTTGTATTTACAGGCAAGACCACCCTTACACGGGTCTCCTGATGTTTGCCTGCGAGTCAAATATCAGTCAAAGGTGTTTCCCTCTTTCTGCCCAAGAAGAAAGAGATCACATCTAATACTTTTTCGGAACCATCGTTGAACTTGTTTGCTTTTGCAAAAGTATGATTTCATAAGTGTCAAAACATTTATTTCCAGCCTAATAGGATTTATATTCAGCAACAATTTTGTATCAATAACAGCTGTAATCATTTCAGAAACTCTCTGTGGGGTTTAACATCAGAACCAATCAGACTTATAGTTAAAATCAAAATCCCATTGATTCATTCTATTCATTGTATTCAGTGAATTATAGTCCACTTTATGACTTTAATGACTTATTTTAAACTTTTTAATTTCGTCTTTTAATGCAACAGTTATAGACTGTTATAACAGTGGGGCTTTAGCTCTAGTGTTTACACTCGCTAAGCTACCATAACTCTTAAACCAATTAGCATAATTTCAGCGGACTCTAAAGTGGATAAAGGCAGCATTGCATTAGTTTGCAACATTTAAATTAAATGGGCTGATTGTCTTGGTACTTTTTTCTTTGTCGGAATTGGCTGATTTACGTTGATCACGTCTAAAATTAAAGATCCATGGTTTGGAAAATGTATGGAGCTAAATTGGGGCATAAATGATTTGAAACCGAAAAAAAATTAACAAAAAATAGGTGTTTGGCCAAAAAAATGTCAAATCTCCAAAACGTTTTGCTAATCTAAGATAAACACAATTATTTTCAGCTTCAAATGTTCTGTTTTTTAGGTTTCAAAACCCAAAATTACAATTTCAAAATTTTTCAAAACGTCTGTTATTTGGGTGTTGCTGGTGTTAAAGACCCATTTCGATCATCTTTGACCAATTTTAACGTAGTTCCCAGTGGTTTTTAAATTATGATTATGCTGTTTTTAGATTAAAAAAAAACTGTTGTTTTTTAAGAGATAGTTACAGCATAGCACCAGTAGTTTGATATAAATCACCTCTGAATTGTGGGCAGGACCGTTGGCAGTGAGTAAGCCTGACCACACTTCCCATCATCCCTTCGTTTACACTCTCTCCCGCTAGCTTACAGTCTCTCACAACCCCAAATCAACTCTCTTTAAAATTTTAGCTTCAAATTCTTGAAAAGCTTATAAATGTGTTTTGATTGTTCACCAATTATTTCAAAATAAAATCCATCACTATGTTAGTTTTGAAAGATGAGCAGCAATTTTTCCATCTGGCTTGTGATTGCGTGAGAAATGATGGGAAAAGTAAAAAAAAAAACAAATCCCAAGCAAAGAGAAGCTGGTTACCTATGTGACTAGCATTAAAATCCACCTTGAAGCCTTTGATCCTATAGGCTCTCACCCGTCAGTAAGATCTATAGGCTTTGTGTCACAAAAGGTCACATTTAGGGCTTGGATGGAGTCGCGGTTAAGTTCTGCCAAATCAACCGAAGCAGGAGGGGATACACTTACACAGCCTGAGAGGAAGTGTTGCCAAAGAGACTGAACTCGTGGCTCAGATGTCTGTTATGTTAAGGGGGATGACATGCAAGAAGTGGATATGGCTCCACACTGCAAAAATAGCTTTGAACATGTTGCAAAAAATGTACATAAATGTGTTTTTGATCCACCCAATACTGGTTTCTATATCTGTATAAGTAATTAAAACATGACAAAAACCCATGGAGAAACAAAAATTGTGACAAAAGAGAGCAGATAGCCCGGCACTGAGGAAATGAAAACCAGAGACTTAAATATACTGAGGTTGATTAATTAAATGAGCTGTGGATAATTTAACCTGAACATGGTGAGACTGACAGGGAAAACAGAACATGACAAAACCGAAGCATAAAATCATGACAGTACCCCTCCCCAAAGGGGCAGATCCCAGATGCCCAAAACATCAATGAGGATGGGGAGCATTACGAGCAAAACAAAAGTCCAGAAAACAGAGCTCCTGCAGTCAGACGGATCTGAGGGGTATCGAACCTAACGGAAAAAAAGTGAGGAGGAGCCGTTCCGATGACTCTCCCCATGGACAGGACACATGAAGGGGAGCAGTCTCCGCAACCCCCCTCCAGAACAGGAAATGCAAAAACTGAAAACCAGAGATGTAAATACACTGAGGTTGATTAACTAAAAGATAACATCTGTGGATTCATTAACCCGAACATGGTGAGACTGACAAGGAAAACGCCTAGAATTATGGCAGTACCCCTCCCCAAAAGGGCAGATCCCAGATGCCCAAAACACCCATGAGGATGGGGATTTTTATGAGCAAAGCAAAAGTCCAGAAAACAGAACTTGACAAAACCTAAATCTAAAATCATGACAGTACCCCTCCCCAAAAAGGGCAGATCCCAGATGCCCAAAATAGCCATGCAGATGGGGACCCTTACGAGCAAAACAAGAGTCCTGAAAACAGAACTTGTCAAAACCTAAGCCTAGAATCATAACAATTTATGGTCCATGTTTGCCTTTGTCTAAAAAATCCAAATAAATCTAATATTGACTGTTTTTCCAGTGAGTGACTCACTCATCAAACTACAGCGGTTGATCTGTTTCAGCAACCAAGCTAAGGTGGCACGAGCTGTGCTCACTCATCTGTTTCCGAGACACCTACACACAACTCAAGGTCAAAGTATGTCACGGTATAATATAACATACTGATTGGGATCGTCTTCATACTTTGCCCAGGACAGACTGTGCAGATGTTTCTTCCCTCACATAGTGAAATATGGACAATACCTTTAGGGAAAATCTACATAAAAATGAGGGATAAAAATAGCCCAGGCAGAATAGTGGCCCGAGATATGCAGAACGCATAGCCAAGACTCATTCACTCCAGTGAGTCTACCTTACCCACAGACCCTCATCTTGAAGCCTTGTTTTTGGAAAGTCTTTGTCAAATAAGTCCTTTGTACTGAGAAAACCTCATTTCCGCGCTGTTTTCTTTCATTCTCTGTCCTCTTTTCCTCCCAGCCGTCCTCACTTTGGACTTTCTGTTTCCCCTTTCCGTCATTGATTCTTTTTAGATTTAGTGAGAAAAGTGCACCACTACCACTGTGGGGTTCGCAAGGTCCCTGCTCAAAAAAAAAAAGTTAAACTTTCAGTGTGCAGTCGCCCAAAGACAATTTGTCTGGAGGCTTATCCCGCTGAATACACAGATAGATCCGTCTTTGTAATTGGTCATCGTCAGTGTCAAGTGGTCCTGCTGGCTGGATCTTAAGGGACAATACTTCATGCACACACCGTTTCGGATTCCACTGTGAAATGTGAATATTTTCTGAAAAATAGAATAGTTTTCCAGGAAAGAAATTAGATTCCTGCAGAGGCTGGAAGGGTTTTATTTTATAAGTTTTCTTTTCAGACACTAAAACATGTTCAACATATTTCAGTGTCTTGAAAACACCTTAAATACGATCGGATCTGCTTTCATTCACATGTACAGACACAAGTAGGGCTCTGGATAGTTACTTGGGTGGCGATTCGATTCACGAAGATCAACGATTCACAAGTCTAACAAAATGTGTCCAGTCTGAATACACTAAAAGAATTGTTGGTAACACTCAAAATAATGTTCAAAAAGATAGTTAATGCACTTGTTATTCTTTTAAGCAGTTTATTAATGTTTTTTTTTTTTTTTTGGCCTCACTTTAAATGGTGATGAATCTTACTAAGTATGATAATAAACCTTATTTGTGTTATTGTGCTAATAAATTTCTGACTGATAATCTATAAAAACATTACTAATGTTTTTTAGTGTGTTAATAGATGTCTTAGTAATAACCTATAAACAAAATAATGTTTATCAATGTGTTGATAAATGTCTTAATAACGATTTATAAACACATAAATAATGTTTGTTATTGTCCTAATACATTTCTTACTACTCTTCTGTAAACATAATAATGTTTATTAATATGATAATAAATGTCTTACTAATAATCTATAAACACATTTAGAATGTTTGTTAATGTCTTAATAAAGCTTGTTAAGAAATTTTATTATAAAATGTTACCATTTTTTTCAGAACTTGTTTTGGTAAGCTTATTTTTATTGTCTTATCTTAATCTACATCGATGCAAAAGAAAAAAAATAGAAGCATCCTCAACAGTTTATTTTGTTTATTTTTTTTTACTTCTTGTGACGGTAGCGCATTTCGTTTGTTTAGTTTATATACTTTAGGTCCAACATTATTTTACTTTTCATGGCAGTAATGTCATCACTTGAAGTATGTTTTCACTATACTCTAGTAGATTAAAATTGTAATCTTGGACATTAAAAAAGATATTCGGGAACAGATTGTGAATATTTGAGTGTTCAGATACAAGTAAACTTGTTGGAACCAACTCATCTTCTTATTGATATGGATTTGGAGAAAAAAGGAAGTAAGGAAGGTAAGGCGCCCTAAAAAAAAAGCAGAAGCTAAAGCCTGAGAGGTCGCCCTCCACTAGGAAGACATTTGCAAATCGGTGCAGCTGCACATGCTGTGCAGAAGCAGCCTGGCTTGAGACAGCCTCTGTGAACAAACAGAGCATGTCTCAGGAGAGACAGAGGGGCCTCAGAGGCTGTCTGGCAAATCTGAGTCTGACCTCCCTGGAGAGAGAAGGAGGAGAGACACACAGAGCGAGAAGCAAACTGGATTTGTATCGTTGTTGTTAATCCTCTGTACATGCTCCACTGGCTCCACATTCCTACTTTGTGCTGGCTTCACGTATGGCCACGGAAAAACAAAAACAAACAAAATAATACCTTTTTCCTCCGTCTCTGAGAAAACAACAGTCTGTTGCGTTTGGAGCTTAGTAATTGACAGGATTGTGACTTCCAAGTTGTAATGATATTGGACCCTTATTCAGCCTGAGATGCAATTTTGTTGCAAATGTGGAATTTAATTTGACACTGGCCTCTTATTAAGGCTCCCCAACAGACAAACGAACACCTCCGCCATGCATCGATGACTGGGTCCCTGGCGGGATTTGCACGGCAATGGGGGAAAAACAAACTACATTTATGAGAACTTCCAGTGCTCATGTTCAGGCTGTCATTAAAGACCCAATCCCATCACCTTTTGAGTCATCTTTTCGTTTTGATTGTCATTTTTTGCCAAAATCCAAAAAAGACATACTTTCCACAGACCGGCAGTAGTTCATTAAAAATTTGCCTGAGTTAAGGACTGGATCGCAAAATAACCCCACCCTCCATGCCCAACCTGTTGCCGTTTACATGCTCTCCCGCTAGCTTACAGCTCCTCACACCCTCCAACCTAACTTTACTAGTGTGACAAAAATGCTGAGTTACATTGGAGTTATCCAGCTGTAGAGCTTGTGTCCCGCCCACAATATCTTTTGTAGTTTCTATGTAACATAAACGATCTTTTTCAATTTTTTTGTCTGTTCCGGATCAACAATTTCAATAAAGAATTCCTCTGCTACGGTTGTTTTGTCTTTCTCAGAGACATCCTCGGTATCGTTGTGTTTACTAACCTTGATGTGATGCGTCCAGCTGAATATCGTGAATTTGGGTTTTCGTACGTAACATTCTCAGAAATCACTTTTGGACCAACACACACACAAACACACACTGACTACAATGACCAAAGGTCTACTAGTGTTCAACTATTGTTCAACTAAGAGAAAACAAAGAAAACAAAATTCCGTCCAACCTTTATTTCTCTCTGGATTTGTTTTGCTTATCATTAATACCATTTCAATTCATCCACAAGCCCCATTTCCTTCAATTAGCTGTGATATTGTCGCTAAAGGTCAACTGATTAAACAATCACGCAATTATTCTTCCTAATTTTTGTTGTTCAAATACTTGCCACTGGCCGGCATCAAAGATAACCAAGCCAATTAACAGGTAGGCCTTTCTGTGGCAACACAGTGCAGTTGCTATAGAAACGCAGGCAGTAAAAGAGGAGTGTGACACTGGCCCTTCTATGTTACCGACATAGGTTCACTGTTGGAAGGAAAATGCTGTCATTTCCAAGGAAAACAGTCATTACTCTTAAGTTACTGTGGCACAGAATTGCTAGTAAGCATCCAATCAGCAGCTATAAAAGCACAAGGACTCACATCAGGAGCTACAGTATGAAACAAAAAAAAAACAAGATCAATTATTGTTTTTTGGTAAATGAGGTTTGTCTACTACATAACGGCTTTGTGCAGAGTAATTATCTGGTTTTACAAACACAGAGGTGCTTTTAAATTACTTTTAGATGAAAGCAAAATATAAAAACGTATTTTCTTTTTATTGGATTGTATTTGGCTTTTTTTGCTTTCAGCTTTAATCATTCTATCAGTGTCAACGATCTATAGATCTGACTGGAGACAGTATTGTGTCACATTCAGCGTAGTCATACATTTTTTAAAGAATTCACATCATGCAGCATGTCAACAAAAAGTAACAAAAAAAGATTTTAAATATTGTCAAGCATTAATTTGGACTCTCTTTAAATCACAATAGTTTCTCCAAACTGTTATGAGCAGGGGATAATGCAACCATTAAATAAGCAATTTCAAGTCAACATCAAATGCATTTAAAGGTAACAACCCTTCCCTTAATAGAATAGGAGGCCTTAGACCCAGTTTGTCTCCTATTTACCATGCTGCCCTTTCATTTGTATTGAAGAAGACCAGAACTCAAGCACAACACACCCAATAACCCTTTGTTTCTGATAATTTCATCCTCCTATTGCAGAACTGTAGATGGATACAAATGTGGACTGAGTCCTGCAACATTCAGACTTATGAAGTCACATGGATGAATGATTAAATGTTCCAAGAAAGAAGATTTGAAGTCCAGTTGCTATGACTCAACTTGATGATTGAAGGATTTTCACCGACAAACACCAAATAAATAAATGCCTTCAGGTTTAAAAAGTGAGAATCCACCCATAAGACACAATTTAACACAATCATAATCATCATAATGATAATAGCTCATTGAAGAGGTACTAGTTAAAAAAAAAAGATGTCTTGGAATGCTTAAGGCTTGTAGATCTTATGTAACCGTTACAAGCTTTTTCCAGCAGCCATTTCTTTGTATCTCCTTCCAATTTAATACAATTTGAATAAAGAAAGACACAGAAATGCAATTGTAAAGTTAAAATATGTCCTCCATCATAAGACAATTGTCACAAGAACATGTCAAAAATCTTATGAGTGAATTTTACACCATTTACTGTTATACTTTTCAGTTCTATTCATATTTGTGTACATATTAATAATAGTAGTTAAGTGTACAACAACAGACACGAGCTTGCCTGATATGCAAAATAGCCTAATACAAGAAACTTAAGGACTTTTCAAAAGTAACACTGTTTAATACCAAAAACAGAAAAAAAAAATCATACTTAAAATAGGAAATTCCATACCGGTAGCTGTTGTCCAGAGTGAACCTGTCTTTGCTCAAGGACAACCCTAATCAGGACAAAGTGGGAATGGAGGGATGGTTGGATGGACAGATGCATGGGAAATCACTTCCACCTCCTAATGTGGTCACAGTGCTCCATCATCGCTTTGTTTTCATGCCTGATGAGGTAATCGAGACACTCCTACCCCTTCAAACGATTGTGCAAATGAAGATTTTTATTAGCTTCCCTAATTAATCTAAGATGACTGACACTGCCAAATGTTTTGTCTCCTTGCTTTTTTCATGCCATTAAGCCAATGCTTTGCCAATTAGCAAGGCAGCCTCTTTAAACACCACCACTAACTGTGTGAGTCTGCCTGTCCATCTATCCGTCTCCCCGTCTACGACACAATCCTAGACTGATCAGGGGAGATCAAAGTCAAGAAAGGCGGCTGCAATCTGTTCATTATCAACCGCAGAAAACTCTATGAAGAACACTTTCAAGAGAGGAGTTTCTAACCACCAAACATTGGGATGCCAGGGGATCCAGCTGATAAGTTAAACCCATAGGAAGCAGCAGCACACTTTCATCTTATTTAAGTGCCCTAGCTCCACAGCTGTTTAGAATTAATGGCTGTTGCTTCAGTCAGCTGATTTGCAGCAGCTTCACGTGTCCCGCTTCCTTACATTCCAGCTCCTCCACGTCTGGCCCGTGCTCCCTTAATGAACATATAGATGAACACGCAACAGCACTGACGGAGTCTGCCATTTCCCCCTCAGACCGCCACTAATTTCAGCGAGGAACACAACAGACCGGTGAACCTGCGCGGCGAAAATGTCAGCTATTAAAATTCAGAAGCTGAAATTGGGCTAGTGGGATGCGTGCGGAATTGCAACAACTTTTCACTAAGGAGCATTTTTCACAACTGAGAGGAGGGTTGAATGGGCTCGGAGCCAACAATGCATCCCATGGTTTTCCAACAAGCATTCATTGTGCACGGCTCCATTCGCCTGTGATGGCCCTACTTGTGAGCCAATGGGGCTTGCATGTAAAGTGGAGTCAGATACATGACACTCTAAAATGGAGAAAAACCAAATTACAGACTGCAGCGGATGCAAACACATGCTGCACGCTTGCTTTGGTGATCATCACCGCTCCAGTTTGGCTGCTGCTGTTCATGCTCCCAAGTAAAATAAGAAGGAACACACAAAAACGACGAAAAGAGACGGAATTCAATTGTAGTTAAAGGGCTTATAACAGGATTTCCTTGAAGTACCCCATGATAATTTTTTAATGAAAAAAGAACCTTCTCAGTAGTGTTTTAATTATGATTATGAAGTTTTTAACTAAAATCTCACAACCTAAATGTCTTAAAAAGCCATTTTTCATGTTGATCTGAAGCCTCTGTTTCCAAAATCTCCTCTGAAGGGGTGTGGCTTTCAGTGCTGAGCTGACTAGCTCCCCTGTCTGATTATAATAACTCTTTGTCTCGCTAGCGTAAATCTTCACCGCTTCTACATAAAAATGTTACAAAGTATCCTAATGTCCAGCCGTATGGTTTTGATCCGGATGTCAGCTCGGACGAGGAAGTGAAGAGCTTCATCCCAGCCATCAAGGTCAAATGGGCCCCATATGGTTTAAAAGAGGCCAGAAAATGTGGGCCCCGGATGGGTTTGTCCAGGTGGCCCCACCTGTGTTTGGCCACATTGGCTAAAGTCGCTACGCTAGCCAATCGCCAGACTAAGCTCTGCTGCCCGTGTCACAGCCAATGTGGGCAAACACAGGTGGGGCCACCATAAAAACTGCGGACAAACCCATTTGGGGCACCCTTGACCTTGCTGGCAGAAATGGACAGAACTTCCTCCAAAATCCTGATTCTTTCTCCTTCCAGTTCACCGAAGACTCTTTTAGCTAATTCTCCAATGTTTATTGACGTTGCTGTGATCAATACATTCAATCATTGGTTTCTCAAAGCAGAAAGTAATGAAAGCTAACATCAAAATGCTCTTTCATTGATTTACAATCCTTTCCAACTGCGGTCAAATGAGCCGCCGTTCACATTTCCGTGGTCACATCAAGAAGCTTCGTGGAGTTATGGTGGAGATTTTTCAGCGTTCTCAGTCCTGCTACCGTAAGTATTGGATGAAACTCACACATAAAATCCAGTGATGCTGATTTGACCACAGAAATGTGAACGGCGGCTCATTTGACTGCAGTCAATGTGAAGATACCATCTTCTCTTCTCCAGAACCTGAACTAGACACTAGGAACAGATGAGGGTTTAGTGCATGTGCAGCAGAGCTGTTGATGGGAAGAAGATCATTCATTCAAACAGAGTCTGTCCAAGACAGTTTGATTGATTTAAAAGGAGAAATACTCGGAAATGCAAAAACAAAATGATTTCTTATTACATTTGTTCTCTTTCATAAGTTAAAAACAAAAAAAAAGCTAAATTTTCATTGGAGGGGGACTTTAAGGAAAACTGTAGTAAACACATCAACTAATTGGCATTTTCAAATAGCCGATCTCTATGCGCCTCAGTTGAGACGAGCTTAGTGAGCTTTGTTTGAGACATTTCCAGAAGCAGCCTCGTGATAAAACGATCTACAGAAAAAAACATGTAGAGAAGGCCCGTTCCCCATGGCATCAAGTTTGTGTTGACTTCCACTGGGGAGAAACACTTCTTAGATTTGAAAGCTCTCCTTAACAAAGAACAGCTTTGCTGAGCATGCTTCAGCGTGTGAGGGCTGTGGTCTTTCATAGTTTACAGCACAACAGATGCTTCCTGATGTTCACATGAGGGTGCTGCTCGCTTTGGCAGCTCTCAGCTGTTTGGCAGCTCTTTGGCAAGTGATGTAATTGACTCTGGAGCGGCGGATTAGTTTGCAGGAGGAGTCTGAGGACTGTCTATATGCATGTAAAGCCAGCTATGCAGAAAATATTTTGCCCAAAGAAAAACGAGAACATGTCACTCGATCGGTTTGTTGGTGGAGTCGATCTGTCCAGTTGATAAAAGGCGGAGAAAATCTTTGTAAACAGGGGAAAAAAATATATTAAAAAAATGTTTTAACTGTTAATCCACTCCCACGGAGTAAATCCATTTACAGGAGGTCAAACGTCTCTTGGGAATATCTGTAAACATATTTCAACACTACTAGTATCTCATCTGGCCCCGCCCATTTTTGCCACCAAAAAAAAAAAAAAGCCAGAATTAACAAATGTTAGGCTCCTTCTTTTACACAATGCAAGATAAGCAAAATTTCCAGCTTTCCTCTCCATCTCCCTCAAGCCTTTCCTTCACTTAGCCCTCTCCATCTGTCTCTTTTTCCCCCTCACTTTTCATCCTCCTGCTTTGTTATGCTCCCTGCATTCAAGCCTCTCATTCGACATCCTCTCCAACTTTGTTGTTTTTCAAAGGACTTCTCCTCTTTTTTTCTTCTCCCATTTCTTTTCAATTTCCACTTGTCCTGTGATTCCTTTTTCTCGTCCCCCGTATCCATCTCCCCTTCCGAGCCTCCTTTTTTTTTTTATTGCCTCCTATCTCCATTGGGGATTTTTTCAAAATATCGATATTGCGATATATCGTGATATTTAGACCTGCAATTGATTCCCAATTGGTTCTCACCAAGTATTGATCTTTTATTTTTGTTTGAAGCGTTGTATTCGTCATCCTTTGGAGGCAGATAGGGGGCGTGGGTTTAAATGTGCCTGGCAGCTACTTGAAATATTTCATTTCTGTTACAACAATTGCTGAGTTTTAATATTTATTTTATACTAATTGAAAAAAAATGAAGTTTACCTAATATTTAAGCAACATGCCAACGTTTTTGGCTAATTTGTTATCTACTGGGGTTTTTATAAGCTAATTTGGAGTTTATCTTCTATTTTAGCAACATGCTAACGTTTTTGACTAATTTGGTTTACTGAGGAATTTTAGGCTTTGTTGGAGTTTAGCCAGTATTTAAGCAATGAGCTAGCTTTTTTGGCTAATTTGACATCTACTGAGGTTTTTTGGGGGTCTTTTTTTAAATTAAGCTAATATTTTAGCAACATGTTAGCTTTTTTGGCTAATTTAGCATCTACTAATGTTTTTTGGGCTAATTCTGGGTTAAACTATTATTTTAGCAACGTGTTAGCATTTTTGGGTAATTTGGTATACACCGTGGTTTTTCACTAATTCAGTGTTTAAACTTTTATGCATTTGAAAACTTCTTTTCAGTTTGTTAAATTTTACAATAAATTCTTAAAATTCTTTGTGCACTCTCTGGAACTTTAAGACTTCTAGAAATTTAGACAAAATGCAAATAGCTTTAGCATTTTCAGCGAACTCCCTTCAGCAATTACAGTAAATTTCTTTAAAATCTTTAGCGACCACATTCAGCAAGAAGCATTCACACAAGGACTATCGCAGGTAATGTAACTTTTTTAGTTATGATTGTGTTCAAGCTATCAAATAAATGGGGATATATTTTTATAAAAAAAATATATGTGTTCTATATATTGTGATTTATTAGAGATTATTTTTACCAAATATTGAAGTATCGCAATATCATTGATATCGTGAGCCATGTATCTCGTATTTCGTGAGGTACCCAGTGATTCCCAGCCCTAATCTCTATGCACCTGCAACGTCCTGCTAGACGGAATGTGTGGCCTCGCTGGATCTGATTCCTTCAGAGAGGAGACGGTTTTTTTTCTCTCCATGACACCGCAACACCTTCTGTTCTTTGTTTTTTTGCTGGTCACAGCCCCCAATACAGAGCGTTAGCATCCTTGGTTGGGCCTTCAAAACAAAAATATGGATGAAAATGAACCCTGCCTTTAATGCCACTTCAACTGCAGAGACAAGAAAAAAAACCCTCTGGAGGTAAGATTCATATCGGATTAATGCACAAGCGAAAGATAAAGATGAGAGGGGTGAAGGCACTGAGAGTATCCCCTGATATCAGCCTGTGCTAATGAGTATGATTAATATTAAACTGCTGGAGTATACAGTTTCCATGTGGGTATAAAACAAATGTATATATATGGTATCGTCTCTTGGGAAGGTCTCATAAAAGGACAGAGACTTCCCTTATGTAGGCAAACAGCTGTTTTTGCTATCCCTTCTGATACTCCAAATAGCTTCATAAGACGGTGCTTACTCATTCAAAACCCATCAAAAAGGGAACTCACGTGTTCTGAAGCGGTGGTGTGGGCGTGTGACTGGGCCCTTTCCAGGGCGCCCGTGATTCCAGCGTGACGTAGGCTTCATTGGGGGTACCGGCTGGGAGGTGGTGAGCTGCACCTTGGGGGTACTCTTCGTGGTCGTGGTGGAGGCCGTGGTGGTTGGAGAAGACTGTCCCGGCTTTGAATTGGCCGCTCCGTTCCGCCCATTACTGGAGCTGCTTCCTTTCCGGACGGTGCTGCGTGGGGTGACCTCTTTGCCGCTATGTGGCGGCGTGAGCCGGGTGGTGCGGGTCGCGGATGTGGTGACCGCAGTCCCGCCCACACGGGTGCCAACGCGGTTGTGCAGGTGTGGGGCGCGATTGCCATCTCCGTTGGCCGTGCTGCCGTTGGCAGAGTGGTTCGCTGGTGGCCCTGATCGAGTTCTTGGCGCTGGGGCAGTACCATCTGCCGCCAATGATGTGGTGGTCGATAGTACTGGGGTTGTGGAGCCAGCCAAAGTGCTGGTACCGGTAGAAATGTCCGGTCCCTTAGGCATTGCGCTGGGTTTGGAAAGGAAAATAGGGTCCTGACCGATGCTACCTTTAGGGTCCACCAAATCGGTGGGAACATAGTCTTGGACTGAGCCCACCACAATCCATTTCAGCAACATAAGACTGAGTCCCAGTCCCACAAAACCCATGACCAGTGGCACAGCACACAGCCAGGTCTGCTGGCGAGGCCAGACGGCACAAGGGCCACAGCGGAGAGGCCCCGGGGCTCGAGGAGACGCTTGATCAGCCCCTGGCTCCTCCAGCGTCATGGCTGCCAGAGTGTTTGCACCCGAGTGATCACTCATCCTGCCAGAGCTTTTTTTTCTGTCTCTTAGGGGGCTTGAGAGGTCAAACAGGTGGCCAGACGAGCCGGGGACATGTGAGAGGAAGGCGATGCGGTGCGCAGGAAACGCTGCGCATCTTCAGGAAAACTCTTGACAATGCTGAGCCTGTATGTACCTGCATGCACAGATGTAGAACACAAACTCACAAGCAGCCACAAGCAAGCAGACGCAGCACCCGCGCAGTCACGTTCTAATTAAAAGCTGGCACTGCACTCAGATGCTTTCACATGCAACACAATATTCACTCCCTCTGGCGGACAACACACCAAACACACACACACACAGACAGACAGACATGCACACGGAAAACACACAGTTGTGGACAGGTGATCCAAACCCCAGTGGTGGGGGGTTGGTAATGAGGGCTTACAGTTGTTAGACTCTAACAAAGTGATGATAAATCCCAGAATGCTTCACTCCCGTGTTAAAAAGGCGTTGCAAAAAGAACGGAGGGGGGTATTGATCCGTTTGGCGGTTGGCTTTAGACTGGAGCTGTAAATCCATCTGAGAGCGATCAAACCAACAACCCAGGCAAGGGCAGCACCCCTCTCCAGCATCAATTCATGGATTATCGACCGCATGTCCCTGCGTAGCCCCCACTCTCTAAGACCATTCTTAATAGTAATAATAATAATATTTCAAGAGCAGCTTCAACTTTAGGTCCAAGCAGAAACAGCCACAAGTCTGGTCTCCCTTGCTTGCTGGTTTAGTCCAATCGGAGCTGGTGGAAGCTGAAGCTCTGTGGTTTTGATGTTGTTGCTGCCCTGAGAAAAGCGGGCTAAATCCAACCCATCCAGGTCCAGTTTGCGCGCAGCCAGCCCATAGATTTCCTGTAGTGACAGGCGTCCAGACTGCAGCAAGTCACTGCTGTCTGTGATGGAGAGATCTGCTCGAGAAAAAAAAAAGCAGAAGGCAAAAAAAAGAGAACCCCTCCGTGAAAGAAAGGTTCGGACTACCTTCTCTGCATTCCCACAGTGGTGCAGCAGGAAGGGAGACGGAAAGAAGCGAGGAGGGGGCAGCTGCTGTGGAAAAAAAGAAAAAAAAATGATGCGGCGGCTGTTCTTGGAGGATGCAGACTGAGGAGGGAGGGATGCAGGCTCAGTCCGCTGTGACTGATGCGGGTTC
Source organism: Oryzias melastigma (assembly GCF_002922805.2). NCBI lineage: Eukaryota > Metazoa > Chordata > Actinopteri > Beloniformes > Adrianichthyidae > Oryzias > Oryzias melastigma. The sequence goes on along the minus strand of NC_050530.1, from coordinate 6,714,631 downwards.
CAGGGCTCCTATCCCATCCGGCGCTCTCCTCCACTCCATCTCCATCCTCAAAGTGATGAGCGGGAGGTGCCACATGTCCCCCCCACCACCGCACCTTTAACTCCGCGGGTGTAGGTGGAGGAGCTGACTCACTTATCGGACAAAAATAGAGAGATTCCGGAGTGAGAAACAGGAAGATGAAAGACGAGAAGGAGCGTGTTGTTCTGCAGCAGATGCAGATAGGAGGCAGAGAGGGAGGAGGAGGAGAGAGAGGAGGAGGAGGAGGAGGAGGCAGCAGCAGCACTCACTCACGGGAGAGGAGAGGCGCTTATCCATAGACACACCCTGGGGAGCGGTGAGATCAGGAGAGGGGAGAGGAGAAGCACCACCCGGGCGTCTTCGACCGGCGGCGCGCGAGAGCAAACAAACTCAACAACGCCACTGATAATTTACGAGCGGCTTACAGCACGATCAGTTTGATCCTTCCATCGGCAGTGGATGAATCCCTTCTGTTAGAGCTCACGAGGGACTGAGGCAGCCTGGTTATGATCCGTGCGTGGGCTGTGAATAAATTAGTAGAATGCTATTTATTAATTTATCTTTTAAAACATATATGTAAAAAAACACTTAAAATAATCAGTTTAGTTCTGTTTGAATCTCGTAACATGCAGTTACAACAGTCGCTCATTAGGGGGCAGTACATCCCAAAAGTATTGCTGAACAGTTAGACCATAAAGAGAGAAGAAGAAGAAATTCAGCAATCAAAAAAAAAAAAAAAAAAAACATTTACCGTATATCTTTTAATAGTAGCCCCGGCATCAACACATTCTCAGTCCCAAGTCGTCACATACTGACGTTTGGTTAAGGACCCCTCCGCCTCAATTTTTGACGTTTTGGGCGTCTCCAACTTGTCTTTTTTTGTAGTACTTTTCAAAAATTTTGGAGATGAGCTTTATTTTAGCAACATCCTAAAATTTTTGGCTACTTTGTTATTTACTGTTTTTTATGCTAATTAAGAGTTTAGCTTCTATTTAAGCAGCAGGCTAGCAATTTTGACTAATTTAGTTTACCGAGGAATTTTATGTTAATTTGGGGTTTAGCTAATAATTTAGCAAAATGCTGATGTTTTCAGCTAATTTGTTATCTACTGAAGTTTTTTGAGGTAATTTAGCTTTTATTTAAGAAACAGGCAAACTTTGTTGACTAATTTAGTTTACTGAGGAATTTTGGCTATTTAGGAGTTCAGCTAGTAACTAAGCAACAAGCTTTTTTTGGGTTATTTTGGCCTCTAATCAAATTTTTCTATGCTAATTTGGAGTTTAGCTAATATTTTAACAATATGCTAATATTTTTCACTTATTGTTAACTATTGGAGTTTTTAGGCTAATTTAGAGTTTAGCTTTTATTTTAGCAACATGCTAACATTTTGGCTGATTTAATTTAATGAGGAAGTTTAGCGTTTAGCTAGTAATTAAGCAACGAGTTAGAGTTTTTTGCTAATTTATCCTCACCTTAAGATAAAAACGTTTTTAAAAAATCACATTTTGAGAAATGCTAGTTTCTTTTTAGATTTTTGTTTTTGTTCATTCCAAAAAATAAGACATAATTCAAGTTTATAAAAAAAAAAAATAAATATGGTGATGAATGCAAATCCAAATTTCTTAAAGGCTAAAGTAAAACTATGCGGCTCCCTCCAGGTTTTGACCAGTAGAGAACGAGCCTAAATCAAAATATAGTCGGAGCAGGAGTTTAACCCTTAAACACTGGAGATGTCCCTCTTAGACCAAGCGTAACTCTTTGAGCTCTTATCTGATCAACATGAATGGTTGATTTTGATTTAAAGAAAAAGTGCTTTGCAGTTATAGTTTATGAAAGTCTTGTGTGAAATATTGCATCCATCCATCCATCTTCTTAACCTCTTCACTGTATCCTTTCGGGGTCATACGGCTGCCACAATGTAACTTGGCAACTGTTGGAGGCGGGACAGTCTAAACCCCACCCCCAAAAATCAAATCTTTGCCACTCTCCAATCTCACTCCAATCATCTTTTGATCCATTTCAAAAGTGTTCCCAGTTAATTATGATTATGTTAATTTTAGCCAAAATGATAAAATCCTGTCGTTTTCTTGTACAGTTTCTACAGACGGGCATCAGTTTTTTAGAAATTCGCTGATTTGTGGGCGGGATCATTGGCACAGAGCAACCCCGCCCCACTTCCTCTACCCAATGTATTCTCTACATCAAAAACACGCTCTTTTTCAAACTGAATTTTTTCGTCTGCTTCTGATTTACAACGAATTGAAAAAAGAAATACTCAGAAATGCTATTTTAAGCTTTATTTTCTTTATACATGTCCTCTATCATCAGAGAAATGCCACAAAAACTTGCTAAAAAGAGTAAAAAAAAAGACTAATGATGCAGGACACAGTTTCAATCCTCAACAATCAGAGGTTTGGGTTTTAACATCGACTTTTTACTCATTTATTTTTACAATTTATTTCAATCCAACAACAGCATTCAAGTTAATAAATTAAAATGTGATGATCAATGGAAAATGTTCTTCTTTATAGTATCACAAAGAATATGAATATACACAAGGGAACTAAAGAAACAAATGAACCCAATGATCAATTTTAAAACACAGACTATTGTTTTAGATTAATTTTAGAGCCTGTTTAAAAACTGGACCACGGAGCTGAATCAAAGATCCTCTCTGCTGCAGATCTGACACTTTTATTTCACACCGAAACTGAAACCAAAATAGTCACGGCTTATCAAAAAATAGATTAGTTCACAACCGAAATAGTTTCTAGTTGCAGCTCTAATTAAAAATGATGTTAAACATCTTGCTGTTGGTGGGAGGTTATTTCTGCGTTTGGATCCGTCTTTATCTGACAAGTATTTCTTCTGTTCCCGCAACGGCACCGCTTTCCTCCTCTTTCAACTAGGAGTCAGAGTCAGATGAAGAGATCATATTTGTTTCTCGTGCAACGCTGCGTTAAGAGAAGCAGGACTGTGGCATTATTCAAATGTGCCATCTGCTATTTTAAGCAAGGATTTTCAAAATTCAGCTTCATTAGTCGGCGAGTGGAAGGAGACGGCTTTGGAGAGCGAGAAGCAAATAAGGAGGCGAAGTTAAGGACAGAACTAAAGGACAGAAAGTACAGTTGGAGTATTTCTAATGTTTTAAATCTAAAATCCAAAACTCCTACAAAATTCTGAGCAGATTAAGCGCACACTAAGCCGTTTGTGACTCATGGTAAAATCGAAGATTTCATACTGCTCAAATGACGTCATGTTTATACCAATTTAAGTCTCCTGTTTGTTCTGAGAAACCATTTGCATTATACCCCGAGGTTGGTTGCTCTTCTGATTTTTGTAAATAACAAGCAAAGACGGAAATATATGAAGCAGCGTGACATCTTTGTGCTTATTCACATTTCTGCATAGATTACATTTTTCATTAGAGGTTCTGGTAATGAGTGTGGTGACTCTAACCGCATTGTTTGTTGCTTCAGGAGGATGAAGGTAATGTGGCTCTCTGGAAAAGCCTTTGAACTTGACAGGCGCTCTGACAGTCATCCCCTCCCAGAAAAAATGTGCGTGCTCCTTTCAGGCATGTCAAGCTAATGGAAATTCTTCCAAATAAAATCCTTAATTGAAGCTTCGGAATTACCTTTGTAGCTTTTATTTAATTCTTTTGTATTTACTTTAAAATGTCACATATATATTTGTTTTGCATGCTACTCATAGACATATTATCACTGGACAAAGCAAGCTTAGGAAAGGCCTTACCTCCGCCTCTTGCGAAATCCGTCAATGATTTTCCCGCCATTTGGAGCCAGTTGACAGGGATTGGTTCGAGTCAACAGGAGGTGGGGCCAGGGAACACCGCGTACTTTTAATGAGGTGTCTGATTGGTCAGTTTATGACTTGAAAAACTTGCAATAAAGAAAACAAAATCTTGAAAAAAATTAGGATTATCAAGAAAAAAGAATTGTTATTCTGGAATATAGAATAACAGAAATCACTGTCTATTTCTCAATAGAAATCTATAAGATTTTGGCTTCTTGGAGCCAGAACAAAACACGAGGTGTACAGCTGTCCAGTGATTATATAGTCTATGATGCTATCTCAGCTACCAGCTGTGAAACAATCCATTTGAGGGGCTCAAAATTTATAATATAAAATATATTGATTTTTTTTTTTTTTATGTCGTTTGATGGTGTTTTCATCTTTTTCAAAAATGATACAAATATTGACTCAAAAATAGGGGGGGGACCTTTTTGCTGGGGTGCCCCCATAGCTCCGCCCCTGCATAATTTCATGTTTCTAAGAAAACCATTTTATTTATTTATTTATAACATAAATAATGTTTATAAAAACATTCCCAAAAATAAGAATTTTCTCTTGCGATAGCGTGAAAACAACCTAGATTTTGGGAAAGGACCCCACCCAGTAAGGTCAAGTGGGCCCCATTTGGTTTCCGTGGTGGCCCACATTGGCTTAAACCCTCGTGCTCCCTTATGGGGTCCAGATGACCCCACCCTTACATTGAGGTGTTAGTCCTTCCATGGCAAAGGTGGACAAGACTTCATGTCTGTCATTGGACACAAGTAAAGATCGACAATCATTGAAAAAATAGTTCAGCGCACTGTCTTGTGGGGTCCAGATGACCCCACTTTTAATGTAACCAAGCTAAGGAGAGTGGAAAGGTTACGTGGGCCCTCAGTGGTCAAGCTCCACTGTCCAGAGTCCGACAGAGAAAACGAGCGCCACCGCCCAGTGGGCCAGCAGAACTACCAGAGTTGCCACCCAGGTTGCCGGTCCTTGGGCTGGGGACAGGGTGCCGACAGGCCAAATGGGCCAGCATACGTAAGGAAAATTATTTGAGGTGCTCGACATTTTATTTTAAGTATTGTTTTTGTTCATGTTTGTAAGAAAACAGTTTTATTATTAATAAATTATAAAAGAGTTTTCCAAAAATTTAGAATTTCCTTCTGCCTTAGAATGTAAACAATGTGGATTTTGGGTAAAGCCAGGGTGCTGATGGCCCAGACGGGGCTCAAAATTTCCTTTAAAATATTGCGTCTGTTATTTTTGCAACATTAAAGAAGCTTGTATTGATGGGTGTTTTTTTTTCAATAATGATACAAATATTGTCTCAAAAATTGGGTAGGGGACCTTTTTGATGGGGGCCCCCCTTAGTTCCGTCCATGTATTGAGTCATGTCTTTATACATGCATTCACACCAAATGCGATTCGCTCAGTTTCAATGTTAAGTCTATGGAACAGACGCGACACGAGGCGATCTAAAGTCCCGTGACGAGAATTGAGCGATGGGCGCGAATAGGGTGGCACAAGCAACATTTAAATATCTGAAGTTTGACAGGTCGCCCCATGCATCTGCCAATCAGGAACTCAGCTTTGGGCATGTTACAGTAGTTCTTGCTCCCGCGGCATAGCTCGTTCACTCCATACGCCGGCAGACAGAGAGCTGCTGCGGGGTGCCGAGGCTGCCGGCTCGGGCTTCATCAAGACATTAAAAAAAAAAGAAAACATTTTTCCCACCTTAATATTAAACAGTGAGTCTTCAAAGCTCAACCACAGAGACACAGAAACACTGCAGAAGCGGCTGTCACACATACACTGGCCCTGTACTGGGAAAATCTTTCAAAAATAATCACATGAACCCAAACATGGAGACATGAATACCGATGTTTTTGTAAAACTCTTCACAATAAATAAACCTGATTTATTTCTCAACATCATCTGTTTCTTCAATACATTCTAAGTGAGATATCCACAGACACCGTTCCTTATAGCGACCATCCTAAAAACATTAGCTGGTAGCTCCTCCCACATGGCGTCAAACCGAGGAACACATTTTTTGTGAATTTGTCGTGCAACCAAAAAATGACGGGGCAAACGAATTTGTCGCACAAATCGTGTTTGGTGTAATAAAACAGTTTTATTATTGATGAATTATCTATGAGGTTTTTTTTGTTTTTTTTTAATAAGAATTTCCTCTCCTCCTATGCAGATTTTGGTCAAAGCCAAAGGTGGGGCCCGGGATACACACTACAGGGGAGATATATTTGAAATATTGCTTTTGTCAATATCATTTTTCATGTTTTTTATTCTTTTTTTAAAAATAATTCAAATATTGACTCAAACCTTATTGATTGGGCCCCTCTTTCCCCCCCATAGCTCCGCCCATGCATCCATTCATTTCTGTATGAAAATAGTTTTATTATAAATAAATTATCAATGAGTTTTCCAAAAGTATGTATTTCTATTGCCATAGAATGGAAAAACATGGATTTTGGCTAAAGCCAGAAAACAAATAATTTGGGGGCTCAAAATAACATTTGAAGTATTACTTATTATTATTTTTTTATTAATATTTAGTTTTTTTAATCTTTTCAATAATGATACAAATACTAACTCAAAAATGAGTGTGTGTGTGTGGAGGGAGGGGGTTGCTGGGGGCCCCCATGGCTTCGCCCATGCGTCATTTCATATTTGTAAGAAGATGTAAACTTCAAATGAAATGAATCCTCCTGTTGGTGGTCAGATTTAATCCAGGGATGACAGTGTGTTCTGTTTTATTCATCTAGTCATCTGTTCCCTTTCAAATCCTCTTAATGCTACAGCCAATGACCTGGTCAGGACCCCATAATGCCCCATTTTGCTGACTGAGAATCGCACAATACACTTCCATTGTCTGCTGAGAGCCATTAGGATCACCGGCCCTGATTGATGATCACTGATGTCAGTTAAAGTTCATCTTGTTGCATTTGTACTCATCCTGGTCCTGGAGGGTTTGGAGAAGATGAGATTTATTTTCAGGGGTTCTTCAACCCCATGTATATTTATGGCTTCATGGACCGCTGGTGAGATGGAGAAAATGGTGTTGGAAGACCTTAAGTCAATGATCCGGTTAGCGCCACTCTTCAAAGCGTTACCGCAAATGTTTTTGCTGCCTCGTGTTTTCCATCCGTTCTGTACGGGCTGCCTCTCACTGGGCTGTGACAGTTCACAGTAAAGTGAGAGTGTTATTCCAGGGTGACTTTACAAAACCTTTGCAATTGTTTACTCAGTTTCTCAGCTCCTCTCATGACTCATGGAGTAATATATTCAAAAAAATAAGCAAAGAAAATGCCAGAAAAATACTCGGTTTTCTCAAAAATATCTCAATTTAGTTCCTGAAAATCATAAAGTGTGAAAAATGTATAAACCCAACAAAATTATGACTAATTTGGTGCAACAATTAGATTGAAGAAACTGGAAACTGCAACTTTGTGAAATTCTATGGATTAACTCTTGCACGCCACGCTCTAGTGGTTAGTAAGGGATAAGTACTCGCTCCTTATTGCTAATGGGTGTACACATGATATGTATGTACTCGTAGTATGTCCACACAAACAACACTTTGGTTGTCTAATTTTTTTTTTCACTTTCAAAGCCACACTCATACTACCCACGACGACACATTTTCAAGCAAATGGTTTCAATGAAAAGTCTATATAATACAACGCTGAGCATTTACAGTCAATATCTCAAATATCAATACTAATAGCAATATTTTACGTAAATAAGGTGGATCTAATCTCAATTGTTTATAATCCTTGTGAAAACATTTTTTTTGTACGTTTCTTAAGTTTTTATTTATTTGATAAACATAAAAACAGAATTAGTACAATGTTTTCAATTAAATGGAGAAAGGTTTCTTAAAATAAAAATCTCTTAAGAAGTAAATTCAAAACAGTCGAGAAACCAAAAGAAACAAAAGTAACACTTACTATTAAGATTCATTAAAAAGCTTTATTAACACATTAACAATCGTTATTAATGTGTTTATAGGGTGTTAGTATGAAATTTGCTACCACAATAAGTCAAATATGGTTTATTAACATACAGTCAGGCCATTGTTCCCAGTGGTCATATTAATAAACTGCTTACAAGATTATCAAAAGTATGAACCATCTTTATAATAATATTTTATTAATAATATAAATAAATAAATCAAAATGTTTAACAATGAAAAAAACAACTGAGAGAAACATAAATAATTTTCACCTTCAAAGCCCTTAGGTAGAACAATACAAACAGGTGAAAAGTAACTATTAAAAAAACAACTCAGCATTTAAATAGAGTGGAAATAGGGTGAACAGTTCATACCTCCTGTATGCTCTTTCTCTGCTGCTGAGATCTCACAGGACTGGTGAGATCGGTGAGGCAGCGACTCAGCTGGGTGCTTTTGGCAGATACAGAAAAGTTTCAAACAAGAGTGGAAATATCGATATCTGCAGGCTGGTATCGATCCAATACTACTTGAGACTGATACTATCAGTATTTTGGACCGACTCACCCAGCACTCTATGCACTCAAATGCTCGTTGTGAGCTTTCATGTTACGAACTCTTATGTTCACTCACCACAACAAACATTTATAGTACTATTTTTAGGGTCTACATACAAAATGTGTCCATTGAACGTGTATTACAAGCAGGACCAGCACTGGGCATAGGCGACCTAGGCGGCTGCCTAGTTCATTCGTTTTTTTTTTTTTTCTGTTTTTCCTTTTTTCTTTTTTTTTTGTTAAACAGTTTGACACAGCACTCATTTCATGTAAAAATAATTTTAAAAAATTAAATGTAAATAAAACAACTCAAAAATTTGATGTAATCAATAACTCCGCAGTGCATCGCCCCTCCCTTCCTGTTATAGGCGAAGGGCACACGCTGTTGCCGCTGTTAGTGCTCATTTAAAACTTTAAGGATGAAAAATGAAAGAGGAGGAAACAGGCTCAAACCAGAGGCCTGTCTATTTTAATTAAATAGAATTACTAGGAAATTCACTCCCTGCTGCATTTGGGTCAAAAAAGAGAAATTTAACCCGCAATCTAGTGTGTTTTTCCCACACCTTTATCAGGTCACATCCCCCTTACTTTCCAATAGATTGTTGGCCAATCACTGGCGCAGAAATTTAGCGCGCATGTCTCCAAACGCAGAGTTACACGGTTTGAGCCCCGACTCTGGCAAATTCAAACGCAAAATTCTTTTTTCTCCCTTCGGTGCCATGAAGTCCACAAGTTAAACCAGGTCAAACTTTGACAGATTTTGACAGAGACTCAACTTTGTCGGTGTCAAGGATTTGAAAATTGACCAAGAAGGAGAAATGACTAATTGCGGTTTGGTTGGATTTGTACGACACCAAGTCTAGAGCTGTGAAAGAAAAAAGCCTAGAGCAAGATTTGCGAGATTTCACACTGAGCCTTTATCAACTCTAGGGGGCGTACATGCACGAGTAAACTATAGAAAAAGATGCCCATTAATACTGGTCCAGTGTGAACACCGTGGGTTCAGGAAAGCACATCACTTCCCTGGTTTGTCTGTAGCTTAGCAGTTACAATGCACCGCAAGGAGCGCACACTTATTATGTGAACAGTACTAATCGGCTCCTTGCGCAGTCTGTAGTGTCTGTAGTGTTTCGGGAATTGAGAAATGGAAAACTTTAGCCTTTTGTTCCAAAACAAACTATAAAATGCTTTAAAAATGGTTCAACATTTTTCAGTACTAACCTTAACTGAGATAGAATATACTATCCTTGGATTTCAAAGAAGCATAAAAGTAGTTTTATATACCTAGAAGAGAAAGACTGAGACTATAGAATTGTGTCTGTAAGGAGGATTTTGTTCTTTGGATGGCGAGTCCTCATAAACGAGTGGCGACACAACCTCCCACTGGGCCCGACTTGATTTGTTTACACTCATGTCAGGGATGTGAGCCAGTTGAAGCAGATATAATGAAGCGATCACCTTGCTCCTCTGTTTCTCTCAGGACTCTCAACACCATTTCTAAATATTCCCATTTTTTTTTAACGGATCAGCCGGATTATCTTCAGTTATTGAATCTTTACTCATCCAGTAAATGTTCTATGCCTTTTTGCTTTACAGCCAAATCATTTCCATTATACTTTTCTTCTCCGAGCCATGATGCTTTTTATCTTTATTTTTTGGTCTTATTTCCATTTCAAGGCGAGAGTCTAGGCCAGTGTGTCTCCAGTGGACAAAGATCTTCAATAAATCATCGATTCCCTGTTGGATTTGCTGTTATTCCCCTTTTCTCTTTCTCTACACCTCTAACCTGTTCTGCTATCTAATAAGGGGACAGAAATCTTATATTTGTTCTTAATTTGTAGTTGCAAAAAAAAATCTTTCGTGGACGACTCCCACCTGGAGCAACCCTCAGGACAAGGACATGTCAAAGCTTCACGTTTGGATTTATCCGTGTGTTTTATTCATGGTCTTCCTGGTTAGAAGCATGAGGATTGGACACTCGGATTATTCAGACCAAGTCTTGTGATTACTCCACACTAAACAGCATCAGACGGAGCAGGCGCTGTAATGACTTGCTGTTTTTCTTCAGCACACCAAATACCGAGGTTGAATAGTACTGAGGGGCCAAATAATGGTCCTGCAAAACACCGTTGGGAAACAAATACTTCTCCTCTCAACAAAGATGAAACACCTTTCTGCAATTCTTGTGATTTTTGGCACATTTTGGTCACTCTAGCCCACATGTGTCAAAGTCGAGGCCCGGGGGCCGGATCCGGCCCTCCAGGTAATTATATCCGGCCCTCCAAATGACTTTATTTTATTGCTATTAATGACCCAACGTTATCTTATTCATATAAAATATTTTTATGGAGAATAAAATATTAAGATTTAAGTTGTTTATTCTGCAAAAATATTCCTGTTTGTTTTATTCAAAGTAATGTTAAAAAGTTACATTTTTAAAGTTTTAAAAATGTTGTTTTAGTGTCTTCAACAAATGTTTATCCTGTTCGACCCTCGACTTGAGGTGTGTTTTGGATTTTGACCCCCTGTATGATTGAGTTTGACACCCCGTCTCTAGCCTAAACTATGGCCCGCGGGCCGGATCCGGCCCACCTCCACATTTGCCCCCCCAAAAGACTATCACATGATTTTTTTTTCTTTTTTTTTTTTTTTTCTCAATCTGGCCAAACAAGACCCACATAGAACATAACTTTTTATTCCACCCTTCTGCAGTCTAAACTATGACGGGAGAGGATAGACTCTTTGTTTGTTTAATTGTGTGAAAGCTAATTAAAAATTCCCACAAAAGTGATTCTCGGCATGTAAAAACTCAATCACACTTTCAGAGATTTCAGCAATCTTGGTATCAAAATGTTCAGCTTGTTTAGGACATTACTGCTTGTATTTCTGTTATTCATAAACATTTTGATATATGGAGCAAAATATGCCCCATAGGAAATGAATGAAAAAGTCTTCAAATGTCAACATTTTAAGTGGATTAGTTACAAGCCTTTAAACATATCAATTTCTTATTCTTTTATAGTAATTTTCCAAAAAGAAAAAATAGTTAATATAATAATATTAACTAATATTTGAGCAATGTGCTAACGTTTTTGGCTAATTTCTGATCTACTGAGGTTTTTATAGGCTAATTTAGAGTTTAGCTTTAATTTTAGCAACATGCTAACGTTGTGTCTAATTTAGTTTGGTGAGGAATTTTAGGCTATTTTGGAGTTTAGCTAGTATTAAGCAATGTGCTAGCTTTTTGGCTAATTTGGCCTCCACTGATGTTTTTCTTTATGCTAATTTGGAGTTTGTCTATTGTTTAAGCAACGTGCTAACCTTTGTGGCTAATTGCTTTCTACTGAGGTTTTTAAAGGCTAATTTAGAGTTTAGCTTATATTTTAGCAACATGCTAACGTCATGTCTAATTTAGTTTTGCTAAGGAATTTTAGGCTATTTTGGAGTTTAGCTAGTATTAAGCAATTTGCTAACTTTTTGACTAATTTGCCCTCTACTAGCGTTTTTCTTTATGCTACTTTGGAGTCTAGCTATTATTTGAACAACATGCTAATGTTGTTGGGTTATTTGTTTTTTTACTGATGATTTTTTAGGGCAATTTAGAGTTTAGCTTCTATGTTAGCAACAGGCTAACATTTTTGACAAATTGAGTTCACTGAGAAATTTTTGGCTATTTCGGAGTTTAGCTATTATTTAAGCAACAATCTAGCTTTATTTTGGCCAATTTAGCATCTACTAAGGTTTTTTTGGGCTAATTTGGAGTTTAGCTCATATTTAAGCAATAACCTAAATATTTTTTTACAAAATTGGCATGTATTAGGGATTTTTAAGCAATTTTACTACAATTTTTAAAAAATGTAAGTAAGTTTTCATGTTCTTTCTTAGTTCTTAAAACAAAATTTCCAGTCTTTTAGCAAGTTTAACATTTTGCTAATAGCTTTAGCATTTTCATCAAATCACTTAGCAATTAAAGTAAATTGTGTCACCATTTTCAGCAAAATCATCTTTAGCAACTTCTTTTAGCGATAAACATTCGCACTAGCATTATCGCAGTTATAAAACGTGTAACTTGTAAGAAGTTTTTTAGTATTATTTTTTCTGTACAAATGACTAAAATTAATTATTTAAAATTTGGCTTTCTGGAAAACTATAACTGTTTACGTTCAGACACACCCTGTGATTCTTACACGTTTTCTGTTAGCGAACAAATTGATCCCGGCCCCCCATCAGAGAAGAAACCAGTTATGTGACCCTCACAAGGAAACATTTGGAGACCCCCGCTCTAGCTGTACAGTTTATAGGATCTTTTTTCTATTTCAGTCATTAAAAGGCTGTTTCTTTGAATGGCAACTCATTAGGAAAATCAAATTATTTCTAAATTTCTGACCTCCCTATCTCACGATTTCCAATTTTCCTTCTACTGCTTTTATCACAAAGGATAAGAGGGTGTTAATTAATCTCACTCATCCATTTAGTAGCATAATCCGTAATGGGATCAATGCACCCGCAGACGTTCTTTGAGTCTCCCTGTAAAACGAACCGGGTTACATGTCAGAGGAGAACCTTGACGTGAAAGAGCAAAGGACCTTGTTAGGCAGAATGTGCTCTTCTGAGGGGAAGTCAGACATTTCTTGCCGAAAATGACAAGGAAGAGAAGCAGACCGACCATGTTCTGCACTTTTATGACAACATAACAAGAGTGAACAAGTGAGATCAGTCCTGATCCTTCCTCTGACCAGCCTTTGGATTTTTTTCTTTTTCTTCTTTTTTTTTTGGTGATGTGTTCTGAACATTTGAACATCAGAGGCTGGTGAAGGTTCCCCTCACCAGTACAGGAGCTTTGAAATCGTGTATTTCATGAAACGTACATCTTCTAAGGCCAAACAAAAGAAAAAAGGAAGCCACAAAAGTGCTGGTTTTACTATTTCAATATTTTGCTACCTTTATAAAGTCCAGTACACAAATATTAAAGTTCTATTCTCCTCTATTTCTAGCCATAAGCAGCATCTCACACGTATGTTAACACGGTTTCATTTTCCTTTGAGAATCATTTGTGAAACAGTAACAGTAATGTTTTATTCAAAGCCTGGCTTAATAATACATGACATTTTGCCTGATTAGTGTGTATATCTGCGCGTGTGCTTCATGGATTTTTTTTTTTTTTTTTTAATTGGTTGACAGAGCCGGCCCGCTGACCAGTCTCACATACACATATTAAACAAAAGGAGGAATCACAGAGGTGATCAGTCAAACCAGTCTGACGCAGCACTTTAATGGATGCTTTCCTTTCCGGAGGATTCCGGTGTGATAATTTTGGAATGTTTTATCCGAGAAAACTAAAAAATACTGTAAAAATGTGTTAAGCACCAATTCTGCCAAAAAATCTAAATAAATAGATTGATCACGTGGCTGGTTAACAATATCAGGGGACTCACATGAACAAAAAGCAATGTTTTTGAGTTCTTTTTAGTTAGTCTCACTCGGTCAGGTGCTTATTAATGCATAGGAAGTTCTATATATGCACATTTGTACAAAACCTGCAGAGATGTGAAGCAAGAAAACAGTTTTATAGGGCTGGAGAACAGGATTGTTATCATTACTGGAGCTGCACATCATGAGCACACAGATGGTTTTTTCCTATATTTTCAAGATTTAAACAATTTTATTTTAATTAGTCAAAAATATGGCAATGACCAACAGACAGCATGTTTAAAGCCCATTTATAGATCTTAACAACCAAAAAAAGTTGACTGAGGGTTTGGTTACCCTGTAAGTGTTGCACACTTCTCACTCGTCAGAATCTATTGGAAATACCAAATTTTGGAGAGTTTCTAGAACGTCAACACCATTGACTGTAAAAACAATGGACACAGTGAGGTGTGACATCCCCCATAGAAAAGGCCTTACCTGTTGCAAAATCAGGTCAAATCTATCATCATTACTTCCTGATTTTGGGGCTGCCATTTTGGAACCCGTCGACTGGTCCGAGTCGGTCTCAGTAACGTTTTTAGAGGAACTCCTGTCGCCAATCGTGATTGAGCTTGTTAGAAGTCCACATCCTTTCCATTAAAGCGGCTCGGGAGAGTGTTTGAGGTTGGGCCAGCGGGCACCACATGCTTTTACTGAGGCATCTGATTGATCAGGAAAAACTTGCCATAAAGAAAACAAAATCTTTAAAAAAAATTGTATTAGAAAGAAGATATTAACCCTATATTTGTATCATATTTGATACACATAATTCTGAGACTTTTATCTCATTAACATTATCAAAACCTTCCTTAAAAACCCATTGTACATGACTTGGTCCATGTTTTCTGCTCTGCAGTGCATTATCATTCCACTAGGGGGCAGTAATAGGGCTTTTCTTGCTCGTTTCAAAATGGCTGCCTCCTTGACAACTCAAGAACACTTTTGGCGGGAAAAAGTTTTGCTAATTTTCAACACTTTAGGTTGAGATTAGCTCATCTATTGTTATTCTTTTTGCTAAATGGCTACTTGCTGTTTTGAAAAAAAAATCAAAATGTGTTAATAATTATTAAATTTTAATACAGTTCCACCATGTTAAAAAATGTGTGGAACAAATTTGAGACAATGGCTAAATACAGTGCTTTTTCCTAATCAACATTTTTTGAAAGTCGCACATTGTATCATGATTGATATTTAAATATCAGTAAAAAAAAACTTGGATTTTCTTTCAATTCTTTATTGTAGTGGCCTTTACAGGGTTAAGAAAGAATCGTAATTGTGACTGTTTATTTCTCAATAGAAGTCTATTGGATTTTGACTTTTTGGAACCAGCGGGTACTTCCTAATAGGAACACAAGGGGGGAGGGGTTGATATGTCCATTGTTTCTACAGTCAATGGTCAACACTGGAGCTAAAACTCTGTTTAAAGGGTTAAACGCTTCTCCAAATACATAGATTTCTCCAATATTTTCTCACATTTCTCTCTGTTCTATAAATCATGTTACCAACTTAGCGGTAAATTTTGTAATTAGTCCCCCCCCCCCCACAACGTCTAACTCAACCCAACGCCCCTACCTTTGATCAGCCGAGTGAACCGTAGCAACCGAACGGCTGGCAGCCTTTTTTGCAAATGGGTTTGCTGTGTTCACTGCAGGCCCTCGACGAAATGATTCATTGATGACGACGTCGTCTAACATACAATGTTAAACAGTCATGGAAATAATTTCAGCCCGATGAGTTTCTGTGTTCATCTGACAAAACAAATTAGTCACATACAGTAAGACGAACAACATGCAGATCTGGTTTGTTTTTCTTATGGAAAAATGACCTTTTTTTATACTTTGATGCATTACAGCTTTCTTTGATGATTATTTTAATAACGTCAATGGCAGATATCCATTCTAAAAGATTTCAGCTACATTAGAAACAATGAAGAATGCAGATATCATAAAAAGGAGGGGGAAAAAATCCTCACCGAGACATCCAAAGTGTTTAACACACATTTATCATTTGTGCTACGTTTCTTTCAACGCTTCCAACAGGGAAGTACACCCCTCGACACATGAGACACACAGTGTGTGCGTGGTGCAGCCACGTCATGCCGCAGCTAAAGGTCTACAGGTTTGTTGATTCGAAGTGACATTTCACACACACAGTTCACGGTGTGGCTCAAGGGATGCCTTCCCCCTGTGTGCATCACCTGTCCTCCTACATTAGAGCCTGTCACGTTACTGACACACCTCAGAGCTGCACACTGTGCTAACAATCAGGACAGATATAGGTCTATCCATACTCCTTTTGAATGTCATGAATAGAAATTAAAAATGGGGTAGATCTTAGTTGGATATTTAAAAATAAGTCAGTAGTCGGCCCAGATATATCCAATATTAAGAGTGTGGGTGTTAAATCATGCAACAATTTCCTGGAGTGGGTTCTCTTAGATGATCAGTACAAATCAATAACCGCATCAATAACCCACATCTCAAGCCCAGTGAGAAACTATGTGAGATAATGAGCTCCTAAGAATTGTAGAATCAGAGCCAACGCTTATTAAAGCGATCCAAGTGGCATGTTGTGGCCCAGCGTCTCTCTGAGAGACTTCTCTCTTTAACAGTCATCCATCTCAATACGCTGTTAAGTTGAAAAAGAATAACAGGAAGAGTCGGAGCTCTCTGATTGCAGTTTTTGCAGCTTCTAAATGTCCAAACAAATGAACAGTTCTTCATTGCAGTGTATGCCAAGCAATGTTTGTTAGTATTTGAAAATTATTTCCAAATATTTGCCACTTGTGTGATTTCGCCATCCATACGTCATTACCAAATCCGAGTTTGTGATTAGTCAAAGTTCAACTTTCAATGCACGTTTGGTACGTAGAGTTAAAAAATGGTAGTAGAAATTTCCATAGCTACATGCTGACGTGGGAACTCTGAAACCCGAAATGCACATACTGTCTACAGACTTTTAATTGAAAGTGGTCGCTTGAACATGCTTTGCAGAGACCTATTGTCACAAACGGGAAGACAGCTGGTTCCACGTGCAGCAGGTTTATTAGTTCAAACAGGAACTAAGCACAGCTAAAAGTCCACAAAGCTAAATCAGTGTCAGACAGGCAGAGGTCAATCACGAGCATCTAAGAGGAGAGTAGAGATGTCAGGGTCAGGGCAGGCGGCAGGCATTTGGAGCTAGAGCAGGGTTTAGAAACAGAAGATCAGTTCCAGATAGAAACGCTCAGTAATGCATGCAGAATGGCACAAACAATACTTCGCACTGAGTGAGGCTCTGTGCTTAAGTGTACTGTGGGTGATTGGCAAATGAGAGTCAGCTGAGCAGCATGTAAGAACTGTGTGCTGGGGTTGCTGGGAGATGAAGTGCATTCAGTACTCTGGAGACTGCTCCCGCTGGTGACCAGAGGGGGAGACAGAGCTCTGATTCCAAACAGCTATATCAGGGATAGGCAACTCCAGGCCTCGAGGGCCACATTCCTGCATGTTTTCTCTGGCATGTTCCGATTGGCTGGACACACCTGAACCAGACAATCAGTCATGAATAAGGCTTGGATATCTAGAAATCATGCAGACACTGGGGCCATCGGGGCCTGGACTTGCCTATCCCTGACCTATAGGAATGTAGCTTTAGAGGTTTTGTTTGAAACATCAAGAAGATCAAGAGAAATTCTTTGTTTTTCTTTTAAAAAGGACATTTATTTTTAATAAAAACAGTAATAAGTTTATAATAAAAAGTTTGAAATAACCAATCCGGAGCATCGCTCCAGGTGGAGAACAGAGTGACGTAGGGCCTTCTAGAATGCAGGGACAGACAAACTAAAAGGCATTTAATTGTGATTGGCTGAGAAAAAAGATGACTATCTAGCTATTGGTTCAAAGTGAAGGCTAAATTGATAATAGTGGGAGTTACGTAACAACCCAGCAAACCTGTAAGTTGGATGATTTTTCTTATAGAAATTGTGCCAAAGCTTCATTCAAGCAACTTGTATTGGTCAGCAAAGGTGAAGTAGAGGGGGGCGCAGGGATGTCCTATGCCGAGGGTGTCCAAATCCAGGCCTTCTACTGACTTTCTAGAAACTTTGTCTTATCTGCTACTGATAACCTGGATCAGGTGTCTTCAGCCAATAAGGAGCTTTAATGGCAGGCTGGTGTCCTTACATCCTTATTGGTGTCATATAATGAAGGCCGGACACAAACTGTAATTATTCATCTGTCCTTCATGATCAGATTTCAAATGGCTGACACTTCCGTGGATTAAAAAGACAACATCCAAACATCATCGCCAAAATAGAGTCTCTGATTGGGCAAAGTTCGACCTGGTTTAACTTGTAATTTAAGTTTAATGGGTTTGTTTTGTGCTTGGAGCCCAAAAAAGGTCATAGAAAGTTGAATGTGGAAGCCTAAAACATGCGTTTATGTAGACATTTTATTGAACGTGGTCGATTGAGAGCACCAAGGGGGATGTGAACATACCTTAAGATGTAGTTTACCCTCAACCCAACCATATAGGTGTCCAAAAACATTTTTTTTTTAATTTAGAAGCAATTTTCTGTTACATGTATTTTATTTCCATTTGGGATCATTTCTGAATTAATAATAATAATAATCCTTTAAGACTAAACAACATTTTTTATTAAGTATTTTAAAAAATATATATTTTTTGTGGATTTGAAGAAAACAAAAAAAATCGTTTCACCTATAAGCTTTCGAACAAGTGCCTTGTGTGTCTAATTAAGTGGGAGGAATGTCTTACAAGTTTAGTTAAAGAGCAGCTCATCTGATGCTCATTAGCTCATTGACACAAACAAATATCTGTAGTGCTCTGAATCAATTACACTATACTGTCTGTTTGTCTGTTATGTTAAACTAAGCGGAGCTACTCGTGACGGTGCATGCTGGGATACTCACCATGACAGGCATCACTTTCACTTAGGAGGAAGAAAGCACACAACACTTACAGACAACTACAGAAGATATGAGCCTCGCTGGAGTTACTGAGCATCTGAATTAGAGAGCATTAAGCATTGCTCGTCAATAACGGGATCAAAAATCTGGATTGAAGATCTCAAATTACGCTAAAAGACAATGATGGCATCAGAAAGAGGAAGTAAAAGCAGATGCTGTTGTATCTTATTACCTTTAGGAACAGGGGAGGTAAATAAAACTATTTTGCAGCTTGCAAAGCAATTTAGCCCTAAAGAGATTGTTTTTGACCCTATTTTTGTTCAAACCAAACATAAAATGAAACAAAGATGTAATTACTTTTCGCTTATTTTCTTTTTTTTTTTTTGC
>NC_050530.1:6690275-6694581 GCF_002922805.2 Oryzias melastigma | reverse complement strand
TTTGATATAAACTTTATATAAATTTGATATAAAATTTTATATAAATTTGATATAAAATTTTTTATAAATTTTATATAAATTTGATATCAAATTGTTACATCATCACTATGGAATGTGCAGGTCAAAGGTCACCTGTCAAAATGAGTTTGATGGAAAGGTAATACTACATCTCTCTCACCTTATTTTTTTTTTACAGTGAAATACTGGCACGTTTGTCATTGTAAATTTTATTGTAAAATTAACAATATTTTTTTAAACTGTGTACTTCGGGGCAACTTATGCGTTCTTTTTAATGTATTTTTTGGCTACTGCGATTCATACTCCGATGCGACTTGAGTGAAACATTTTTAGAGGATATAAAGGAATCAAATATTTTATATTTCTTAACATCTCAGTTAAATTCTCTTAGATACCTGCAGTATTTTGAAGGGCAAAATGAAGTACCTGCTTGAATTAGTCTGAAAACGTAAAATGAATGAAAGAAATTTTAAGACAATAAACTATACGTCCTTGGTTCTTTTCAACAGGTTGAATGGATTTGACGCTAATAATGAGTGCAGCCATTAACACGAGTGATTATATCTGCATATGATTGTGCCAAATAACTGTAACCATCATTTTTACCACTCGCAGGAAAAGAAAGTGAAAATGGACTCGAACGTCTTAAGCTTATCCAGGTACGACAGGAGCCAAGTAAATATGCTTTTATAAGCAGCCGCTCGGCCTTGTGGGAAGCCGCTTTATGCAGGAAGATATGCAACGCAGAGGACACGATGATTGTGGTAAGGAAAACATCATTGTGAGAATCTGCTGGATAACAGCACAGATGGGAGGAAAAGTAGCACCCTGATGATAGCACTTCAGCTGTCAAACTGTCACATTCAGTTTAACTGGCACAGGGGCCACCCACCCTCTCTGTTTCGAACGGATGGGCGGGTTGACAGACGAGGAGCTAATTTGCTTCAGTTTCTGAAAAATCTGGAATCAGCAGGAATTGTATACCTGGGCAGTTTCAAAACGATGGTAATTGACAAAAAAAAAGCTTTTATATAGACGTGTGAAATTTGACACGTTAATGCGAGATTTATAGAACATAATTTGTGCGTTAATGTGAAAAACGTAAACTTTTTTTTACATTCTGTGATTAAGATTTTATTGCATTGAAGCGATAATACATCATTTATTTTTAGGTTTTGGACAAAATCGATCTTTTGTTTGAGTAAATAAGTCAATCTGACGTCTGTAAAGCAGAGCAGGATACCTGCTATGGTGGGCGGAGCCAAATGGAGCTGTTTGCTATTAGAAATCCAAAGAGAAAACCGACCATTATTTTATTTTGGGATAGGGACCGACATGAATTTTCCACAATAACAAACACCGGTGTTGTCTAAAAATATCGGAAACTCCGCGGTTCACCGCGAAGGTCCACCGAATGGACAGACACGCCCCCTAGTGAGAGCAGATTATAGCCAAGCCGACCTGAAATCCAGCTGGATCAAACTTCTCCCAAAAAAATGCTTTATTATTTTCACAAACACGATAGAGAAAATTTATGAGAAAACAAGAAAAAGCTGAAAAAAATTTCAAAAACAGAATTCCTTGAAAAATGTCAGATAGATGGAAGTGAGAAATTCTTATTTTTTGAGCTTCCTGGTTTGATTTTAGCCTGATTTTTTTTGTTTTTTCATTCAAAAACATGTTGATTGGTTTCTTGACAAATATTATTATTGTTGTTTTTGTAAAATTACATCTAAAACTTTAATTATATGTTGTAAAAACTGTTTGTTAAACATTATTGGGGTTTCCACAGCAAAACAAATCCCTTTTTTCCAGATGTAATTTTCTGTATTTTACATGATTTTATGTCTAGTGTGTGAATACAACATGAAAAAATGACAAAATAATGGTAGTGTCACATTAACGCGGTTGGGCTGATCAAAATGTTACCAAATAATCAAGTGGGTAGTCTTTCAAATTAAACTTACAGAGTATTTAAAAATAGAAAAAAACTGAGTTTTAGACCCTTAAAGGGTTAAAAAACAATGTTATGTGTGACTTTATATTGTGATTATTTGCAGATAATAAGTGGCTGGCAATTATTGTAACAAAAAACAAAGAAACAAATGAATAGCAGTTAATCGCGATTAATTTTTTCCAGATTAGCGATTAATCAGGTAATTTTTTTAATCGATTCCCGACCCTAATTTCCATTTAAAAAAAATGTTGATTAGTTTGTTGACAAATGTTATTCTTGTGGTTTTCATAGAAATACACTTAAAACTTTCATTCTATGATGTAAAAACAGTTTATTAAACATTTTTGGGGTTTCCATAGCAAAATGAATTCCATTTTTCCAGATGTAATTTTCTGTTTTTGCATGATTTTATGAGTAGTGTGTGAATACAATATAAAAAAATAACAAAATAAAGGTCGTGTCACATTAATGCGGTTATGCTGATTAAAATGATACCAAATAAGAAAGTGGGTAGTCTTTCAAATTAAAATGACAGAAAATTCACAAGTAGATACAAACTGAGTTATAGACCCTTAAAGGGTTAAAAATAATGTCATAAAAGTACAATTTTGCATGTGATTTCATATTGTGCTTATTTTTCATGATATTAAGTGGTGGACAAATACTGTAACAAAAAAAATTATTGGAATTAATCGCAATTAATTTTTTCTAGATTTGCGATTAATTAGTTAATTTTTTTAATTGATTCCCAGACGTACTTTTATAGTAAATCTCATGGAAACATTAAGATACTTTTTCCTATATTTTCTCCACCAAAAAAATCATTAAACAACCTCCAGCAGTGACTTCACACATGGATAAGAATTCAAAGTTGCCATGTCAACAAGACCTGCCTCTGGAAACGTGGGGGGGGGCACTCCTTTTTAAATTGGTCCTGTCATTTACTGACGATTAATATAAAACGCTTTCTTCCACATACCGATTTATATATATTTATCTGCGGGTTTTTAACGCGCAGAAATCTAAAGGAGGACTCATCAGTGCAAGATCTATGACACGATCGTCGGTTGCAGTCGCCTCGTGACACGCTGCGGATGCTAATATTCACTTTGAGCCGCTGCACCCTCCAGTGACAGCTCGGCTGCTGGATACCCCCATGCTGAAGCCAGGCAAAAAAATCATTTTTTTTTAAACAGGAAACCTTTTTTTTGATGAATGGGGCGTGTGTGCAGCAACAAGAACATGAACGACATGCTTTTTGGAGGGAAAGAGGATGTGAACGTGGGGATAAAAACAGCACTTAACTTAAGCGATAAACTTGACGCATTATTTGAGTTTGAACCCAGAAGGACTTCAAAGGCTGCGAGTTGGAGTATCTCTCCTCCTGCTCCTTAATTTCCACCAGTAACCATCATGGTTTATGTTGACAGAATATTAAAGAGGCTGGCAGGGGGAGGGTGGAGGAAGGGTACATTCATCACTCCATCTCCTTCTCAGAATGTATTTCCCTCCCTGTGGGCCGCTGCATTTATGAATGACATCCAAGTGAGCAGACTCGCACTTATCGCTCTGCGGGGATTTCATCTTATCACGGCGAATATACAGATCATCTGTTTTTTTCAAAACACGTTTTCCTCTGTTAGTGAAAAAAATAAAAAATAGTGTTTTTCTATTGTGCTGCTGCACCGTATCGCCACAATTTTACCCTTTAACTGCTCAACCAAACGATGGAAACATTTAGAAAACATGTTTTTAAAAATATTGATTGTGTGTATTACTCCCCGGCCCAGGGGCCGGATCCGGCACTCCGAGTAATTCTATCTGGCCCTCCAGATCATTTTATTTTATTATTAATTGCCCCAATGTTATCTTTTTACTTAATTTTGACAAAAAACATTTTTATGGAGAGTAAAATATTAAAACTTATTTAAGTTTTAAGTTGATTTATTGTTGAATAATATTCCTGCCTTAAATATGTTAAAATATTACAGTTCTAAAGTTTTTAAAAATTGGCATTCTTCTATCTTTTTAGACTATTTTGACATTTACTAAGATTTTTTAGGCTATTTTGGAGTTTCGCTAATATTTCAGCTACATGCTAGCTGTTTTGGCTAATTTACGCTTTTTTTTAAGTTTTTTTTTTGACTGTTTTGGAGTTAGGCTAATATATACATGTTAACATATTTTTAGCGTTTTCAGCTTTTATCAGCTTCAGCGTTTTTTTTGACTGTTTTGGAGTTAGGCTAATATATACATGTTAACATATTTTTAGCGTTTTCAGCTTTTATCAGCTTCAGCGTTTTTAGCTTTCAATTTCAGCATCTTCAGCGG
>NC_050530.1:6675559-6686317 GCF_002922805.2 Oryzias melastigma | reverse complement strand
ACTTTTATGCCAGAACTAAAAAACACCGGCAAACAGGAACTCGCGCTTTTAAAAGGGAGGCGGGGCTTTGTTTTTCTGCAATTTGATTAGTTGGGCTGTCACATCAGTCAAACGTGGCTCTAATTTGATTGGATGTTGGGCCGACACACACTAATGTACACATACACAGACAGAGAGGCCGTGGCGCGGCTTTTTCTCGATATACTTTATAATATACTTTATAATCCGTGGA
This sequence comes from Oryzias melastigma, assembly GCF_002922805.2. NCBI lineage: Eukaryota > Metazoa > Chordata > Actinopteri > Beloniformes > Adrianichthyidae > Oryzias > Oryzias melastigma. The sequence continues at coordinate 6,686,085 of NC_050530.1, read as the reverse complement.
TTTGGGGGAAAAATAGCAAGTCTTTCCGAGTCAGAGGGCTAAAGTCCGAGTCAAGTCACAAGTTATGTATATCAAAGTCCGAGTCAAGTCACGAGTCAGAGGTAGGAAAGTCCAAGTCGAGTCTAAAGTCGTCAAATTCATGACTCGAGTCTGACTTGAGTCCAAGTCATGTGACTCGAGTCCCCACCTCTGGTGAATTGTATCAATTTTGGAAATTATTATCAAGACGGAGGCCTGTTAAGTATCTATATCCAAATTTACCCAAACAAAATTATCGCGATTAATTAATTACAGACATTTTAGCACTTTTTTAGAATTTTGCGTTAATCACTTGCTTCTGTGAAGTCCGTTCATGTCTGATAATGCACACCTGGAAGGGCATTATCCTGCTCACAACATAGTCATTTACAATAAATATATATTTTAAATCAATTATTACAATTTTTCTCCTGTTTTAATGTTAAGTTTAAATAATTCTTCACAAAAAGTGGACCATTTAAAACGCAGTCCGACACATTGTCACGGTTACAGCTCCAGCATGTGCGCACTCACCAAGAACAAAAACATTATTTCAGAGGGAAAGTTCACCTTTTCCCACATGTTTTTCTCCAGATGATGAAGCAAAAGTTTGCCTCAAAGAAACAAAGTCTAAATAATTTAATTCCTCCGGTGTCACATCGTCGTGTTTCATTTCCTCTTTATCTTCGCTATTTCTCATCTGCTTCATCCCAGTCTTCAAAATGATCCAATTCACCAAACAGATTAAAGGAAACTATAAAATCACTCAGGTCTTTTCTACTGTCTTGCTGTTGTGATTAACTATGGAATAAAGTTTGTCCGGATATGTCTGATGATATTAATGAGAAGGTCGTAGTCAATAATTTTTGATTGCTACTGTTTTTTGATGTTTTTAATTAGAAAACTCAGAACCTGCTTTTTTTAAGATTGAAAACCAAATCCCCTTTGGTGGTGTAAAAGTAAAGGTTGAAGTCTGTTATAATGGAAAATGTTGTAGTTGTTTGACAAATTTAAATGTAAATATCTCAAAATGAGGAATTAGGATTAATTACGATTAATTATTTGCTCAAAAAAATGACTTCATTAAATAACAGAACCCAAAAGGAAGAGAAGTAGCCAAACAAATATAATTAAATAAATAAGTAGTGCTGAAGTTTTTACCACAAACTGTTCCAAAAGCCTGTTCAAAAGGGAGTGGGAGGAAGTCAGAACGTAAGTGGGAGGAAGTAAGAGCTTAAAAGCAGGGTTTCCGTTTTTGGTTTACACACAGCTTGATTGTATTTCTCGGTAAGACTCCCTCATTATGCGTCTTGAACCATCCTTTAACCACAGTTACGTCGTGGCCGTGAACTCATACAATACAGTATTCATTAATGCATGTTCATGGCCTGCAGCCATGCTTAAGTGGGCGGTACATGTCAAAGTAGCATCCACATGGACCCAAGAATTCCTAGCAGAAGACATCTCAAAGCACAACGCTGCCTCCATCTATCTATTCCTCCATCCCTCTTTCCTTTGGCTCATTTAGAGTCAGGTTGTGGGGGCAGCAGTCTAAGCAGAAATTCCCAGACTTCTCTGTCAACAGACGTTCCCCAGCCAGGCGAAAGACAGCCGTGACCGAGACAGTGTCTCCTGCGGTATCCCAGGGGCTCCTGCCTGGTGGGACACGCCTGGACCACCAACCTAGGGAGGCGTCCAGGTGGCGTCAGAACAGATGCTCAACTGGCTTCTCCCTTGTGAAACAGCAGGAGGTATAACTCCAGCTGACTGAGCTCCTCATTCTATCCACCTTAAAGAGGAAACAGGCCACAATATACCTTTTTCCCAAATGCTTTACTGCAGCTGAATGATTTTTTATACTTTTATACTAGGTTACACTTTCATACTTTGCTTCATTTTTACATTAACCCACATGGAGATAAACCCACACCAGTTCTAACCAGTTCGGGGCCACAAACAAAGCTATATGTTATGTTGCTGGGAGTAGCAGGGGGCACTGACCACTCAAAATGTAGATTTGACTCTAGTGGTTTGATACATATTGGCATAAATAGGCATCAAGGGGTTCAACTCCTCCATCTACCCCTAGGACTCCAAAACTGGAGCATTCTAACGCCTGAATTTCTAGTGTTTTTCCATTCAAGTTGATGCTAAATTAAGGGAATCCCTGGATTAAATGGTTTGTTGTGAATTAGCAACATACGGCCTGAAGGGACTAATTCTCCTCTAAGTTCCAAACCTCCCCAGAGCTTATCCATTGATAAAATCAGCAGAACCACATCATCTGCATAAGACAGGACAGAAACTGCCTCTACAGCTTTGAATACTTTCTCTGTGTATACAGTCTAAAGCTGTTGTAGTTTCTGCAGTTGACAGGAGTCATTTCTGAGCAGCAGCTATGATGCATTCTGACACTTTCTTCATCATTGACTTCTTCTATAATTTAAGAATCAGTAGCTCAACTGAAATTCCCATCACTGATGACTTTAGAGAAATGCCCTTTTGTAAACCAGGGACGCCTCAGTGAAGGCTGTAATCAAGTCTTCCACTCATCACCATTCCACTATGTGTCAGATTAGCTCCAACACTTGTTTGGAAATGTTTCCCTTTAAGAGATGAACTATGGAAACAAAGTATTGACTTGCATCTCTCACCTGCTGAGACCCGAAGGTGTAATCAGATTACCTGTCAGCTGTTGTGATGTTGTGCAGGATTCTTTCATGTTTGCACAAGACATGATATGAGATGATGAATAAAGACTGTGTAAAAAGATTTTTAGCTTATTACTCTCAGTAAACAGCAAGAACTATTGTGATTGACTCATGATTGTGCATGTTAAAGGGCCTATAGCATGCTATCCTTAAGGCTTTCAGAGTAAACTCTATCCATATATGTAATAATATATTACCTTTGGCACAATAAAGAACACATATTTGATTAAATATACGTTATTTATATCAGGCATTTTTCTACAGTCTCTTAGGGACCGCCTTTCTCTCCTTGTGGGTCATGATGTAAACCTAGAGTCAACCCCCGCAGTGTGTCTGTGTTATGCCCACGAAAGAATGAGAAGAAAATAGAAAAAAATGAAAGAGTTTTGGTGATCTCCGCTGCTTTGTGGAGAAAGTGGGCGTGTGTGTGTTAACCTGGGGGTGGTGCTGGCTGCGGAGACTCCTCCTGGAAGGGGCTGTTCCCCATGTTTATGCACATGAACGTTGATTGGGAGGGGCTGGTGCTCAGAGAGCAGGATTGGAGAGATAAATTAACAACTGTTTGGGGTGTTTTTGGTGAGGAATTAACATTATAATACACTTGAGAACTCAAAAAAAGTTAATTGTGTTGAACAAATTAAAGTTGCACGTTGAGTTTTGGTCAACTAAAATGAAAATATACGTCATTTTCTAGGGCATAGATTCCACAGAGCGCCATGTAGTTCATTAGATTTTCACCTCTGAGTTGTGGCGGGAAGCATTGAGCAACCTTGCCTCCCTTTCCCGCCACACTAAACCTTTGTGCGATTCAAGACTATTCAAGGGAGTGGTGACATCTGGAGCCATAGACATGTACCATCACTTAACAAATTGAGGTGTTGACGCCACCCATAGAAAGTGCCTTATCTTAAAGAGGCTAGTGCTGATAGCTGAAGATACTGAAATTAACATCTGAAAAAATTGAAGCTGATAGCCAGCTGAAATATTAGCTAAATGCCAAATTAACCTAAAAAACTAAAAAAAAAAAAAAAAAAAAGCATAGGTTTGCCAAAAAAGCTAGCATGTAGCTGAAAAAAATAGCTGAAGTTCAAAATATCCTAAAAAAAAGTTTAAAAAAAGGCTAAATTAGCCAAAACAGCTAGCGTGTAAATATTAGCCTAACTCCAAAACAGCTACATGTAGCTGAAATATTAAACTTCAAAATAGCCTAAAAAATCTTAATAAATACTAAAACAGTCCAAAGGGCTAGCAAAATGCCAATTTTTAAAACTTTAAACCATAACTTTTTAAAATAATTATGAATAATAAAAATATTATTCCATAATAAATCAACTTAAACCTTGAATAAATGTCACTGTTTTGCTCTCCATAAAAATATTTTTTGTTAAAATCATACAGGTTAGAAATCAGCGCAAGAAAAAATCGGGCCATTAATAACAATAAAATAAAATGATCTGGAGGGCCAGATAGAATTACGATCCGGCCCCCGGGCCTTGACTCTGACATGTGATTTAAGTCATATCTCAAAGGTTTTTCTACCTCAGAATGGTTAAATTTCCCTCACCTCTTCCCAACAGAATTCTTTTAAACTTTGTAAAGCACTCGCTCTGTCAACAAGTCACCATCTCACAAATTCTAATCTGGGGCTGTGACTCCTCTAAGTACCGTCTAGGTGGTCAAACGCAGCCATTACGCCGTTTTAGGTGGTTCTGGCCTCAGCTCACACTCCCATCTGATTTATTACAGCAGTTGAGAATCCATTAATTTTCTTTTCAAACTGGAGAGATAAGGACCAGAAAGCTTGAAATCCCCGCTTATCATACCCTCTCGAAGATCACCTCTTCAAAAAAAAAGAAATCTGATTTTAGGTTTATCAGGAGAGTCTCCAGCATCTCCTTGGCATGAGTTGTCATTCTTGGGTCAGCTAGTTGACCTCGGGTTGCGCCACCTGCTGCTCCAATCCTCCGGCCTCCCCGAGGTGTCTCTTGTCTGTGATTCATGCTCTTATCTTCCCAGTGCATACAGTGAGGTGGACCGCACAGACACAGGTCACAGGACCAATCGCGTATACACATCTGAGTGAATTATTCAAATTGCCAAGAGCAAGAGGGGCGTTCAACCTTTTCCTGTTACGTGAGAGGAATAGCTTGTAAAGCGGCAGTTGCTGCGGATCAGACGGCCATTTACTCAGGACAAAAAATGTAATTTGTTCCCATGTATTTGATTTTGTAGTAATGGCCTAACAGTTATTTGGTTACGACCTGGTGTCCACCTTACACTGTGTGCAGCTGAAATTAATGGAATCATAATGAGCGCCGGTTCATGGGATCCAAATGAAAGACATAGATCATTTCTGGCCTCTTTTATTGTCATAAGAGCATCTATGTGTGGAGGTGTTGACACAAGGCAGCAGAGAAAGAACGACAGCAGGAAGAAGGTCTGAGCACGCTAAATGCCAGAACTAAAGGTACCAGGGTGGAAATCTATTACATGGTTGGCTCCCCTAATTGATATCCACCCCTGTATAAACATAGATAACACTTGCAGCATTTTTCTTTTTTTTTTTTGCAAAGGAGGCTTTTAAATGACAAAAAACTCTTTTTTTTTGGTCTTTTATCAGAAAAATATGCAACTGTGTCAAAAAAATGTTTACGGTTATCACATTTTTATATATTTAGCTACAAAAATGAAAAATAAGACCTCACAGATTGTGACCTGAAAACTCTTCTAAAAGGATCTATTTGTCTAAAGCATAAAATGCACTCCCCATTATAGACTCAAAAGTCTTGCTAAGAATAATGCAAAGTCTGCACTGTCACATAAATCATAATTTACACATAAATGAGGGATATGGCTACTCAGATTGAACAAAAAATCTTTGGAAAATGCAGGCTGAAAGGTGGAAGCAGAATGATTAACTAAAATGAAACTTTTAGTTTAAGCTAAATGATAAAATGCTGCAGGTGCAGGTAAGTCACAAATTTAATTCAAATGTGGAATTTGGTTATGGAGAGAAAAAAAAAGAAAGTACTTCAAAGATTATGCACTCTGGAGCCTCAATGAGAAAGTTTCTTTTTCGGTGTGTAAACGCAAGCTAACCAGTGTAAGAACCATCTCGTTTTGTAAACCCAAAATGTGTTGTTTCCTCAAAATAAGAAATATGATGTAACAACACATTCTCACTCCCAACTCGTCATATATGAGCGTATAGTTCGGGACCCATCCGTGTCAATTTTTTTTTTTTTTTTTTTTTGCTGATCCCATTAAATCATGACTCCGCGATCTCTGGGCCACGAGCCGGTACCGGTCCGAGGGCTGCTTGGTGCTGGGCCAGAGACAGGGAAAAAGTGCCCACGCTAATATGGGGTCACCAACCCTCAGGGCATGGACCGATAAAAGATTTGGGTGCCCCAACTCATTCAGATTCAAGATCAGATTCTCCTCCTTGTTGGTTTTGGACTGAACATGCCACGGGTCCAAACGGAGTCCCTGGTTGAGGTTGAGGCGACGCAATTCTACGTCAAAATTAAGCTGTTTGAACTCTGGAAACATTGTGATGATCAAAATGTGTCCGTACATTGACTTAACTTAGAAAAACTTTTATCAAAATATTTTATTATTTTTTTCTGTTGGGTCTATGTGGTAAATTGTCATTTCCTTGATGCTATATATGGGTCAAAACCGACCCAAACATCATAATAAAAAAATATTTAGCAAAATTATTTAAGAGTTGTTTTGTAATGTCCCTCAGTGAATATAAGATGACAAAATAACCTTTTATTAATTAACATGATTCACTTTCAGGAACATTTTACAATTTCTTTCTAGAATTGAAATTCCAATTACGACCATTGGAAATAATAATTTCATGGATAAGGAATCCCAATAAGTTTACCAGAAGATGGAAAGAATCCAAATGAAAAATAATCACTTAAATATACTTTATAGCTAATTTAAGAGGGTCAAAACTGAACTGTTAATACAAGGCACAACAGAAAGCTCACACAGGAGGAAAGCTAAAGAAGTTGGGATGTAAATACATCAAATTTCCATTACAATAAAGAAAATGCAACATTAAAAAAATAAAGTTAAAGCAAATAGAAAAATATAATTTTAAATAAAACTAATCATAAAAAAGCAGCAAACAAGTCTTCTATTTTCTTGTGTGATCTGCTTGTGACCTGCAATATTTTGCTTACCGCCTCTAATTATAGATCATTAAAGCTCAGAGTTGATATAAATGGAAAAATATTTGGAGAACTTTACTTTTGGTGCACACCTTCATAACACGAGGTATTCACAAGGTGAAAACCAGCAGAGAATTCTCTCATCAGCACCAAATTAACACCTCAGCTCACAATATCTGTAATAATGCCCTCAACCCCCTTCTTTATTTTTCACAGCTCTTTTATTAAGGATTTAGAGTGAAAAAAATACATTTTATGTTGTGCATTTGGAGAAATCAGCCATGCAATCATAAATGTAAGCTTCTTAAAATCACCCTCATCAATCCGTAAATACTGTGTTTAAATTTGCCCTTTTTTAAAAAGAATTCCAGCTTTTTTTATTTTAGTTAAAAAGTCAAAATCTGTCTCTTTGACTGACAGTTTCATTAATTGTTGAGCAAAAACATCTTATAAAACCAGCAAAAATAAAAGCGTACACTTTTATCTGCCTTCAGTTTAATTAAGAAATTGCCTGATTTTTTAAATCTTTATTTGTTTTGATACTAAACATAATTATAAGCAGGTTCATCAACGCAGAAAATATTGTCTTTATCATAACAATTATAACAGCCAAAGCTGCTATTATTTTACCTGACAGGTCTTTAGCACAAAAACAAGCGGTGAGATTTTCTTTTTTTTTTCATTTCACATTGTCTGAAATTACAAAATATGCGATCCGAACCTCCTAAAGATAAGTATTACTCCAAATTTGATTATACTGTGAATACTTTCTCAGCCCTTTGGATTAATTTTGAAACAACAGAAGCTTCAGTGCAGTCAAACTTTTTTCCCGCACATTTAAGAAAAACTAAATGCTCTGTTCTTTTAAATCCTCTTATTAGATTTGAACACTTGATAACTTGACACGTCTAGTTATTGTATTCCCTGTTATTCTCTTTACAAGTGGAATTATTTGAAGCTAAGTCATTAAAAGAAATCAAACTTGAGTCAGATGTGACTGCGGCTTTCATTCGTGCTGCTGTAATTGTCGGTCTACACATCAGACTTACTTAATGGTAGCAGGCAGGAAGCAGGAAATGATCTTGGATAAAAGGCTGTCATAGGTTGACTCACAAGAAGAGATTGGCCTGAATGCATGCATTGAAATTTTTGTTCTTGAATAGTTTAAAGGCAACAAAAAAAGGTTTCTTTTTTAAAGTCTTCTGAATTAGTTGGTGACCACAGCTCCTGCCTTTCTTATTTTGTTTAGCCTGTTTCCTTAAATAAAGAGTGCAGCATGAATTTCATTTTCCTCCTTTTTTCACATTAGGGGATAACTCATTTAGACTGTTTTCAAGTTGAACTGAAAGTATAAAACATAAATTAGCTGCCTGGAAAAGCCATTTTGCTAAGTGCCCCAGCAATCCCTGTTTAGAGTACAGAGGCTGATTTTGTAAGAGTCTGACTTACTGGAAACCGACCATCTAAATGTGATGGTGGATAACTCAATAGACCCTTATGGAGATGGTTAAATGCCATTTCAGTCTGATGAGCAGTCGGTTTATTGGGTTCAGAGTCAACAAATACGGAGATGTTTAAGACAGGGATGTTCAGAACGAAAGATGAAGGAAAAGAGAAAAACTGCAGATACACGGGCGATGAATGAATTTTAGCAAAATAATTTTGATTAAAGAAACAAATTGTTGGAGGAATCTTAGGCCAAATGCTTGAGATGGTGACTGAAAAAGATCTGGATTTAATCAAATCTGGGAAAAGGGGATAAAAAATAGAAATATACACACAAAACCTGCAATATTCTATTTTTCCTTGTTTTTTCTCATATATATACAGTATATATATATACTGTATTTTTCGGACTATGTCGCAGTTTTTTTAATAGTTTGGCCAGGGTTGAGACTTATACTCAGGAGTAACTTAATTGTGATTTTTTTAAACATCAATAGCTTCTCCACACACAATGGGAGCGTCTAGTTTATGAACACATTTTTGGACCAACATTGAGTATTATATTGGATGTATGTCAAAGCGGCAGCGGACTCAAATTTGACGCATTAATCACATTCGGTGTCAAATGCAACGTTGGGTCAGGTTTGTTTAATTTCTTCATAAATGTTGGACTTTTTCTCATAAAAGTGCCACTTATACTCCGGAGCGACTTATATATGTTTTTTTTTTTTCTTATTCATTATGCATTTTTTGGCTCCTGCGACTTATACTCTGGAAAATACGGTGTATATATATAAATATATACAAAATCTGTGTTTTTCCCAGGGAAATTGCGTTTCTTTATTTGCAGTTTCACATATTTGCGGATTTTTTTTCAGGCACATGACTCTCACGGTTTGTCATAAAACTTTTGACAACCCAAGACGCTTGCATGAAACGTTTGCGTCTGAAGGAGGTGCGGCGGTGTTGAAGAGGACATCAGCCTTTCAGGAGCGTAGGTTTTAAGGCAGTGAGAGACACAGTGACACTCCTCATTTGCATCATAAAGTAAGCAGCTGTACAGTTTTTGGTTCTGAATTAAAAAAAAAATAATAATTAGAAGTGTTTTTGATTAGTCTGGATCAATGACGACATTCTGCGTCCGTGACAGGACGGGGGGATTCTCCGTATTCGCATATTCAGGATATTCGCGGATGTCTCTGGTCATTAACAAAAAAAGTTATTTTAATGGTTTATATATATATATATATATATATATATACACACATGCATATATGTATGTATGTGTGTTTGTATATATATATATATCTGCGACAGACTGGCGACCTGTCCAGAGTAAAACCCGCCTTCGCCCATCAGAATAATGAATGAATGAATATATATATATATATATATATATATTAGGGCTGCCACAAACGATTATTTTAATAGTCGACTAATCACCGATTATTTTTTCCGATTAGTCGACTAATCGGGTCATGCACAAAGTGGATGTAAAACACACATCTTAACCATCATTCGCTTTAAAATAACTAAAAACTATATATATATATATATATGTATATTCACACTAGCATCATCATAGATGAAATGTAAGCTGAATTTGGCCGCAAAAGATGCTAGGGACGATAGCTGAAGATGATGATAGCCAACTAAAATATTACTTAAAGGCCAAATTAGCCTAATTAAAGCCTAGGTTAGCTAAAACAGCTAGCATGCAGCTGAAATATTAGTTAAATTCCAAAACAGCCTAAAAAACTTAAACAAAAAAAGACTAAGCTAGCAAAGACAGCTAGCATGTCTGAAATAAAAAGTACCCAAAATAGCCTAAAAAAACCTTAATAAATGCCAAAATAGTCCAATAAGCTAGCATAACACCATTATAACTTTCAACTTTACTATACTCTGACTCCATATAGTACAAAGTAACGACTAATCGACTATTAAATTAGTCGTCGACTATTTTAATAGTCGATTAGTCGTTGATTAGTCGACTAATCGTGGCAGCCCTAATATATATATTCATTCATTCATTCATTCATCTTTTTGTCCACTTTTTCCCTTTCGGAGTCGCAGGGGTGCCGGAACCTAACCCGGCTGCTGATGGGCGAAGGCGGGTATTACCCTGGACAGGTTGCCAGTCTGTCGCAGATATATATATATA
>NC_050530.1:6675226-6675518 GCF_002922805.2 Oryzias melastigma | reverse complement strand
GTATGTGTGTATATATATATATAAACCATTAAAATAACTTTTTTTGTTAATGACCAGAGACATCCGTGAATATCCTGAATATGCGAATACGGAGAATCCCCTTTTCTTAAAAACATTTCTTAAAAAGATAAATTTAAATTTATATACCCATAAACACAAAAAGTAAAGACAAATGTTGATTATTACTCTTTTGTTTGCTTATTAGTCATTAACATTTTTTCAAATTTCTATTAATTTTGCACACTCTTTAAGAACAGTTTTTAATAATCTCATATTTTAACTACAAACCAAT